>NC_064243.1:114115000-114432500 GCF_003254725.2 Canis lupus dingo
CCCGCATGGAGCTCAGACAGTGCAGAAGAAATGCCAGAGTCCAAGACATTCCAGGGTCCGTGAAGATGCCAAGTGGGAAGTCAAGGGCCAGGCAGGAGTCAGGGGCCCAGGAGGTGGTCAGCGACCAAAGAGGAGCTGGGAAGTCACGGAGGTGTTCAGGGAACAGGCGGTGTGGTGCATGGTGGGGTGAGGGGGGAAGCAAGCGCTATGACAACAGGACAGAGCTCAAGGGTCAAGGACGTGCTAAGGGCTAGGGACTTCTAAGGGTCAGGGAGGTGAAAGAGATGCTGAGAGGTCAGAAGGGATGAGGGAACAAGGAGATACTAAGGGGTCGGGGAGGTGCAAAGGGGCAGGGAGGTGCTAAGGGATCAGGGAGGTGCTAAGGGATCAGGAAAGTGTCAAGGCAGCGGATAAGTGAGACAAGGGGACAGAACAGGCGGGGAGTTAGCCGGTCACTCCCTGAACTGCACAGACACGGAGGAGTCGGTCACCCTTGTCCGCCGCAGCCCACCGGGCTCCCTCCGGTTCTTGGTCTTGTGCAGGAAGTGGACGAAGCGCACCCCGGGGCCATACTGGCGGAAGACGTGGGACACCTGCACCGGGCGGCGCCCAGGGTTAGGGAGAAGTCCTATCAGGGACCTGTGAAGCCTCTCTCCTACCTCCAACCTCTCTGAGGTCTTGGGACACGAACACATGGCCCGGGTCAGCAGCCAGGACAGAGCCTCACCTGGAGCCAGCGGCCGGGGGGGCCTCTCCCAGAGGTCCGGGGGGCCACGTGGTGCTGCGCGATGACTGTGCGGCGGTCTGCTGCCAGCAGCCAGACGTGCAGCTCATAGACACACGTGTCCAGCCGGCTGTCCTCGTACCTGGCAGTGGGGCCCGGGCCTTCAGCTGCCACTGCAGCTCCAGTGTCCCAACCTCAACCCCTGGCCCTGGATGCCACACAACACACTTGCTGGCTCCCACTGTGAATCCTCCCGGCTGGGTCGTACTGGTAACACAGCACCGACCGGGGACAGCCCCGCACAGTGTCCTTGTGGGAGACAGAGTCTGGTGCGGGAGGCAGACCGGTCACCCGACAGTGACCATCCAGGAATGCTAAGGGCTAGGATGGGGGGAGTGCAGGGCACTGGAGCATAATGCATCTGACTCAGCTTGGGGGTGGTCAGGGAAGGCTTCCTGGTGGAGCCATGGGTAGCAGAATCCTAAAGCCTAAAGAGGAATTCGCGTCGAGGACAGAGGGTGACAAGCATCTAAGGAAGAAGGAATGGTGTGCAGCCTGGCCCATCTCTGGAAGTCTCAGAGGGAAGGGGCTAGGACGGTAGGCAGGGTTGGATCCTGGGATGGCATGAGGGTCCTGGTGACAGGCTCACCCAGGGGAGGACAGGTGAGGCTGGGGCTCTGGGGAGCCCTGGGTGTCACCCGGCGGGGCGCACCTACCAGTCCATGACCGTGATGTCTGGCTGTTCGTCATCAAGGAGCTCCTCCCACAGGCCCTCGGCCAGAAGGTCCACACACTGCTGCTTCACGGTCCAGCTGGAGAGAGGGCACGGGGAGCTGAGGTCTGGGACCTGCTGGGATCCTTGCGAGCCGGAAACCTTGATCACCGCGCCCCTGTGGAGACCTCATGGGGCGCCCGTGTACGGGCTCTGAGCACTGTCTCCCCACCTTATAGCCTCAGCTTCTTCCGTTTCCCTCTGAGGGCCAGACTTGCTGAACCCCACGATGCAGAAGAGAAACAGACGCTCAGGAAGGGACGTCATTTGCCCAAGGTCAAGCAGCAAGGAAGTAGCAGAGCTGGGCTCCCTGGCCAGGCTGTGTGACCCCGAGCCCCCGAGTTACCCCGTCCCACCCAATGGGCTTGGTTTAGTGGAGGCAGGTGGTGGCCTGGGCGACTCCCCTTCCCAGGAAAAGAGGTAGAGTGACGGTCATAGCTGTTATTTATTGAGCACCTACCATACGCAAGCTCGACCCAGCCAGACCCTGTGCTGTGTTTTACGAGCGTTCTCTTTTATGACAAACCCTGTGTGCAGAGCAGGAAACTGAGGCCCAGAGGGGCACACAAGCAGTTTCTTTAGGCCCTGCGGTGAGAGGCTGGAGCTAGGGAAACAAACGCAGGCCCCCCGGGGGTCCTGGCCACTCACCTGAGGTTCTGCTGGAGCTTCTCAGTCCCAATGTACCACCCGCGGAAGTTGCCTGGCAGGTGGAGGAGCGAAGGGTTAGAACATGCCCATTCCACAGGACCACTCCCGCCCCTCCCGCCCCTCCGGCAGAGCCGCCAAGCTCTTACCCAGAGTCTCCAGGGGCTGCTGGGTGGGACCAGTAGGGGGTGCTGGCTCATAAATGTTGATGCCTGGAATGCACAGGTGAGTGGAGCCTCCGCAGGCCTCCAGCCCTCCAGCCTCAGCCTGACCCCCCCACCCCAGGGCTGTGCTGGAAGGGCAGGAATCGGTGCCAGGCCAGACCTGCCTGGCAGGGATGTGTGAGTCAGGGTCCTGGGAGAGCCCTGAGAATGTCCTGGGGGGAAAGCGATGATGTGGTGAAGAAGGAGGGAAGGAGGAGGAGGGCATCCTGGTGAGACAGAAACAGAGGGAAAGAAGAGGCGCCTAGAGAAAGAGCCAGAAGTTCAGGCGGAGGGAGGCAGGGAGAGAGAGAGAGAGACACAGGGTAAGACAGAGACACCAGGAGAGACAGACAAGGACATGTGACAGAGAGAGGGCGATGCGGGGTGGCACGAGAGAGACGCAGGATGACGGAAGAGACAAGGAAGGATGTAGAGACACAGAGAAAGAGACCAGGGCACAGAGGGGAGGGAGCAGACGGAAAGATGAGGAGACTGACGGTCCAAGTGAACCGCAGGCCGCAGAGGTCGGAGACCCGGGCGGCGGCGGGGGCGGGGGGGGGGGGGGTCGGGATGACGCGCCCCCCCGCATCCCCCCCACGCCCTCCTGCACCTTCCCGCGCCCTCCGACACCTTCCCACACCTTCCCGCACCTTCCCGCACCCCCACCCGCACCTTCCCGCGCCTTCCCCGCAACCCCCGCACTTTCCCGCAGCCTCCCCCACCTTCCCACACCCCCGCACCTTCCCGCAGCCTCCTCCACCTTCCCACACCCCCGCACCCTCCCGCGCTCTCCCGCACCTTCCCGCGCCTTCCGGCGCCCTCCGCACCCTCCCGCACCTTCCCGCGCCCCCCCGCGCCTCCCGCACCTTCGGGGTTGGGCGAGCGCAGCAGGTTGCGGTAGAGCGGCCGCCGCAGGAAGAGCAGCTGCCAGGTGAGGCGCGGGGGCAGCTCCAGGCTCCCGCCCGGCGGCCGCCACTCCTCCAGCAGCACCTGCCGGGCGTAGGCCTCCGACGGCCGCTCGGGCTCGGGGCTCCCGGGGGTCCCGGGGGGCTCGGGGGCCGCGGGGGACGGCGGCGACGGCGGCGGGGGCGGCGACGGCGGCTCCCCGGGGGCCGCGGGCTCGTCGGCCTCCATCCCGCCGCCGGACGCGAGTGGGTCGCGCTCCTCCTCCATCCGCGGGCTCCGGCGACTGTCGCGGCTCCCCCGCGGGCTCGGGGTTAACTGGAGGCGGGGGCGGGGCGCGGGCGTGGTCGGGGAGGGCTCTGGCCCGGTGCGCACCCGGGACTCCAGCTCCCAGCTCCCTGCGCCCTCAGTCCAGGAGGCTGGTGGGGGGGTGTCTCCTCCAGGACCCAGGAGTCCGGCCCCCCCCCCCCGCCCCTCTTCGGTTTCCCAAGCCTCCTGCCTCAGTTTCTCCGGGGCGAGCTGAGGGCCCAGGCATGGGGGTGGAGTATGTGACTAAGGAGCTAATGCCAGCGCTCCGGGCCCTCATATGAGCCCCGCCCCATTAAGACCCAGCGTGGGGCAGCCCGGGGGCTCAGCAGTTTAGTGTCGCTTCAGTCCAGGGCCTGATCCTGGAGTCCCAGGATCGAGTCCCACCTCAGCTCCCTGCATGGAGCCTGCTTCTCCCTCCGCCTGTGTCTCTGCCTCTCTCCCTCTCTCTGGGTCTCTCATGAATAAATAAATAAAATTAAAAAAGAAAAAAGACCCACTGTGGCAGGATTAAGAGGTTAATTAAGGAAGACCCCCTCTTGCCCTCACCTCCACTCTCATCCAGGGGGTGGGAGGTGGGGGGAGGCCCTGCCTCTGCCTGCCCTCCCCTGGGACACACCCTGGGGACCCTGACATTTCCTGCTCTGGAAACCGAGTGGAGGCAGAGAGACACTCAGAGGCCCAGGAGTGAAGGCACAGAGATGGGGGACCCCAAGGAGGCCCTGGGACAGCAGCAGAGAGGGGAGCAGTAAACCCTCCCCACGCCACCCCAACCCTGGGTTTTGGGGGGTGTCTGCACCCCTTCCCCAGGGCAGGAGCAGGGGGCGTGGCTGCCAACACCCCCCCACACACACAGAGAGGTCTTGGGGATTTGGGAGTGAGGGATGGGGCGACGGTGGGGGCAAGAGGTCTGGGTGCGGAGGAAGTGGGGTGATGAGGAACCTGTAGGGCCAGATGCCCATGGCCACATCCTGCCCGGGGCCACAGCCCACACCCAGCCCAGGCAGGCGCAGGCGCGGAGCTCCGGTGAGTGTGCAGCCTCCAAGTGAGTGTGCTCTGGGCACGTGGGGCTGTTCCAGGTGCTTCCCAGTTCAGACCCTCCTCCAGCAACAGAGAAGGGCGGTGGTGGGGGGGGGGGGGCGCCACTCTTACCTACGCTTTGTGGACAAAGGAAAGGTCGTAGCCAACCTGCATGGAGCTGCGGCCACCCGCTGCGCCCTGTGCCCCGCCGCACACCGAGCCCTGCGCCCTGCGGGTTGCTGGGGTGCAGTTGCTCTTCCCATTTCACAGATGAGGAAAGAGAGGCCCCCCTCGCCGGCCTGCTTCCGGGCTGCCCTACATAACCTCCTATGCTTCTGGGGCGCTTCCTGGCCCAGATTCCTGCGGGACGCCACAGGCACATGCGCAGCCACTCAGGGCTGAGCTCACCCCGCCTGATGCTGCTTGGTAATTGAGGCCTGCGTGTGTGCCAGGCCCGGCTCTGCGTTCCTGAGGTGGAGTAATTGGCCCAATCTCCATATCCTCCCTAGGAAATTGATACTATTGCTTTAGCCGTTTTGCAGATGAGGAAACAGGCCCAGAGAGGTCTGGTGACTCACCCAAGGTTGCACAGCTCCTACGCTGACGGTGGGGTACACCAGAGTCTCAGGCGAGACACCCAGGCACAGAGATTCAAATGTCCCCACCCCCCAGGGAGAAACACTGGCCCCCACAGAAGCACACAAGAGACAATGGTCACATTTATTGAGTGTCTTTATCTTTTTTTTTTTTTAAGATTTTATTTATTTATTCCTGGGAGACACAGAGAGAGAGGCAGAGACACAGGCAGAGGGAGAAGCAGGCTCCACACAGGGAGCCCGATGCCGGACTTGAACCCAGGAATCTGGGATCACGCCCTAAGCCAATGGCAGGCGCTCAATCACTGAGCCACCCAGGGATCCCGAGTGTCTGTCCAGAACCTCACAACAACCCCGGGAGGGGGAACTGGTAATAGTTCCTTCATTCACAGGTCAGGGAACTGAGGCAAGAGGTGCAGTGACTTCTCTTGGGAAAGGTGAAAATTAGCCAGGGCCCTGGAGGTGAGGGGTCAGGGGGTCAGGGAGGACCCATGGGTGGGGGCGCCCACGATGCACCAGGAAGGCCCCAGGAGATTTCCAGACACTCCGCAGAGCTCACAAAGCGTGACTGGAGACACTCCCCCGGCCACCGCCACCGCAAGCACACAGACACACCCCCACCCCTGGCCGCCAGCCCACCTGTCTTCAGGGTAGCAGGAGCAGCATGAGGAGGGGCGAGGGAGGAGGAGGAAGGGGCAGAGCCAGAGCAGGAGTGTCTGGCGAGGGGAGTCGGTTGTCCCCAGGTCAGAATCCAGGGCAGGGAGTGGCCTGGAGCCAGAAACCTCAAAGGAAGAGAGGCAAGGAGTGTGTAGAATGGGGTCCGCACCCCTCCTCTGTCTGCCCTGCTCCAGTTTCCACATTTCATTCGCATCATCCCTCTCCTGGGGTCCTCACCTTTTTCTTTTTTTCTTTCTTTTTTTTTTTTTAAGATTTTATTTATTTATTCATGAGAGACAGAGAGAGAGGCAGAGACAGAGGCAGAGGGAGAAGCAGGCTCCATGCAGGGAGCCCGATGCGGGACTCGAAACCGGGACTCCAGGATCACGCCCTGAGCCGAAGGCAGGCGCTAAACTGCCGAGCCACCCAGGGATCCCCTCCTCACCCTTTTCTAATCACACACACACACACACACACCCTCATGGATGCAGTCACAGGGGTCTTATAAGACCCCAAACCCAAGCAGTCACTGTCCCAGTTAAACCCACCATGGCTCCCCAGTGTCCTCAGGAGAATAATCTCAGCTCTTTGGCTGCCATTTGAGGCCTGGATCTCTGGCCCCTGCCTCCATGACCTGTTCTCTCCCATCTCAGGGATTTTCCTCCCAAGGTTCTCTCTACCTGGAGTAACTTACCCTCTCACCCAGCCCACCCCCTACCCCAGACTCAGTGGTCTCAAGCTTTACAGCCTGTCACACTCATCCAGGGAGCTCACTCAAATGTGTCTTCCCAGGTCCCACTGCCAGGAGTCGGCCTCAGTCCCTCTGGCCCCAGAATCAAAAATTGAAGAAAATTGAAGAAGCATCTCTCCTCTCCAGGCTGTGCTATGAGAAACTTAGATCTGAGGAATCCAGAGCACCCCCACCCCCACCCCGGGCCCTGCAAAGCCAAGCAGATCTCACACATCCCCTCTGTCCACCTTCTGGTGGTAAATAAAGGTCCTAGTGTGGGGACCTGTTTTCTAAACAGGCTGAGGCCAGGGTGACCAACCTAGCCCCCCTCCCCAAAACTACCTCTCATGTGTCACCAAACATTCAAGAGCATGAGCGATGGTGGGACCACTTTAGAAAACAATTTGACAATTTTTTAAAAAGATTTTATTTATTTATTTATTTATTTATTTATTTATTTATTTATTTATTTATTTATTTATAGATTTTATTTTATTTATTCATGAGAGACACACAGAGAGAGGCAGAGACACAGGCAGAGGGAGAAGCAGGCTCCCTTCGGGGAGCCCGATGCGGGACTCGATCCCAGGACCCGGGGATCACAACCTGAGCCGAAGTGAGATGCTCAACCGCTGAGCCAGCCAGGTGCCCCCAATTTGACAATTTGTTATAAAACCAGGTACCCGGGGCACCTGGCTGGCTCAGTCGGAGGAACACGTGACTCTTGATTTCTGGGGTGGAGAGATCAAGCCCCACGTTGCGTGTAGAGAGCGCTACAAAAAAAACCCCAAACCAAACAAAAACCACCCTGCCACGCAGCCATCCCACCCCTCCCAGGATTTAACCATGAGAAACGAGAGCACGTGTGCACACAGAGGCGGCACTACTTCCTCATGGCAGCGCCAACCCGAGACCACCGAGGGCCCGTGGGCAGGGTGATGAAGCCGTGCGCGGCCGCGCCGCGGACTCCTCTCGGTAAGAAAAGGGAATGAAGTGGGGCGCCTGGGTGCTCAGCGGTTGAGCGTCTGTCTTTGGCCCAGGTTGTGATCCTGGGGTTCCGGGATCGAGTCCCGCATGGGGCTCCCTGCATGAAGCCTGCTTCTCCCTCTGCCTGTGTCTCTGCCTCTCTCTGTGTGTCTATCATGAATAAATAAATAAAATCTTTTAGAAAAAAGAATGAAGTATGCAAGCCTGCAAGCGCGTGCATGAAGCCAAACACTGCCATGCGGTGACAAAAGCCAAGCAAAAAAGTGCACACGCTGTGTGCTTCCCTGTAGGGAAAATGCTGGAAAAGACAGCGATTGTCTAGAATCCAAGAAAGGAGGTCAGGGGTTCCCTGGCCTGGAGTTGGGGGCGGGGGTAGTGACAACTGCAAAGAGGCCTGGGGTGGGCTTTCTGGGGAGATGAGGAAGTTCTTTCTTTTCTCTTTTCTTTTCTTTTCTTTTCTTTCTTGATTTTATTTATTTGAGAGAGAGAGAGCATGAACCGGGGGAGCAGCAGAGGCAGAGGGAGAAGCAGACTCTCTGCTGAGTAGGGAACCTGACGCCGGGCTCGAAGCCAGGACCCTGGGATCATGACCTGAGCCCAAGGCAGACGCTCAACCACTGAGCGTTCCTAAAATGGGTGTGTTTTCTCGTATGTAAGTTATACCTCAATAAGCAAAACAAAAAGAACACAGCAACTCTGTGTCCACACTAATAAGAAAATACCCTCAAGCCTATTAAGTGAAAAGAGCAAGATGTCCCACAGCCGGCCTCACAGGCCGCTACTCACGTGCAGAAAAAAGAGAGCGAGAAAGGAAGCGGGGATCCTAGCTTCCCACGGCCCTTCTACCTCTTATCCATTAAACAAATACTTAAGTAATAAGAAGTAATAATATTTCTTTTTAAAAAAAGATGTCATTTATTTATTCATGAGAGACACAGAGAGAGAGGCAGAGACACAGGCAGAGGGAGAAGCAGGCTCCATGCAGGGAGCCCGATGCGGGACTCGATCCCAGGACCCCAGGATCAGGCCCCAGGCCAAAAGCAGGCGCTAAACCTCTAAGCCACCCAGCCATCCAAGAAATAATATTTCTTAAGTAATACTATTACTTATATCCCCAAGCCCTGTGCCCTGGGGGTGTGACGGTGACAGAACAGATTCGCATCCCCACGGGGCTTCTGGCCTTGTGGCGGGGAGGGATGGACTCCGACAAGTCAAGGGATGACCTGCTAGTTCAAACAGCATCCGGTGTTTTGGAGGTGAAACGCAGGCTGTGAAGACAGGGTAAGGGAGCCCGGGGCCTGTTTTAACTAGGGTAGTCAGGGAAGGCTTCTTGGGGGAGGTGATGTTTGAGTGGCGACCTGAAGCGGGGGAAAGACTTGAGCAGATCCAGGCAGCAGGAACAGCAAGTTCAAAGGCCCTGGGGTGGGACTGAGCTTAGCGTGTTTGGGGAACAGCGGGGAGGCAGGAGCTAGCAGAGGGATTGTAGGGGAGATGAGATCAGTGAGACAATGGGGCAGCCTGTGGGTTTATCTTGCAGGGACGTGGGTGCGGTGCATCCTAAGTGGAGCCTCAGGGAAGCTGGGGAGAAAGGAGGAAACTGATCTCTGGCTGGGGTGGGGGTGGGGGGGCCGGGACCAGCGAGGAGGGAGAGGAGGGCACACAGGGCCAGGGTCAGGGAGTGGGTGGCAGAGGACACATTCAGGATCTCCTCTTGACTGGCCCCGGACAGTGCGGACGGTGGCCCCATAGTGTGAGAGGGAAGGCGCGTTCCATGGCTGGGGGGGGGGGGGGGGTGTCAGGCACAGGATGACCAAAGGGACGCAGGGTGCCACGCGGTGACTAGATGTACGTGGCGGGAGTTCAGAGAGGAGTCAAGGCCGAGACACAGACCTGGGAGGCATCGCCGTGTCGCCCAGTGAAGAAATGAATGCGCTGTAGCAGTAACAGTAATAATAGCGGCTGTGGCACTCTTGTTCTGGGCCAACCTCTGCTCTATGCATTCCAGGTACTTTTTTTTTTTTAGGATTTTGTTTTAATTTTTTTTAGACTTTATTTATTTTATTTAGGTTTTATTTTATTTATTTATTCATGAGAGACAGAGACAGAGATCCCGGGTCTCCAGGATCATGGCCTGGGCTGAAGGCAGGCGCTAAACCGCCGAGCCACCCAGGGATCCCCTAGGATTTCTTTTTACGTAACCTCTACCACCAACGTGGGGCTCGAATCGAACTCACAACCCCGAGATCAAGAGTGGGCCGCTGTCCTGACTGAGCCAGCTGGGCGCCTGCGCCCCGTGTGCACTAATCAAATGCACCCATTACTGTAGGTGTTGTTTCCACTGAACCCTCCTTACGGCACGCCTGGGTGGCTCAGTGGTTGAGCATCTGCCTTGGGCTCAGGATGTGATCCTGGGGTCCTGGGATTGAGTCCAGCATCGGGCTCCCCGCAGGGAGCCTCTTTGTCATGAATAAATAAATAAAATCTACAGGGCAGCCCGGGTGGCTCAGCCATTTAGCCCCTGCCTTCAGCCCAGGGTGTGATCCTGGAGACCTGGGATCGAGTCCCATGTCGGGCTCCCTGCATGGAGCCTGCTTCTCCCTCTGCCTGTGTCTCTGCCTCTCTCTGTCTCTCTCATGAATAAATAAATAAAATCTTTTTAAAAACATAAAAAAAATTCTTTAAAGAGAATGAAAACTAAACCCGCTTTACTGTGAGGGGACTGGGGCACAGAGAGGCAAAGTGACTTGCCCAAGGTCACACAGCCCGGAAGTGGGAGAACTGAGATTTGAACCCTGACCGCGTGGCCACCAGAGTCTGCATCCCCAGGGAGGGCGGCTCAGGTTGGGGTCCAGGCTCCCCATGCGAGCGTCTGACTCCCGGGGTGATCCCTCTCACCAGCCACCTGGCCACGGCTCTGCTCTCCTCACCCCCTTCCGCAGCCCCCCAGGCGTTAGGCCGGATTCCAGTTAGCGGGCCTGCCTCCAGGTCACCGGTTGCTCGCGATCCTTCTGGACACACCCTGCTCCCTCCCTGTACACGGGCAGCTCCAGGTTCCCCGGGGAGACTCGGAGCCCCCAGGGCGCGGGCAGGAGGAAGGGGCGCGGGGCTCCTCTTGGCCCCGACAGGAGGTCACGCGGGGCTCTGTTGGTCTGTCCGGCCCGCTGGACCGCGTGGTAGCTTCCCGGGGCTGTCACAGCCCGTCAGCGTGGACCTGGCGCCTTTACAATCACAGAAATGTATCCTCTTGTGGTTCCGGGGCCGGAAGTCCGAAATCAAGGGGTCGGCGGGGCGTCCCTCGCTCCAGAGGCTCCAGGGGGGAACCTTCCTTGCCTCTCCCGGCCCCTGGGCGCTGCCCGTGTTCCGTGGCTGTGGCCACATCCCTCCCATCTCTGCCCCTGTGGTCACGCTGCCTCCTCCTCCTCCCAAATGTCCCCCTGTAAAGACGTTTGTCATTGAACTTAGGCACCTGATGATCTTTTCACCCCAAGGTCCCTAACCTAATTATATCTATAAAAATCCTTGGGCAGCCTGGGTGGCCCAGTGGTTTAGCGCTGCCTTCAGCTCAGGGCGTGATCCTGGAGTCCCAGGATCGAGTCCCACGTCAGGCTCCCTCCATGGAGCCTGCTTCTCCTTCTGCCTGTGTGTCTCTCTCTCTGTCTCTAATAAATAAATTTTTAAAATCTTAAAAAAAAAAAATCCTCTTTTCTGGGTAAGGTAACGTCCACAGGTTTTGGGGACCTGGAGGTGGACATGTCTTTTTGGGGGACTGCCATTCAACCCACGGCAGACAGAGATCCCTCAGAGGACAGGAACAACATTGGGGGAGGCAGAAGAGCCTGGCTCAGTGGTTCTCAAATTTGACCATGTGTCAGAATCTTCTAGAAGGCTTGTTCATCGCAGACTGCTGGGCTCCAGACCCCACTCCCACCCTTCTGATTTAGTAGTTCTGGGGTGGGCCGAGACATGACGCTGGTCTGGGATCCGCGCTAAGAACCACTGTCCTGGTGGTTAAGAGGGTAAGGCTGCCTGAGCTCAGCAGTCCCCACCCTTACCGTGTGTGTCCTTGGGTGACGAGCTTTTCTTCTTCAAGCCTTAGTTCCCATCTATAATCTGGGGCTAACTCCTCCCCACAGTGCTCCCCGCGGTGGCCCACGCTCTCCCCTCACTCATGGTGTCCCGTGTTTTTGCTGGCCCTTGATCCTCCAACTTCCTTTCTACCTCAGGGCCTTTGCATATGCGGTGCTTTCTGCCTACCAGGCCTTCCACTCCACGCTTCCTTGGCTGCCTTCATCTCCATTCAGATGTCACCTCTTCACAACACACAACCCTTCTGGCTTTATTCCTTGCGATCGTTGCTCCATAAACAGCAACTGGGCCCTCCCCAGCCAAGGTCAATTCCCCTCCCCCTCGCTATTTTCTATTGTCACACCCACCCTGTTCTTTCTTTCTTGAACTTAGTATGATTTATAAATACCTATGAGTACGTGGATCTGTTCACTTGGTCATGAACTGTGTCACCCCATGACTATGTCAGCCTCACCAGGGCAGGGCCTTGGGCAGGTTTGGGGTTTGGTCTTTTTTTTGTTTGTTTGTCCTCAGCTCAGGGCTGACACAGACTGACTGTTTTGTTTGCTGAGCAGGGAAGACAAGAAGTCCGGCCTCAGGCAGGAGGACGAGGCTCTGTCCGGTGAAAGAACCACGTTCAACCTGCCCGAGTCTAGCTCCCACCACTTCTGCTGCAAAACTAGTATCACCCCCAGGACCCAATCCTACTGGTAGAAGAGAATGGTGGGGATCCCAGAGGGGAGGCACTGGGGTTTTGAGAAATAGATGGTAGGTTTTCCACCAGGGCTGTGGGGGGTGGGGAAGCTCAGCCACATCAGAAGGGAAGGCAGCTGCCACCCAGCTTATCTGGGTGGGAGCTGCCTTCCCCAAATATAAACCACAAATGTCCCCCCCCCGCCCCCCCCCCCGGAAGGATATGGTGAGCCAGCTTTATCCTACAGGGGGTGACAGAGAGGCGGGGACGAGCTAGGGTAGAAGGAGAGATATGGGAGGAGGCAGAGGGAAAGAGGAAGACAAGGAGAGGAGCGTGGTGGGAAGGAAAGCAAAGACACATAGCGACAGAGATGAAGAGAAAGAAAGAGACAAAGAAAGAGAAAGAGCCTGGGATAAGGTTGACCAGAGGCAAGGAAGGATCTAGAAGGTTAGAGATAACAGAGGGCAGATGGGAGTCCAGTGGCAGGTGGTGGGGGGAAGCAAGGTACCAAGGAGGAACCACCAAGACAGTGTGAAGAGGGAGAAGGCAAGATGTCGAAGGATGTGGATGTTATGCTAACATTCGTGCAAAGTGGGACACGACCTGCATATGCAGGTGGTCTTTCCTGGTCCGTATATACATTTCTGGAAGGAGATCCAAGGAACTTGTACAGTGGCCGCCTCTGGGGAGAGGGACCCAGAGGCTGGGAATGGGGGAGGAGGGGAGGAGGTCGATCTTGCAATTTACTCCTCTTTGGAATATTTTGCATTTTGCACCATGGGTTTGGGTTACCTGCTCAAACACTGAGTATGATTAGCGATAGAATAAGGGAGAGAGAGAGAGAGAGAGAGAGACAGAGAAAGTCAGAGATAAAGGAACAGGGAAGAGAAGGGGGAAGAAAGGGAGAAAGTTTCCTTTTGTTTCACCCAGTGGCCCCAACCTTCTGCAGATGCCTCTGGTCTTCTGGAAAGGCCGTGTGAGCTATCCCAGCTCCCCGAGCCACGGGCCCACAGCCGGCCCCTCGGGTGCAGTGAGGATGGGCAGAGGCTCTCAGCCCCATTGTACTTGGGTTCAAATCCCACCTCTTCCACCTCTTGGCTGTGTGACCCCTGGGTGGTGACTTCATGTCTTTGTTCCTTAGTCTTCCCAGCTGTAAAATGGGACGGGGAAGGTCCGCGCTCAGAGGAGGGGCCCCAGGAGGGTTGCATTTGTTTCCTAGAACTGCCCTAATGAATTGCCATGAACCTGGGGGCTTACAGGCCCAAAGGTGTTGTTTCCAGGAACTGGAAGCCAAGTTCCAAAATCAAGGGGTGAGCCCATCTCAAGCTTCAAGAGGAGGATTTTCTTGGCGTCTGGGAGCTGTCGGCGCTGTTCAGTTCCCACCACAGCCCTCCCGTGTCTGACTCCTCTGGGCATCGCAAACCTCCTGCTTTTCTCTTCTAAGGACACTGTGCCTGGCTGTAGGGCCCAGCCAGATAATCCACGGTGATCTCATCTTCAAGAGCTTCATCGTGTCCATGAGGCAGGGGGGCCTTTCCCCTCATAAGGTTGAATTTACAGGTTCCATGTGGACCTAACTTTTGGAGGTGGTGGGGGCACCGTTCAATGCACTAGAGGGTTAAATGAGGTAAATTAGGTGCTCAGTGAGGCCCTGGACACTGTCTTGCTTTTTTTTTTTTTTTTTTTTAAAGATTTATTTATTTGAGAGAGAGAGAGAGAGTGAAAGAGGGGAGGAGGGGCAGAGGGAGAGACTCTCCAGTAGACTCCCTGCTGAGTGCAGAGCCCCACACAGGGCTTGATCTCACCACCCTGGGATCAGGACCTGAGCCGAAATCAAGAATCAGATGCTCAACCGACTGAGCCACCCAGGTGTCCCCACTGTCTTACTGTTTTGACGAATGTGAACTATTACCTTGATTTTGCTGGGCGCACATGCTATTGTTTAGTGCACTGAGTTGGTTGCCTATCTTTAAGATTCAAGAGCTTTTGAGTGAAGATGGGGATCTCTTTTTTTTTTCTCCAAAGATCTCATTCATTTATTTATTCATGAGAGACACAGAGTGAGAGGCAGAGACAGGCAGAGACAGAAGCAGGGTCCTCACAGGGAGCCCGATGTGGGACTTGATCCCAGGACCCCGGGATCAGGACCTGAGCCAAAGGCAGACACTCAACCACTGAGCCACCCAGGTTCCCCAAAATGGGAATTTCTTAAGAAAAATCAGAACATTTGGCACCATGAGGCCAAACTACAAGGCTACAGTGACCCGAGAAGTGACTGCTCTTCAGAGGGGCATGTGTGCCACCGCTTTCCTGCTTCCCAGTGTTACCCAGCTGGGCCCGGGGCATCAGGGTCTGAGTCTCCTTGGACCATGTCTGTCATGCTCAATGCTGCAGCCTCGCTGCCCAGCTCAAGGCCTTCCACGGAAACCAGCGAGGGCGCACGTCAGGTGGGCATGTGGGGCCAAGACTTCAGGCCTGGCCCTCCCAGGCCCTGGATGGGTCCTTCCTCTCTGTGGACCTGTCTCCACATCTGCAAGAAGGGGGAAGGCATGAAATGCTCCCCTGGGCCCCTCATAAACTCTGAGGAGATGGCAGGAGGCGGGTGTGAGGCTTGAGTCCAGCAGTGATGCTGCGGCAGACAGTGCTGGGAGGCCCCACAGCCGCCTTCCGCTCTCAATCCCGGCTGCACATTAGGATCACCTGGATGATTTTCTTTCTTTTTTTTTTTTTTTTTTTAAATTTTTATTTATTCATGATAGTCACACACACACACACACAGAGAGAGAGAGAGAGAGAGGCAGAGACATAGGCAGAGGGAGAAGCAGGCTCCATGCACCGGGAGCCCGATGTGGGATTTGATCCCGGGTCTCCAGGATCGCGCCCTGGGCCAAAGGCAGGCGCGCTAAACCGCTGCGCCACCCAGGGATCCCACCTGGATGATTTTCGTTTCAATACCTGTGACCAGGCCCCAATCCACAGCAAAGAGGGTTGCCCTCTGTAGGACAGACCTTCAATGTCTTTATTCCTCCCGAGACCCCTCTCATGTTCATTGATTCTTTCTCTTTATTCTCTCTCTCTCTCTCTCTCCCTTCCTCCCCATTGGGAGCCATTCTATTATGTAAGTGAGTCTGTCTCTTTTTTTATCTTGTAAAATGAGTGTTTTTGTTTTATGTCCATAATTTGTAATCGACACACGTGGGCTGGTAGCATAGGTCTTGATTTTGCTTTTACCATCACAGGTTTGGCTCCCCTGCCCCATGGGCACACTCGGTCCCTGGCTCCTGATGACTGCACCAAAGTCCTTGGTGTGCGCGATCCCTGTGTTTCCCATCTGCTGCCCTAGAAAGGACACCCAGGCCACCTCCAGCTCCTACCCCATAAACACTGTTGCAGTGAACATCCTTGTGCACGCTCCCACACAGTCCCATGATTTCTTTGGGAAGTCACCCAGGAGCAGAATTATTGCCAGATACCTACGTGCAATGCTTTATTTGACTAAGCCAGACTCAAATTTTTACCAGACTCATGTTAGAATGACAGCTTGTTGAAATTTGCCTTCCTCCGATTTCCAATGAATTTGAGCCCTTGGGCACACACCCTGGTTGGTCTTTTGGGTTTTTTCCTTCTATAAGTTGCCTGTTTATACCTGTTGCCCATTTTTCTATTTGGGTTGCTCTTTTTCTCATAAAAAAAAAAAAAAAATCTGATCCGTGTTAGACTCTGCAGATATTTTTTCCCTTTCTGAGGCCTATTACATTTGCCCATGATGTCTTTCCTTGAACAAGTTTTAAATTTTAACAAAGTCCTTGTTTTAAGAAGTCCTTCTCTGCTGCTGGTCATCAAACATTTTCCTCTCTCACATTTATAGTTTGTCTTTCAGAGGATCTATAATCCATCAGAGAAACCTTTTCCGGGAGGACTCAGGTAATGGAAAGGTCTCATATCTGTACCATCTAGTTAGCAGTCGCTGGTTAAAAGTGACAGTGGAGGACGTGAAATGTGACTAGTGCAACTAAGGGGCTGAAATGTTTCATTTTATTTCATTAGTTTAAAATTCAAAAGCCACACTTGGTTAGTGGGGTTCTTTTGTTGTGGTGTTAAGTAGGGATTCTGTTTTCTTTTCTTTTTTTCCCCCCAGATTAACCAATTTCCCCACTATTATGAAACAAGCTATCTATTTTCCCCTCATTGTCTTGCGGGGCCATCCTTATCATGTTTAAGCTCATGCTGGATACACCTGGGGCTGCCTCTCGGTTCTCTGGAGAAGCCCGGTGGGTCTAGTGAAGGTTAGAAAATCGCAATTCTACAGTAACAGAATTTTTAGCCAGATGCCCAGCCGCCCAGAAGAAAGACTACGTTTCCCAGCCTCCCTTGCTGCCAGGTGCAGCCACGTGAGCGGGCTGTGACCAATGAGGCAATGGCGCGCGACCTCTGGGTCGTGTCCTTAAAGGGGAGTCGCCGCCTTTCCCGCTCCTTCGGGACCACTGATTCAGCCCGGGGCGTGGCCTGGCAATTTGCATTTCCAGCAAGTTCCCCGGGCTGCTGCTGGTCCGGGAGCCGCCCGGGGAGCACCGCTGGTCTGCCTGGTTTCCCTCCCTCATGGAGGGTCAGGCGACTCCCTCCCGGCTTCCCCTCCTGGGCCGTCGCGGGCTCGAGCACAGCGCCCCCTGCTGCAGCCCAGGCAGCACCACCGGCGTGGCGCACGTCAGGTGGGCACGTGGGGCGAAGCCAGGCCCGGCGGATGTCGCCTCCTGCCCTCGCTCGCCCTCGGAGTGCCCGGCGCGGAGCCCGTCGCCGCGGGGATCAGCGGGGGCCTGCCCGGAGGGGACGCACGAGCGGGAGAGGGCCGGCAGCCCGGAGGCTTCGGGAGCCTTGGTGCGGGGCCCCCTTTTGAGCCTTAGCCCCCGGGGCCCGGGGTGCTGGCCCGCTGGCTGCCCGGCCTTCCCGACACCGTAACCGAGCCCCTGTATTCAGTCTCCCGTTTGGAACACCTGGAGGGGGTTCGCTGCAGCCGTGGGAACCCCTTGCAGATGCGGCCTCCGCGAGGGCTCTCAAGGCCACCCGAGAGCATCCCTTAACTGCACTGCTGGGGACGGAAGGTGACAATCACAGCAGAGTGGCCACGGGGCCCAACGAAGGCGCATCCACCGCGGGCTGTCCCCCCCGTCGCAGCGGCGGCGCGTCCCGGGGCGGCCCCGGGGCCCCAGGCGGAGAGCGGGGGCCTCCGAGCGCTCGTCCCGGCGGTGGCAGCATCACGGGCGCACCAGCCTCCTGCAGGGAGTCCGCCTGCTCTCCCTTCTCTGTTTTCTGGAACAATTTGTACAAGGTGGGACTTACTTGATCCTTCAAAGTCTGGTAGAACTCATTTGTAAAAACATTCAAGCCCAAAGCTTTTCTTTGGCGTGTCTGTGTGTGGGGGGGTGTGACTTTGGTCTTTTCTTGTTTTCTGTTTCTCCTTATACCCGTCTTGGCATCGTTCTTCCCGGAGATGTAACAACTCCACCCAGGCATCCGACACATTCAGCCGTGGCAGCAGCTGCTTCCCTGGGTATGTTTAAGCCTGAGTCCCCCACCAGACTGTGCCCGGTCTTGGCCAGCCCTGGTCGCACACCGCACACCCGGCTCCCCATCTGGGGTGGGTCATGTGACGCTGGGGAGCGGGAGGTGTGGCCCAAGCCTGAGTCTCTACAGGTTTCCTGCCCGGAACCAGGCTGAGGTCCCAGACGCCCGAGGCAGGGGGATCGCTGCTCACTCTGCCGCTGTCCCCAGGAGGCCGCTGCTGCCCCCACACCCGCCACCGCTCAGGTTCTGGGGGAGACCCACACAGTCCAAGCTCAGCACCAGCCTGGGGCGGTCAGTGCCCAGAACACAAGGGCGGCGTGGTCCCCTGCGTGTCAGCCAATTCCCTTGTCCCCTCAGGGAGACCCAGGCTCAGGATCTGGAGGGAAGGCCAGTGGGTGTCCCTAAAGCTCGCTGTTCCAGATCCATCCACCTTAGCCGATTCCTCAAAAGCCCACCTGCCCACTGACCAATTTCCTACCATCAGCTCAACAAGCATCATTCCTGAACATGCTCAAGACAACCTCCAAAACAAGCTTCCAGCAAATCTCAGATGTGGCAAACTGGGCATCGTGGCACACGGACTCCGGTAAACCGGCTCTCTGCAGGCCAGGGGGCGGGCGAATCGGGGTCCCATGTCGCGGGCATTACTGGCTGCTTTGACCTGGGGCTTGCCCCCCACCCCCCGACCAGACACGGCTCTTGCCCTACATGGGCTGGGATCTTGGGGCTCGCCAGGCCTCCCTCCCTCAATCCTCGGGCCCTTCTCCCCAGTTCCACACCGAGATGGCCTGGACAGGGAGGGGCCCCTACGCACTACACACACACACACCCCCGAAACAAGAAAACGATTTAATTGTAAAACTAACTTGAGGGGGTGGGGTGGGGGTGGGGCTGCGCCAAAGGGACAGGAACCTGATTCTTCAAGCGGTGGTTCTGTCCCTGGGGCTACCCCGTCTGTCCCCAGGTCGGGACAGGGGCCAGAGTGTTATAAAATGACAATATAAATAGACTTCTAGAAAAGAGGAGGCTGTCCAGGTGCAGTAGTCATCTGCAGAGGCTGGGGATGGGCGGGAGGCCCTGGTCCCCGTCTCCCCAGCCAGCCACAGAAAGGGGGTGCAGGACATGGAGAAAGGCCACTCTTCAGACATTCATGATCGACCCCCGCAATGGCTCAGGGGGGCCGGGGGCTGCGCCGTATGTCAGGCAAGGCCTCAGACACCCACTCGCAGGCTGGAGGACAGAGCAGCTGGACCTTCTGCATGGGCGTACGTGCACACACTCACGCACGCACACACGCACCCCCCTTTCGTAGTGTTCTCTCCACCCACAGCAGCCCCCACTGCAGATGATTTCCAGTGATGGGGGGGCCGCCTGTCCTTCCTGGAAGACAGGAAGACGCAGGGAGGGACTGTCCCGGAGGGTGGGGAGTCCGGGGACCCTTGCTTGCTCCCATGAGTCCCTGTGTTTTGTTTTGTTTTGTTTTAAAGTCACAAAATCAAAGCTGGAGTTCAGTAGTAGGGTCCTGCACACTCCCCCACCCCTGGCCAGGAGGGTGGTGCCACGTGGAGCATCTCCCAGGCTGGGAGGAGTGGGGGCCGGCCCCCTACTGGCCTGTGGCAGGGCAGGGGTCACCCGAGGGGCTCTTTGGTTCAGGGACAGGGCACTGGGCCTCATCTGGTGCGGTTCTGGCGCATGAGGGGCACGATGCTGGCGGGTGGGCCCGCTTTGGCCAGGAACGGGTGCTTCAGCAGTTCAGCCGCTGTGGCCCGCTGGGCCGGGTCACGCACCAGCAGGCGGTCCAGGAAGCCCTTCAGGGATGGTGACACCTGCCGGAAGGTGGGGGAGAGAGTTGGGGGGAGGGTCTGAGTGCCGGCTCCGCTGCTCACTTGCCATTGGGCCTCAGTTTCCTCTTCTGTCAAATGGGCTGACAACATCCACCATCTTGGCAGGGGGCCAGGAGGGCCCAGGGTCTAGAGCTTGGCCCCAAGTCCAAAGACCCCAGGGGCTCATTTCAAGGTTTGGAGGAGGTGACAGCAGCGGGACCCTGGAGGTGCCCCGCCTCCCCAGGTGATTCGTCTGTCAGGAGGGCTCCTCTCAGGGCTCTGGCTGTGCTGGGTGTGCTCAACCAGCCAACCGAAGTACAACCACGGTGGGGCAGCGGTGAGGGCTCAGGGGACCCGTGGGGACGGGGAGTGGGGAGCCCAACACAGATGAAGTGTCACCTCCGCCACACCACCCGCCTGCCAGGTGGGGCGCACCTTGTGCAGGTTTTTCAGTCGGGGTGGCAGGTTGTCCCGAATCATCTTCATGGCTTTGAGGGGGGGCTCGTTGAAGTAGGGGGGCTCCCCATCCACCATCTCGATCACCATCACCCCCAGAGACCAGATGTCCACCTGTGGTGGGGAAGGGACGTAGGGCCGAGCTGCGCGGGGCCGGGCCAGGGTTGGGGGAAGCCACGCAGGGCTGGCCCCTGGCTCTGCCTCTGCCTCCCTGCTCCTGGAGCCCTCGGGCCCCAAACACCCTCTCTTGACACCCAGCTTGCCAGACCCGCACACCCCTCCCCCAGGGAGCCCTCTGAAGGGTTCTGCCCACACAGCGCCCCTCCCTCCCTCGGTCTGTGGATCATCCGGGGCTCTGTGACCAGCCGCCTCACCAGCATCGCTGGGACAGAGCAACTGGTTCACGAACAGGCACGTGACCTGAACTGAGCCCACCAGAGTCCACTCTAAGACTTTAACCAAAGTAACCGGGAAAACCGTGGTACTCCTAGGCAGGGGGACGTGTCCCAGAGCTGCCCGGCCATCTCCGCCCTGACAAGGGGAGCGTCTGCCCAAGTGAAGACTACACGGGGAAAGTCAGGGCTGGGGAGGGACAAGGCACAGGATGGCTGGGCCTGAAACCTGTCACCTGCCCCTGACTTTACAGCTCTTGGGACCCGGAGCTTCCACATTTTGAGCTGGTGTTGTCAGGGCACTGGGCCTGGCTCATCGGTGATGATGCATGCATGCCCTACCTCCTGCACAAAACCATCCCCAGCGACCCATTCCCCACCCTGAGCCCCACTCCACCCCCAGGCTCCCACTGTTCCAGACTGTCACAGGGTAAACCAAGCCCGGCCTGCTCCAGCTTACCTCTGGCCCATAGGGAAGGCGAGAGATGAGCTCTGGGGCCATCCAGTAGGGCGTGCCGACCAGTGACTTCCTCCGTGGTACCTCCTTGCTCACCTGGGCGCAGAACCCAAAGTCCGACAGCTTCACCTGCAGCAGGGCACAGGCAGTGGGGGTCAGGGGTGCTGGAGGTGGGAGGGGGAGTAGAGGTGCTCACCTAGTGAACTCCCCTGGCCTTGGACGTGCTGGGGCTGCACTCTGCGGCCTAGAGGCTAGAGCCAGACCACTGGGTAGGTCCACAGCCCCCCAGTAGGGGGCCCCCAGGTGTGTCACTTCCCCAAGGTCACAGGGCTGCCTTCCTGGCAGGGTCTGCCCTGGGGCTTCTGGTGGAAATGAGTCCTACGGTACCAAACACGGTGTGGGGACTGAGACCCCAGCTGGCTCCCACAGCCCCTGTCCTGGGCCCCTGCGTCCCTGAGCGCAGCCCTGCCCCCGAGGGTATGAGGGGTGTGGCCTACTCTGCAACCACCACATGGCCAGACCCACGCATTTCCACCTGTTTCAGGGCCATGGGCCCCTTTCCGATTCCTGAGGATTCGTATGGATCTTCTCGCCCCCAGGAAACACACACACACAGCCTGCACACAATTTCAGGCTCACGGATGTCCCCCAAACACACCTGTGGCCAGTTCAAGGTGTTCATGGACGCCAACTGCGACTCCCAGGGAAAGAGCCCAGCCCTACCCGGCCCTCTGCTGAATGGCTTAACTTTCCTGGGGGAGGGCAGGCAAATCACCACAAGGACCCCCTCCCACAGGAAAGCACGCCCACCTGGGAGGCTCATCCAGGGAGCTCAGAGACAGAGTCTCAGGCTGGAAGTCAGGAGACAGGAGTGGGGGCCACGGCCACCCAGATGCCTTCCACCCTCTCTGGGCCTGGGGTTGGACTCCAGTTCCCACATCCCGTGCAGAAGGCAGAGCCTCCACCCGCCTGCCCCCCCGCCCAGCCCATGAGCAGGTGCACGGAGCCCCCCACTGACTGGGGAGGAGCAAACCGACTCCTCAAGCCACTGAACTGGGGGGGTCAGAGGTAGAGGGGAGCCAGGGAGAGGCAGGGAAGCCCGAGCCACCCTGCTACTCACTCTGCCGTCGTGGGTCAGCAGGATGGAGTCACTCTTGATGTCGCGGTGGATGACTCCCTGCGCGTGGAGCACAGACAAGGCCTGCAGCACGGCCAGGCACACGGCGGCAATCTGCTCCTCATTCATCCTGCGCAGGGTGGGGGTCAGCAACGGGGGCCCCGCCGGGGAGGGGAGGGGGGAAAGGCCCCGAGGGGGATGCAGCCCTTCTGCCCCCCGAGACACGGTCCCACCCCCAGGGGTCTGAGGGGACTCCATCCTGTCCTGGGAGAGGTCTGAGGGGACATGGGGGACGCTGCAGCCCAGAGACCCGGGGAGGCAGCAGGCCGGGTGCCCGCCTGCCCAGCGGTACCTGGTGTGAGTGACGATGTCGGTGAGGGCGCCGCCCTCCAGGAACTCCATCACCACCCAGAGCTCATCCCCGACCAGGTAGCTGTTGTACATCTCCACCACGTTCTCGTGCTGGTAGTCCCGCATGATCACCACCTGGGCACCGGGCCGCGTCAGCGCCACCAGCCCCTGCCTCGAACCCAGCCACCAGCCGGCCACCAGGCCTCCTGCCTCCCCTCCTTCCCCGGGCTTGGGCTCAGCCTCTGCGCAGGCCCAGTCCCGCTTGTCCCTGCCACTCACTGGGGGTTTTCCTGGACTGCCCTCCCCCGTGCCCTAGCCAGGAAACCCTGATGCCCACATTTAAGGGTGCACTCCCCCACACCCCATTTTCTGATCCTGCTCCCTGACCAGTCCTGAGCTCGCCTCTGAGTGGCCCTGCTGACCAGGCTGGTGTGGGGAGAGGGCGGCGGGCAGGGAACGTGTAAGCACGGGGTTGAGACGGCAGGACAAGCAGGTACCAGCCATGGGCAGAATCAAAGGCTGGGGGCATGGACTTCAGGGGCGAGGAGGCCTGGCAGGGCAGCCTGGGGGTGGTGGGAACACGACACTCGCAGGGGTTCCCTTGGAGCGCTGACGGCGCAGCTGGAGCCCTGTAGTATTTGGGGGGCAGGGGATGGGTTATGGGGACAGCTGAGGGACCAGAAGGCAAGAGGCAGAGTGTAGACCACCTCCAGGCCTGACAAGCGGAGACTCCCGTGTCAGAGTTCAGGGGCTGCTTCCAACAGATTCCTCCGGGGCAGGAGCCAGGAGTCTGCCCCTGTAACAAGCTCCCCGGCAGACGCTCCCAAGAACCAAAGCCAGAGATTGGACAGAACCAAGGACCCTGATGGAAGCCCGACCTCAGAGGCCAGGCCTTTACCCTGAGGACACGGAGGGGCGGGGCAGGGGAACTGCCAGGGTCAGTAAAAGAGGGAGCGGGCATGGCAGGCCTGCATGTCCAAGAAAGCCCTTTAGCTGCTGTGTGGGGTTACCCCGGGGGTGCCCATGAGGCAACCCAGGGCAGAGCCGAGTAGGAGAGGATGGGGCTGCAGGGAGGCTAACGTGCTCTCTGAGCCAGGGAGCCAGGGGAGGGGCAGGGCCGAGGGAGAAATTCTGGGGGTCAGTTTGGGACTCAGTCACAGAGGGGCTCTGAGGAGGCCAAGAGTGTGACAGAGATGCAGTGGTGGGTACTGGGGGTGATGGCCCGGGCAGGTGTGAGCAGTAAGGAGAGGAGGCAGCTCAAACCCAAGCCCTGGGAACCCCCAGTGCTGAACGGTCTTCTCACACCCTCCCCCTGATAGGGCCTGGACCAGAGAGGGCCTGGACCAGCACTGGCCTCAAAACCAGCTGGGGGAGGACACGAGGAGGGTGAGACGGGGGTGGGAGGGGGCCCGGGGCCCACCTCGTTGAAGAGCAGCTCACGCCTCTGCTGCTTGCGCAGGTCCATCTTCTTGACGGCCACCAGCCGGCCCGAGCTGCGCACGGTGGCAATGCACACGATGCCCGTGGAGCCCTCGCCGATCTTGATGAAGTTGTCCAGGTAGGAGCGAGGGTCGCCGGGGTCCACCACCAGCTGCAAGGCGGCCCGGAACTGCTCGTGCGACACTCGCTGGGGTTCCCGCTGTGGCGAGCGGGGCCCAGGGGGCCCGGGGGCCGGGGGGCCGGCAGGGGCAGCAATGGGGCGGGCCTGAGGGGCCAGCTGGGGCTCAGAGGCATGGGGCCCCAGCACTCCCGGGCTGGGGGGACCGCGGGCTCGGGTGGGAGGCCGGGAGGAGGAAGACTGGGGGACCGCCAGGCCCCCTGCCGAAGGCCCGTTGGGGGCCAGGTTGTGAGGCTCCCCCTGCAACAGAAGAGAGAGGTGGCTGTCAGTGGAGGGGTGGGAGGGCCAGCTCTGCTCCCTGCGTGGGACAGACACATGGTGGTCAGGATGGAGATGGACGGTGGGCTGGGCACAGGCTGGAGTTGGGAAGGGAACAGGGGGAGTCTTGGAAAAAGGGGCAGTGGAAGGTCCTGGGGCAGGGGGGTTGGTTACCTGGGCACCCCGGGCCGGGTGGTCCGTATCGGCCCTCGGGTACGTGTTAAAGGGCCGACCAGCTGCCACTCTGGCCCCACCGGCCAGACCGGCAGGTTGAGGGGTGCCGACGTCAGGCCCAGAGAGGGGGCGTTTGTCCCGGGAGGACTCTTGGGGTCCCCCTGAGCCCTCCCTGGAAGACTTGGGCCTCTTCTCTGGCCCCACCCGCCGCCTGTCGCCACTGCTGCCACCCGCCTCGCTGCGACCGGCGGCCCGGCCTTGGCTGCCCGCCTTCTCTGGGGCCCCTCTGGCCGTGCTGGCCGGCTCTGCGGGCATCCCGTTCTCCTGGCGGGCACGGGCAGGTGGCGGTGGGCTGTCTCTCCGCAGGGAGTTGGAGCGCGTCACCGACATGTTCTCAAACTCGTCGAGCAGCAGCGTGAGGGCCCCATCCTTGGCGCCTTTGCTGCCACGCACGATGGTCTGGGGTCCGGGGCAATGGCGGGATGGGGGCCGGGCAAGGAAGAGGAGGACACAGGACGTGTATCCGACACACAAGGACAGGACAACACAACACACACAGAGACAAGACAGAGACGGAATGAAGAAATGCCATGGGGTGATGATGGGGCTGGGCAGGTGGGGGCAGCACCAGGGAGGCCCCTGCAGCCCCTCCCACACCACCGGGATGTCCTTCTCGCAGGGAGGAAGCCAAAGGATTAACCTCCCACGGGTCAGGCTGTCGCCCCTGGGCTGGCCAGCCCTCCCCCCACAGAAGCATCCCGTCTTTTCTTCTATTCTCCAGGCTGGGGGCCGGTCTCTGCCCCGTGGGCAGGAGAGGAAGGAGCGCAGAGCCCACACCACCCCATAATCAGCCCTGGAGAGCTGCAAATTACACGATGCTAGGGCCAGGGCATGGCTTGGACTTCCTCCTCTGCAGCCTGCCGGCTGTTAACCCCAAACCCATGCTCTGTTTCCCTGGAAGCCAAGGGTGGAGTACAGGAGAGTTGGAAAGGACCGCAGTGCAGGAGTGCCCTGGGAGCAGTGGTGGCGAATGCGAATTCCCACGGGGCCCGGTGGATGTACCGTGTGTCCCTAATCGACCCCAGCTCCAGCTGCTGAGTCTACCACCCTGATCCAGGTCATGGCCACCTCTTCCCTTGAGTACTGAGTCAAAGCTCCAGGGTTCCCCCGTCCCCCCTGGACTCTACTCCAGGCACACAGGGCTCCTCACTGCTCCTCAAACATACCAGGTACTCGCCCACCTCAGGACCTTTGCACTGGCTGTTCACTCTTCCTAGGACACCTTCCCCCAAGTATGCCCATAGCTCCTTCCCCGTCCTCCTCTTTCAGGCCTTTGCCCAAACTCAGTTTCTCAGGGGGAAGCTTTGGTTGACCACCTGGACTCTAAAACGGCAGCCCCTAACACTCCCTATTCCCCCTCCCTTTCTTCTCTTTCTCTGGAGCACCTGAAACCAGCTGCCATGAAGCACGCGTACACTGACCATCGCCTGCACCCCCCCACCACCCGTGTGTGATGTTCATGAAGGCAGCTGTTGTATTTGCCTGTTTTTCTGCTCTTGCTACATCTTAGCACCTAGAACAGTGGTATGTATGCAGAGAGTGCTCAAGAAACACTGGCTGAACCAGTGAGGGAGGGAGGAGGGCTGGGAGGGGGCTGCGGGGAGCAGAATATGCACCCCTATCCCTCTGCTGTCCCTCACTGGCCTGCGGGGACGTGGGCCCAAGGCTGCCAGACATCCTCAAGCCAGAACTGCCCCCTGTACTGTGCACAAAACACCGATGCCACAAAACGCACCTCCAACCCCGCCAACCTTCCTGGGCCTGGCCACAAGCGTGGAGGCCCAGTCTTGCCTGGGCACCAGGTAACGCAAGGTAGACACCTGGTCAGACCCTAGTGCTGGAATAAGAGGCTGAGAAGTCCCTGGGGAACGGGGGCGGGTCTGGGAGGACCCAGCCAAGGGGAGATTCCCAGCCTAGGGCAGCGAACAAATACCCAGAGGGGTCCCGATACAGCGCTAGCCCACGCGCACCCTCGTGTGAATCAAGACAAGGTGCCTCCTCCTCCTGGCGGACACAGCCCAAGCAGGGCTCACCGCCGGTGGTATGGGCAGGGGTCAGATTTTAGGGTCCCCTAGGGAGGCCAGAGCCAGCACGGAGCAGCCAGGAGGCCAGCCGGGGGATGGAACTGAGTAGGGCTGGGGGGGGCCTGTGGGCCCAGAAGAGCCAGTGCCCCGTCCGCGGTGGCCGCCACCCCCTCAGCCCCTGCGATTAGTCAGCAGAAGCCAGAAATACAGATTTGGATGTGAAGTCTCTGCTGTTTTAAGCCGCGGCAAAGAGTTCAAAGTACTCAAAAGGCCGGCATGAGCTACCCGCCCCCGCAGCCCCGGCCCTGGCACCGACGCCCACCGCGCTGATCACGGAGGGCGTCCTCGGGCCACCGGGCCGGGCACCCGGAGAGGGGGGCTCAGCCGCAGGCCGGTCCCCAGGCGCTGGGCCCGCACGCCAGCACACCCGTCTCCACCCCAGAACAACCCTGGCCGCGTGCCCTCGGCCCTTCCTGGTTCCCACTGCCCTTGGGGTGAAGTCCGCGCTCCGGGCTGGCTTCCACGCCCTGCCGTGGACACGCAGATGGGAACGGGCTCAAGGGCTGTAGGCTGTGGAAACAGACCCTGGTTCAAATCCCCACTCCACCCTTTTGCTCAAGATGGCAGGAACCCCCCCACCAAACTAAAACACCTCCAGGGCTTTCCTCGGACAGCTTCCTCCCCTTTAAGCCCCGCCTCCTCTCCATCTGCCCAGGGACAGACGCCTCCTCAGCCCTCAGGGCTCAGCTCAGGTATCCCCTCCCCCCAAAGCTCTCCCAGACTCCCTGGCAGCAGCTCCCCTGGGCCACCCAGCCAGACCCCCCTGACCCTGGGGGCCTGGCCCTTGCCCGAGGACAAGTTCCTGGTACTGGGGACAGGCACAGAGCCCAGGGAGAGGAGGCTCAAGACAAGGAGGCTGGTGGGGGGGTCTGCCATAGGGGTCAAGGTGGGGGTTGTGAGGCAAGGGGAGGGGTCAGCGGGTGGAGGGATCGAGGTTAGCACTGGGGGTGAAGATCAGGGTAGAGGGTTGGGGTGTGTGTGTCTGGCAGGCAGTGAGGAGGGGTCGGCCCCAGGGTCAAGCATGAGGTTGAGGGCGCAGGGGCACCCTGTGGGCTCGGTGTGGGGCAGGAGAGGCAGCGGTGGGTCATACCTTGGGGGCCCCGGGCTGGATGGAGGTGATGCAGGCAGGGTCCACCAGGGGCTTGGGCCGCCGAGCCGACTCCTCGATCAGGCTCTGCCACTGGCGGGGCAGCCCCGTGAACTTCTGCTCGTGCTGGTCGAAGCCCGTGTGCACGCGGTGCTCGAAGTTGGATGGCGCGGAGATCTCTACTCGCTTCTTCTTCTTCCCAAACATGGTGCCGAGGCTCTCAGCACCACGAGGGCGCAGACTTGGGCTCCTATCAGCAGGCCTGCGGGAGGGGGCCGCTCACCAGAACCCGGCCATTTCTCTCTGCTCCTCTGACCCTGCCCTGGCCCTGCCCCTCCTCATCTCCTCCTTGGTCTCCCATCCCCCACCTGCAGCCCAAGGGACTCTGTGAACCATCTAAGTGGGGCCGAGTCCTTCCTGCAGCCCACCCCACACGACCTACCCCTGTCACCTCTCTGCTTTCACGTCCCTTTCACTCACACTGGTTTTCAAACCTCAGGGCCTTTGCACTGGCTGTTCCCATCTCGTGGAACACTCTTCCCCAGTATCCACACATGGCCCCCTCCTCCTTCCCCTCCTGTAGGTCTTAAGAGTTGTCAGGCGAATCTTTTCCTGACCACCCCCAGTGAAAGAGGTGCCCCGCTAGCCTTCCATCACATAGCTTCACAGCATGTTTAACTTCTGGAAGTTCTGCTGTTCATTTCTTGTGTTTACCAGTTTGATGTCTACACCCCCCAGCCCTAGAATATCAGCACCGCATGCCAGGTCTCATCTGCCCCATGTGTCCGTGTCGTGCCCCATACCCAGCACAGGGCCTGGCCCCAGTCCATGCTCAGTGACTGAGTCCTTTGGTGACTTGTTCGACAACTGCTTACACAGTCCCCTGTCCTATGCCCGGCCTCTGGGAGCCTCATGGCAACACTCCCAGTTGTTGTTTTTTTTTTTAATGTATATTTTTTTATTGGAGTTTGATTTGCCACCATATAGTATAACACCCAGTGCTCATCCCGTCAAGTGCCCCCCTGAACACTCCCACTTTATAGATGAAGAGACTGAGGCTCAGAGAAGGGAGCTCTTCACTGGGAGCACACAGTGGGAAAGTCCCACCGCGCAGCAACTAGCAGACAAGACGATCCCCGTCTTTAGGGTCTGTGGTCTCTAGGTGGATACTTCGGAAAGTACCAGGCACCATATAAATGCTCAATGGGAGCCAGTTGTAAAAGCGAAGGGGCCCCAGGGGCGATGGTGTCCCACAGGGAGCGCAGGGCGGTGAGGGGAAGGGGCGTCAAACGGCCAGGGCCCAAATCTCGCTCTGCCGCTTACTCTGTGTGACTGTGGGCAAGTGACTTAACCTCTCTGTGCTGCTGCCATGAGGATTAACAGGGTTGGCAGGAGCAGAGCAGGGCACGGAGTGAGGGCCCCGTCCACGTTTGTGGCTCTGATCATCAGGAGCACTCCTAGCAGTGTCCGAGGGAGGAGGGGCCCCAGGTCCCGCTCCCGTCCCACACAGGAACCCTGGGGTCCCACAGACCTGGTGTGATGCTGGCTGGGCTAGAAGTGCCCTCGGGCAGGTGATGTCTCCTCTCGGGGCCTCGGGTTACTCATCTGTAAAATGGGAAGAACATATTCACGCATGCATTCATTGGTCACTCTGCTCTGTGCCCAGCCCTGTGAGCTTGCTGCTAGGGACACAGTGGTGACCAAGATCGCCTCCAACAGCCCAGGGTGGTCAGGGCTGTGGTCAGGAGAAGCTTCCCCGAAGAAAGGCTGTGCGAGCTAAGACCCAGAGGATGAGGGGAAATGCACTGGGCTGGGATCTTTGTGGGTTCAGGCTGGTTCCCTGGAGCCTGGCACGGTGCCCAACACAGGGTCGGCCCCAAGCTCAGTGAGTCCTGTGACCTACTGAGGGCTCTCTCGAGCGTGTCCGGGATGCTGCCCTCCTCCCTCCCTATTCCTTTCCTGTGGGAGCAGCTCAGTGAGGTTACAACAGCCAGCCACCCCTCGCCCAGAGGTAGGACCATCAGTGAGGAGCCATCTAGGAGAACCGGTTTGGCAGCAGGAGCTCAGTGGGAGGGGGTGGGGATCCAGCAGACAACTTGTCTCAACTGGTTGGGGCTTCATGGGCAGCAGGTGGCCAGAGCCAGGTCCGGCCAGGGCTGCCCTCGCAGATCTGGTCACCCCTGTTGCTCTGGGGCCCCTGGCTGCTGGCATGTGGGGTGTGACAGCCCTGGCCAGGATGTAGGCCCCTTTGCCTCTGCCCCCAACCAAGCCAGGAGCCCCTTCAGCGTCTTCCCCGGGTCCAGCTCGCTGCATGCAGCCCATCCCTCCCTCCTAGACTCCGCTCCCTGGCCCCCACCCACCCTGTTCTGGCTCCCTGGCCTCTCTGCCCTCAGCTGTCCACCTCTCCAGGACCGGTCCTCGCCTTGTCTCCACAGCCAGGCTTTCACCATCCTCCTCACTGTCACCCCAGACAGAGCTTCGCCTCCACCTCCTCGCTGTGTTCCCAGATGCGCCCCCACCTGGCCCCAGGCCCAGCTCACCCCTCATCTCGGCCTCTCACTCAGCCTACCCTTCCTCCCCCAGCAGCCCACAGCCCCAGGCACCACGTCACTCCGGGGAGTCGGATTAGCCACGTGACCCCTCACTAAGCTCCAGGGAGGGAGGGGCGGACCCCAAGGTGGGAGGAGCTTGGCACCAAACGGTGTGGGCAGGCACAGCCTGGACCCTCACCCACACACCCCAAGGCGCCTCTGCATGCAGCAGCCAGCCCCCTGTTTATCCTGTCCTCCAGGCCTGTGACCCTGCAGGGGAAGGGGACCAGGGACACACCTCCGGATATCTGCCCGGGGCCACCCCTTCCCTCTGGGCACCGCATGGAGAGAGGCACAAACAGAGGAACTGACCGTGTTTATAATGATCCGGCTCCAGCTCCAACCTGGGGCAGCTCCCAGCTCTCCCGGCTCCCTCACCAAGCCACCCCCCCTCGGGCCAAGGCCCCCAGCTCCTGATCTGATGGGGGCCACAGAGGGGAAGGCGGGGGAGCTGCAACACAAAGCTCGGTGCCTGTGCCAGGAGCCAGAGGCGGGCGAAGAGGGGCTGCTGGGGCTCCCCTGCAGGCTCGGAACCTGGGAGTCTGGCTGCTGGGCCTGTGCCACCTCACCTTCTGCCCTTGGGAGCCAACCAACCCACCCTGGGAGCTCACTGTGCAGCGGGGGCCTGCAGCTCGGCCACCCTGTGCCTCAGTTTCCCCTGTTAAAGAGGGTAATGCCAGTACCTGCTTCCTGGAGTCCTTAGAGGAGTCCCAGTTAGAACGCCAGGCACCCACGCAGTAAGGCAGCGCCCAGGAAACGAGGTCACCATTCTTACGGCGGGAGCCGACACTCGCTGAGCACCCACTGTGTGCCGGCCCCTCTTCTAAGCGCCCCACGCATGTGACCGACGAGGAAGCAGCCACGACGAGCCCCGCGTTACAGCCAAGGGAAAACGAGGCACAGGGAGCCCACAGCTTGGCACAGAGTGGACCTGAGGCTCCGGTCTGGGAACCCAGAGCCTATGCCAGGCCGGTTTTCAGAAATAAAGGCAGCGGTGCCCTCAGAGGGCCAGGCGTGCCAGGCTCTGCTGGCCGCCCTATGCCCCCAATCCCTCTTCCCCTGCACAACTGACCAGCCCCAATTCACAGATGGGGAGCCTGAGGCCCAGAGACAGGAAGCCCCTCGTCCAGGGCATCCAGCATTCAAACCGGGCAGGTGGGCACCAGAGTCCAGGCTCTTACCTGCCTGGCCTGCCCTGAGGGCCACGGGGACGCCACTGCTTCTGTCACAGTCACCATCATCTTCACCTCCGGGTGCCTTCCTTCCTCCCTCGCCCTCCTGTCCATGCCCATACTCTGCCCTTCCTTGTTTTTTAAATTTATTTATTTATTTGACTTAAGAGAGAGCAAGAGTGAGAACGAGAGAGAGAGAGAGAGAGAGAGAGCGCACAAGGTGGGGGGGGGGGGCAGAGGAAGAGGGAGAAGCATGACACGGGGCTCAATCCCAGGACCCTGGGATCACGACCTGAGCTGAAGGCAGACACTTAACCGACTAAACCACTCAGGTACCCCTTGTTTTTTTTTAAGTTGATTTACTTATTTTTTGTAATCTCCACTCCAACGTGAGGCTCGAATTCATGACCCCAAGATCAAGAGTCACATGTTCATCCAACTGAGTCAGCCAGGTGCGCCCACACCCTGCCCTTCCAGTCCTGCCCTGAGCCCTCCTTGGGCTGGAGGTCCCTACCTCCTACCTGACCTGTCCCAGCCCCCCAAGGGCAGTGGGAGGCAGCACGTGCCCCCAACCCCATGGCCCTCTATCTCCTTTTACCCTGGGCCTTCGGGAGGACAATCTGCAGGGGTACAGGTGGCCACACACCAGTCCCCGCCACCAAAATGTGCCTTTCCGAGGCTCAGCCATGGCACTGACATCGCTACTGCCACTGAGAGGGACCCTGCAACTCTGCGCAGATGCACTCAGCTCATGGACTCCCTATGACCCGGGGAGGGGGTGGGGTGGAGGTAGGGGTGGGGGCAGCTATTCTCATTTCCTTCTCGCAGATGTGGAAACAGGATTACAAAGGTGAAATCTCTTGCACAGGTTACCAAGCGGAGCTGGGCCTAGAAGACAGTTGGATCCACTAAAGAGCTGACCTCCCGAAGCCTGCTGGGCCCCGAGATGCGTCCCTGTGATCCCCCTTGCTCGTTTTGCCCCAGCCACATGGGCCTCCTTGCTGCTCTTCAAACCCCAGACATGTCCCCACCTCAGGGCCTTTGCACTGGAGGCCACCCCAGCTGCCGGAAGCTCATTCTCACTGATGTGCACATGGCTCCCTCCCACATTCCCTCTACCTGCCTCGGTGTTCAGATAGCCGTGCTCCTGTCCTGTCCCCTCTACGCCTTTTCCTTTGCACCTGGCATCCGTCTTGCTCCCCACTGTACCTCAGTGTCCGCAACACGGCCCAGCCCACCCGAGGCACTCAAGGAACCTCTGGTGAATGCACGGACTCATCTGTACCTGCTGCGCTACATCCCTGCTCAGACACCGATTCTGCCCAGGTGGTCCTTAGGAAAATCCTGGGAGAGGGTGAAGCAGCCCCTCAGACAGAGGGAGCAGGGGGGACACCGGCCAGGCCACAGATGCCTCTGAAGTCCAGCATCTGATCCCAAGAGCACAGGCACATTTTGCGTCCAACTCTGAAACATTCACTGCAATTTAAAAAACTCTTTTAACTTATTTGACACGCGGGACAGGCAGTTTCCAACGTGTCCTAGTCAAAGCTTCAGGTTTTCTAGTCACCCCTGCATTTGCTTGTTCTACCCTCTGAGCTTTCCTGGGACGTAAATGATACCCACCCACCCACCCACCCACCCACCAAGGAAATCAGCTCTGGTAGAAAAGCAAGATCCACTTGTGTGAGTATGACAAAGCCACCGGGCGGGGGGGGGGGGGGTGTGCATGCGTGTGTAAAACTCCTTGCCTCCCCCCAGGCTCTGAATCAAGCTGCTCCCCTGCAGTCTGGGGAGCCGCCGACCTAGTGGGAACCCAGGGGCCCAGGGAAAGAGCAGGGGATGTTCCAGGATCACAGTCTCCAAAATGAAACCCTAAATCAGGAAGGGGACCATGAAGGAGGGCTCACTGACCCCAGCCAGCACTCAGGGCTGCCACCACTGGTTCCCACTCACCCTCCTGCCAAGACTCACCCTACTAGCTCTGGGAAACCCCTTCCCACCTCAGTTTACCCTGTTGTCCCTGGCTGTGTTCTGACAATGGAGGGGGAGTCTGGCCTACCTTCCCAGCCCCCACAGAATCCTCCCTTAACCCCCCACACCTGCCCACCTCCACACCTTTGCTCAGCTCTTGCGTGCCCATCTGTATAACCCTCCGCCTCCCCAGTCCAATCTCTATCCCACCCCCCACCCTCCCACTGCTGAGCCTAGTCTCTCCAAGGAATCATCAGGGACCTTGACCCCAGATGCCACCACATGCTTTGGGTCTGACATGTGCCCGAGCCCCGTCCTTGGCCAACAGCTACTCTACCCCCAAAGGACCCCATCACATTCACACTCCCGGCCACTGTCAATGGCTACTGAGGGCTGATCTCTGCCAGGCAGGGGCTGGGGCTCACAGCGGCAGTCAGAAGCGCCGGAGCATCCCTGCCCTTGCAGACAGAGCTCGCTTCTAGGGGAAAGGAGACAGTCAATAAATGAGCTAAGTCAGAAAAGTCTATAGTAAGTCAGATGGTAAATGCTGAGGACATACACAAAGCAAGGATGGAGAGGGCTGAGGGTGAGGGGCAGGAGAGGTTGGAATTCTCAATGAGGTGGTAGGGGAGGGCCTGGCTGGGAAGGTGACCCTTGGCTGGGACCCCGGGGGGCGTGGGGGGAGGGAGCCACGTGGATGCAGGGAGGAAGAGTCCGGGCAAATGTCCCCAGCTGGAACGTGCTTGATGTGGTCAGAGATGGAGCTGGTGCAGGGCAGGAGGTGGTCGGGGCAGATCGTGCTGGGACCTGCGGGCCACGTGGACAACTCTGTCCTTTCCCCGGGTGAGGTGGAGCCACACAGGGGCTCTGAGCAAGGGAAGGGACGTGGCCTGACTCAGGCGTCCACAGGCTCCCTGTGGCCATGTGGAACCCAGGGAGGTGGAGGACGTGACAAGCCAGCGGAAGATGGGGGTGGGCAGGGCCACGTGGGGGCTCTGGAGGGAGAAGTGGGCGGGCTCTGGGCATGATGCAATGGTCCAGATGACAGGACGTGCTGCGGACTGACCCCACCTCTCGCACTGGCTGCAGCAAGAGCACCGCGGGGGCGGGGGCTGGGTCCGGTCTTGCCCATCACCGCGTCCTCAGCCGCTGGCCTGTTCCTCTGCCCTCTCCTGGCCCTGTGCATCCCCTAACACGTTACAGTGATGAGTGTGCCCATTGTTTCCCACTAAGCAGGGGCTCGGCGCAGCCAGGAGCCCAGCACCTAGAGCGGGCCGCTCCTTCTCCACACCTGAGCGGATGGGGGGACAGGCACAGGCTTTGGTGCTGACTCGGGCCCTGGTCTGTGCCAGGCATGCAGATCAGGCCAGGCTGAGCCCTCCCCACGGTACTTGGGTGAGTGGGCAAGGAGGGGTAGTTCTCTTCCTTCTTGTTTCCCAAACCAGAAAACTGCGGCCCAGACAGGGGAAGTCACTGCTCAGGGCTGCCCAGCAACCACAAGGTGCCTACCCTGACCCACAGAGAAGGCCTCTGCTCCAGACGCAGGACCCTGGACGCTTGTGGGACAAGAACAAGGGCAGAGACAACTCTACTGCTTACAACCAGAACCAAGATCAGAAAGGCTGCCTTGGTTAGGAAGGACCCAGGAGCAATGTTAATAAACAAACAGCTCTCCCAGGCCTTCCCACTTGGATGAAATTTCCCCCTGTGACCTACCAAGGCCCTGCCCAGATGGACTCCGCCAACCTCGGGACCTCATCCCTTCTTCACTGCAACTACGCTGGCCTCCTTTTTAGTCTTGGATGCCTCAACCTTGTTCCAGCCTCAGGGCCTTTGCACCTACTATTCCCTCTGCAGAGAGCTGCATGGTTCGCCCTTTCCTGATATTTGAGTCTCTGTGCAAATAAAACCTCACTAGAGAGGTCCTTCTTGATCCCTGACAACATCTGCACTCCTGCTTTTACTTCCCTGTGGCATTTACTACCATCTGACACGATGCACATGCAGACCTTTGGTCCCCTCCTCCCTCCCGGCCCCCAACAGGGGCTCCCTGAGAGCAAGGGCCTTCGTCTCATCCTTGCTGTGTCCTTGGCATCTAGAGCAGCAGGCACTCAGCAAATATTCATGGAACAAATGAATGATGCCATTGCCAAGTGATGGGTCTAGACCCCGAGGGGGAACAGGCAAGGGTGGTGGAGGCAGAAGCCTGCAAATCCTTCGTGCCCGAGCAGGAACTGGTCTGAGTCTTTAGAGACCAAACCTGGCTATTTGTTAATAAGTTGGCATATGTTCCAAATGCCACAAAAGGTGCCCCACTGTGATCCTATCCCTGGGCCCACCCCACCACAGGGAGGCCCACCCTGGCCACACGACCTCGGCTGGAGATGTGAGGAAGTGGCAGCCCATTTTGGCTACAGGCAAGAAGCAAGTCACACAGTGAGAGATGCCACCAGAAATTCACTGGTCCCCATAACGGGTAGAATCCCATAGGGTGACACAGATCCAGGGGCCACCCTGGCCTTGGGAAGCAGCTGGCATTGGCAGTCTGGGGCATGAGCAGCAGCCCTGCTCTCTCCATGTCCCAGCCAGATGCAGCGCCATCTCCCCACCACTGGGCCTTTGCACAGACCGTGCCAGAGCAAGGACTCGGCAGGCAGGTGGTGGTTAGGAGCAGGCTCCCCAGGCTAAGTTACCAGCCCCACCACTCCTAAGCTGTGTGGCCCTGAGCAAGTGAGTTAACAACTGAGGGTGACGATAGTCCCTATCTCCCAGGACCGTCTAGACGATCGAATGAGATGGCAGATGAAAAACATTTAGGACCCTGCCTGCCACCAAGTGGGTCCTCGCTACAGGTTACCCCACTGGCATTACCACTGCCAATGCTGCTGCTGCTGAATGCACAGGGGAAGGAAAGAGTAAACGAAAGGGATGCGGGGCATAGTCCTCTCCTGGCCAGAGCAGCCTTACTGTCTCACTGCCTTACTTACTTCTGGGAGCAGAACGGGCTGCACTGTCTGAGGACAGGTCTGCTTCTCCCACTGCACTGGGAGCCTCCCGAGAGGGCGGTGCCGGGGGCCCTCTCAGCCACCCTATGTCTCCAGCCCTGCCCAACCCGGAAGGGGCACAGTTCAGAGAGTGGGGCTGAATGAAGAGAAGGTATTTCCTGGGCCCAGCCAAGGGCTTCGAGCCCCCAGGGAGGCCAGGCGGCTCCTGGGGTAGGCCCACACTCAGGTGCCCCCTCCCACCAGGCCAGGCCCCACAAGGCCCAGACAAAAGGATACTGTTGGCTTCCTTCGTGCCCCTAGAGGTACCCAGGGTGGGGATGGATGCCACAACAAACCTGAGAGTGTGGGCGAGCCCCCAGGGACCAGGAAAATCAGATTAGACTTCATTCATTCTTCCCCGAGGCAGGACAGGAAGGAGGGAGGGGGGAACAGGCAGGAAAGAGGCTCCAGAGCCCTCCCAGGACACCCCACCCCTACCTCCAGCCCTGCCCCGCCATGCAACTCTCTGTTACACACACACACACACACACACACACACACGCAGCACATGCACATGCACACATGAGCCCTAGATACTGAAACATATGAAGCTGCCCCACGGCACCCGGTAACAGCAGCCACACAGGAGCCTTGGCAAGGAAAGGACATCCCACCCTGAGCCTTAGTTCCTGCCTTTGGGATACAGGCCCCAGCGGAGTATGCCTGAGCTTTGTGGCATCCGTGGGAGAATGCGGGGGAAGCAGTCATCAGGAGGGGCCTGGCTCGGAGGAACTCAGGATGGAAAGGCCAGAACAATCGCACAGTCCACAGCTGGGTCCCCGAAGAAGCCGTGTGGACGCCTCCCCCGCCCCTAGAGGTGCAGGGACTCCCGAAAGAGACCCACAACACACACTGACAATATACATAGTACAGACCACCCATCACCTTGAAACACAGGCACAATCCCAGATGCTCCCTAGCTGCCAGACTTACCTAGAGGGGACGCCCCACACACCCAGGTACACTCCCCAAGACACAGAGTTAGACCACAAGGGCCACACAACCCTAGATCCACACAGAGTTAGGAAATGAGACCCCGCCACAGACACAGGCACACCACAGCCAGCTCCAGGCTCATCCAGGGTGGCTGGTGAGGCACAGCCCTCAGAACCACCCCCTGGCAAACCAGATCCCAGGAATGAGCTCCCATGGAGGCGGAGGCGCTCAGGGACCTGTGCGGAGACACGTGGCTAGCCCCAGCAGGGAGACACCTGCCCCTAAGCACATGGAAACACGGCGACCTCACTTCTGGCCCCAAGAAAGGTGTGGTCCCTCGAGCACGTGCTTCCACTGGCTCGGGCGGCTTGCTGTCCAGGCGGGAGGGCTGCCCTCCCACGCCCCGTGCAGTCCTCCCCCTTTCTCCCCACCTGCCTGAGGCCAGGCTCGGCTCACCTGCACCATCCTCCTCCCTTGTCCTGGGCCACCCTCCGTGGGATAGGGCAGCAGACTGACAGGCTTCCAGCCGTCAGAGCAGAGGATGGGGATCGAGGGGCTCCCCGGGGCCCTCGATGCAGGCGCCACCGAGGAGAGCTGGCTGGCTCTGCACCCCGGCCTCCCTGGCAGTGGGTGGTGCTGAGGCCCTGCCCTGGCAGGAGTTGTGTTCGGCTGTGGCTCCAGTCCATGGAGGGCGGAGGGCGGAGGTTGGGAGGGAGGAAAAGAGGGAAGGAGGGGCCGAGCCTGGAAAGCTGGGCCACAGGGCCACAACTGCCCCGGCAGAGGGAAGGGCCGGGCAGGGACCCAGGAGCAGGGGGACCCAAGCCCCAGCCCCTGCTTCGGCAGGGTCACCCCTCACTAGCACACCCCCGTGCCAAGCTTGGCACCAGGAGCCAGCGAAGTGGTGGCTCCTCAGCATGGGGCTGAGGACCTGAGAGTGGCTGGCAGGTTTGAAATGACAGCCTGGGCTGGGGGGCTGGAAAGAGGGACAGGGATGGGGGGGGGCTCTCTGATGTGGAGGGGTGGCTGGACATTCCAGGTTTGCTATATCTGCCCCCCACCCCGTGATTCCAGCAAGAATTCTGGCTCTCAGGCTTATTTCACAATGGAGGAAACTGAGGCCCAGAGAGGTTGAGAGGCTTGCCCAAGGCACCCAGTGAGGGGGGAGGGGTGGGCGGGCACCAGGCTTCCCAGGAAGGCATCTGTGCTCTTGACCTAGCTGCTCAGAGCATGAGGCTAGCTTGCTCAGAACCTCCATTCCAGAGAGAGGAAAAAGATGCTCAGACAGGGGGAAACCAGAAGGGGTGTGTGCACCCGCCCCACCTCTGCCTCATACCTCTCTCCCCCTCCAGATCTTACTTCCCCAGCAAAGCCCTCACTAGCCCAGGTCAGAGCTCCCAGTGTGACATGTCAGGGGACTTGGGGGGCCGGGGGGGTGGGGCTGCCTGGGTTAACACTATTCACCCTTCGGGCCCTGCCCCAGGCACCCTCTCCTCCAGGAAGCCTTGTCTGACACCAGGCTGGGTCTGGTTACCTCCTGTAGACTCCATCCCAGGGCTGACCCCTCCAGGCCACCCCATCTCTGACATGTCTGTCTCCTCCATTCGTTCACACATTTCCTGAGCTCCCAGCACCTACCAGGCAGGCCCGTTGGAGGTCCTGACAATTCAGCAGTTAACCAACTTGACAAAACTCCCAGCTCCGAGGGGCTGATATTTGAGTAGGACTGCTCCCCAACGGGCTGGGGGCAGGGGTGTCCTGTGAGTGGCAGGGACTAGGTTCTTGCAGGTGACCTAGGACAGGTGCCCAGTCGACAGTGAGCCCGTGAGAACAGTAAGCTAGTGGCCCAGGCAGGCAGGTGGACAGAGACGCCTGTGTCCTTCCCACTCCCCGGCTCTGGCACCTCTACCGAGACTACTCCCACTGCAGCCAGCTCCCTGAGGACTTTATCACTGGGACCTGGAGGACCCCACCAGCTCCAAGGTCCTGGAAATCCCATCTCCCCTCCTCCTGTCTACCACCTGCCCACCAAGCCAGGGGCTCCCAGTCCGGCCTAGGCTGGGCCTGAGGGACCCCAGAAGTCCTGGATCCCAGGCCACTCCCTCCTCTCTGGGGTGGAGCACCTGTCAGGCAGCCACCCAGAGTGAAGCCAAGTGGGTGGGCCCCAGACCTTCCCAAACCGGACAGGCAGGTTTGGGCTCCCACTGGGGAGGCAGTCAGGATTGGGCAGTTTTGGTCAGCCCGGGGAAACCAGGTCCCAAGGGGAGGGGGCGGGGAGGAAAGGGAATGGAGGGAGGGAGCACTCTTCCCCCAGAAGTCGCAGTGGAAACAAGGGGTGCTCCTGGGGACAGGCCTCAGGAGCAGAGAGAGGATCCTCCAGGATCATCTCACACCGGGAACAGACTGTTATAAAACTTTGTAAACTACCCCCAAATGGAAACTAAACCAATAAACCCATGTAAAGTTTATCACTCGGATTCTCAACTATTGACACTCGGCCACACTGGGCTTCAATATTCCCCTTCCTTTTCTGTCTGTCTGTCTCTTGATGATCTGAACACATGGTTCCAAAGCCAATGGCACCACAGGGTAAACAGTGACAGGCCAGCGCCCTCCTGGCGGCCCCAGCTCAGCCCTGGAGGCAACCTCTGCTAGTTTCCTTTTTTTCCTTTCTGAGAGAGCTGACACAGGCATGTGCGTGGGCGCCTATGCACACACATGCTTGCACACCTTTTGTAAAAAAAACATAAATGGCAGCACAGCACGCACACTATTCTGACCCTGCTTTCCCCCAAAACATTCCTTGGCTCCCCTGCACTCTTGGCGCCAGAGAAGCCTGGCAGCAAACGGTCCAGGGGAAGACACACTCTGGGGACCTAGCAAATGCTCTTCCTAGAAAGTGCTCTCCTGGGTATGTACCCGAGCAGAGTAGCAAAACCCAGCCTGCTGGCCTCAGGGACACGCGTGGGGAAGTGTGCGCAGCACAGGCTGAGCCAGCTAGGGAGACTGCAACCACCCCAAGTGCTGGTCTGCGGGAGACAGATGATGACCTGGGATCTCCTGGCTCCACGGAACAGTACTCGACAGTGAGAATAAATGACCCACAGCTACATGTGAGTGACCGCCAAAAATGACGAAGCACTATCTTATGACTTTGTTTAGGAAAAGCTCAAAGCTAGACAAGATGAAACGTGCTGTTTAGGGCTGCGCCCAGGGGGGCAGAAGCCAAAGAGAAGGCACAAGGCAGTGAGGGCCTGAGGGGGGCTCCTGGGGGGGCCGGCACCACCTGCTTCTTCATCTGGGGGGCGACTATGTGGGTTTTCTCTTTCTAGTAACTGGTTATGCTACACATTCACGCCTTATGCACTTTTCGGGGTGTGTGCTAACAATGTAAAATTGTGATGTTAAAGGCAAAGAAAAAAATATCTGCGTCTTAGTGATTTTCCAAGCCTAGATCTCTGCAAAGCGCTGCCGTGCTGCTTCAGCAGAGGCGTGGAAGGGTGGCTATGCCTGGAGCCAGTCCCCACGGGGCCAGATAGGTGCTTGCCAGCCTCTTGCTCTTACAAATGGTGCGCCACTGATACCCGTGTGCAGATGTCACTTCACAGGTGTGCCAGCACGGCTGTGGGCCACATGCCCAGAAATGGGCTTGCGGGGCCAGGATCATGACTGCCAAGCTGCCCGCTCCCCCGGCCCCATCTCCCCGTCCCCCCAGTCCCCACAGCCTCAGGGCCCAGGCTGTTGTCAAGCTCCTGGCCAGTCAGACAGGTGGAGCCTGGCTCCTCTGAGCCTTCTTTTCATTTGCATTTTCTTAGGATGCACATCCTTTCATCGTTATAAAAGCCATCAGAATTCCTTGCCTGCTAAGTGTGGCCAGAAAGCCTTTGCTTATTTTCCCACGGGGGCCAGGGAGACCTTTGTAAAATCCAATTTACGCCCCTCTCCTACTGCAACCCTATCAGGGCCCACAGAGCTAAAGCTACCTCCTCCCCAGGGACCCCCAGGCTCTTCCAGCCTCTCTGGGCTCATTTCCTCACCTTCCCTGCCACCGGTCATGGGTGCCAAGGGCACGCAACCTCCTCCTCCTCCTTCAGAGATCCTGTCAACAGAAATCCAATGCACGTCCACCATGTGCCACCAGAGCTGAGGCTGGGGTGTAGCACGGTCCCTGCCTCGTGGGGCCTCTAGTCACGATCGCACAAATGAAATGTGAAATTCCGGCAGAGAAGGGCTGGCTGCAGGGATGAGAGTGTGGTGGAGCCGGGCCAGGGAGGGGCAGGAGCCAGGCCGGGGCGAGCCAGGGGAGCCGAGGTGTTAGGGACAGGCCTGCACTTGGGAGCTAGAACGCTGGCTGCCCTGTCTGCGGAGGACGAGATCGAGGTGGCTTGAGTGGGTGTGGGGACAAGTGACAAGATGCAGCACTGCTCCCGGCAGCTGATGAAGGCAGCCAGGAGGGCGGGCCACTGAGAGAGGGGGACAGACCGCAGCTATGTCTGCCAAGAAAAAGTAACACTTGTTGGTGAGTCAGATATGGGGGCTGAGGACAAGGCAGGTGCCGGGGTGACCCTGAAACTGGGTAAACCACAGTGCCACCTTCCACAAGGGGGAGCCTGAGAGGATCTCCCAAAATGACAGGCCCCAGACCCTAGAATAGCTCTGTTCGGGAACAGAAGAAAGTGGAGGCGTCACTCCCCCCTGCCATGTGAAGTCCCACCTACACAGCTACAGCAATCAGACAGTGTGGATAAACACGCGGGTCAGTGAGCAGAAGAGAGAGCCCACGGACAGACCCCCACAAATATACACACTGGGTTTTAAAACCGATTTTTCTTCTTTGCGGTGAAATATACACAATATTTATCATTTCGACCGTTTGTAAAGCACATAATTCAGTGGCTCTAAATATAGTTTTGCAGTGTCGTGAACATCGCTGTCTACACCCAGGACTTCTTCATCATCCCCAACAAAAACCCTGCAGCTACTGAATGACGGCTCCCCATTCCCTCCTGCCTCCCAGCCCCCGGTAACCCCTATTCTCCTGTCTCTGAATTTATTTATATACCTATTTCAGGTATCTCACATAAGTGGGAGCTTACAATGTTTCTCCTCTGTCTGGCTTATTTGACTAAGTGTAACGTTTTCAAGGTCCATCCACTTGTAGCATTTTTCAAAAGCTCATTCATTTTTATAGCTGAATAATGCCCTGCTGTCTGTATCTAACACATCTTGTATATCCACTCACCTGTTGATAGACACTTGGGCTCCTTCCACCTTTTAGCTAGTGTGAATGATGCCATCACCACCGCGGAGGTACAAGTATCTCCCCAAGTCTCTGCTTTCAATTCTTTTGGCTATTTACCTAGGAGGAGGACTGCTAGGTGATTCGGCAGTTCTATATATAACCATTTGAACAACACCACACTGCTTTCCACAGCGGCTGCACCATGCTACGTTTCCACCCCTGATGCATGAGGACTCCATCGATACCTGTGATTTTCCCTTGTTTTGGAAATAGCCATCTTCATAGGTGCAAAGTGGTATCTCATGGTGGTACCTTATTTTCTGGCGAAAAAGTATAAGCAACTGGATGGAAAAAAGAGCATTTTCCACAAACAGGTGCTGGAACTGCTGGATAGCCACATGCCCCAAAACTGCACTTTGATCTTAAACCGCATGCTTTGCACCAACGTGAACTTAATATTGGATCACAGACTCATATGTAAAACTAAAAAACCTTCAGATGCCAATTAGCCAAACCAACCCTTAGGATCTAAGGCCTCGCACAGAGTTGTTAGACTTGATACCAAAAGAGCCATAAAAGGAAAAATTAATAAAGTAGATCTCATCAAAATTAAAAACTTTTGCTCTGCAAAAGTCCATGAGAGGAGGAAGAAAAACAAAACAGCTATGGATTAGGAGACAGTATTTGCAAACCTATCTGACAAAGGACTAGTATCGAGGAGAGAGAAGGAATCTTCAAAATTCAACAATACCCCTCCCCCCAAAAAAAACAGGTAGGAAATGAGCAGAAGGCATGAGGAGACATTTCACCAGAGATGATGCACAGATGGCAGATGGGCCCCTTCGGCCATGAGAGACAGGCAAATTAAAGCCACAATGAGTTATCATTACCTGCCTAGTCGAACAGCTTAAAATTAAAAAAAAAAAAAAAAAAAAAAAAGCAACACTAAATGCTGGTGAAGATGCAGAGAAACCGGTTCATTCGCACGCTGCTTGGGGGAATGTAAAATGGTACAGCTGTAACGGTTTGGCAATTTCTTTACACATGCAGCTGCCTATACTGCCCAGCAATTGCACTTCTGGGTATTCATCTCAGAGAAATAAGTTATGTTCACACAAAAACCTGTACCTAACTGTTTATGGTAACTTTATTTGTCATAGCCCCCCACATGGAAACAGCCCAGGTGTCCCTCAACTGGTGAATGGTTAAACTGTGGTACGTCCAAACCATGGAATACTACTCAGCAAGAAAAAGGAATGAGCTATTGATATGGGAAACGACCTGGATGACTCTCCAGAGAAGGAAGCTGAGTGAAAAAGAGCCAACCACAACATTACCTACGGTATGATTCCATTTACATAACATTCTTTCTGAAGTGTTCAACTTTTTTGCTTTTATATTTTATTTTTAAAAAGATTTTATTTATTTATTCATGAGATACACAGAGAGAGGGAGAGAGAGGCAGAGACACAGGCAGAGGGAGAAGCAGGCTCCATGTAGGGTGCCCAACGTGGGACTCGATCCTGGGTCTCCATGATCACGCCCTGGGCCAAAGGCAGGCACCAAACCACTGAGCCACCCAGGGATCCCCTGCTTTTAGATTTTAAATTCTCCTTGTTGTTACAGTTCTTTACATTATGGTTGTGAAAACTGTTCCATAATACATTACATTCTTGAAATGCAGGGTTATAAAAACAGGGAATGGATAGACGAGTGGTTGCTGGGAGTTGGGGACGTGCCAGGGAGGGGATATGGCTATAAAAAGGCATCAGGAAGGATCCTTGTGATGGAATGTTCTGTATCTTGACTGTATCAATGTCGCTATCCTAGTTGTGGTCTCCTACCAACCAGAGTTCTGCAAGATGTTACCGCTGGGGGAGCAGGGGCTTTCTCTGTTATTTCTTACAACTGCCAGTGAAGCTACAATTTTCTTGAAATACAAAGTTTAATTTAAAATATTAATAAATGATGAAAAATGCCAGACCCTTTCCCACCTTTGAGCCTCTGAACATGCTATTTGTTTTCCCTGAACACCCTTCCGCACACTAATTCTTGCTCTCTTTCAGCCCTGAGCTCAGCTGTCTCCTTTTCTTTTCTTTTCTTTTCTTTCTTTTCTTTTCTTTTCTTTTCTTTTCTTTTCTTTTCTTTTCTTTCTTTCTTTTCTTTTCTTTCTTTTTTTTTTTTTTTTTTTTTTTTTCATTTTACTGTTGTCTCCTTTTCCAGGAAAGCTTTCCTGATTTCCTAGGCCCAGTCTTCTGGGCTTCCTCCACCACAGCCGTGACACTGGTCTGTGCTCCCCCTCAAGGTCGCTCTGGACTGTCACCGATTGGTACTGTGTCTATCTCCATCACTAGACCACAAGTTCCATGAGGGAACACCATGGGCTGACCAGTCACCAGTCCTTCCTGGGCCTCAGCCAGCACAGAGAAGAGGAACACAGTGAGCACCTACAAAATGAATGAGTGAATGGCAACAGTGACAGTAATACCGACAGCTAGAGCTCATTACTTGGTTTCTCCGGGCCACTCTCTTTTTGAGCGCTTTACGTGGATGAAATAACCAATACAATCCCATTTTACACACAAGGAAACGGAGGCTGACAGAGGCCCAAGGTCCCCCAGCTAGTAGGTGACAGAGCCTGGGGAGCAGACCCAGGCCTCCGCATCCACAGCCTTTGCTAGTACCATTCACCCCAGAGGACTCTCTGGAAAAGGCTGGATGAGCCTGGCTAACAGGGGAAGCAAAGGGGTACAGGGGGCAACCAGAGAAGTCATCATCTGGCCCCTGGCCCCCAATCCATTCCCATGTGCAGGGACAAGCAGACCCAGGATGATCCCAGAGGCCCCCTTATCCCTTAAGTGCTCAGGGAAGACCCCGTACATGTCAAGGGCCCATAACTGAACCCCAGTTGGTGCCCGGGGAAGCCAGTAGTACCCTCCATGGACAGAAGATGCCCACTGTCACTGGAGGCAGTGGTCTCAAGCTCCCAGAGTGCCCTCCTGACGCTTCCATCTGGCTACTGGCTGGGGGTATCTCTGACCCCCGCCGGGGAACCTTCCTATGGGCACAGGACTGAGTTTATCCACCTGGAGAAACCCCAGGAGCAAAATGTGGAGAGCAAGGAGCAGCCAAGCGCTGGCGGTCTGGTACCATTGTACCCAGTTTCAAAAGTTGCAGAGCAACGTGGGAGACATGGAAGGGACCACAGGGAGGCGTGCACACCTGCAGATGGGCACCGAGAGTGTCTTCTCTCTCTGCTGGGCAGAGTGCCTTCGGGGGGGGTGCATCAGGTGACTAGGTGACTCTGTCCCCTTGGGGGCAGCGGGTATCTCCACCGATTCACAAAAATAGAGGCAACAATGAAAAGGAAGACAAGGGAGGTTGAATTTCTTTGACAAAGCTGGAAGAGCACGTAGAGCAGGGGGCTTTTGGGGTGCTGGTGATGCCAGTCTTCTTGATCTGGGAGGTGACTGGAGGGCATATGCTTTTGATTACAATTATTCATTACACTGTACGGAGTTACGCACTGCTCCACTTGGTCCTATTCCACACTCCCATGCGGTGAACAGCAGGGGCAGCAGCTCTGGCAGCTGGGAGCTTCGTCTCTACGCACACGGACCTTTCCTCTCTCTCTCTCAATCTCTCTCAAGCCCTATTTCTACACAGACACAAACATGCGCACATGCACACCCCAAAGTTGTAAACTGCTACCGTAATCAGAACAGAGGTCCTCCTTGGCCCCGTGCAGCTCTTGGCCTGTTTCCTGCAAGGGAAACAGAGGCCTGCGAGCAGCCAGTCCTGGAGCCCCCAGAGGCGGCCACAACACCGGGTCTCTCCACATCCCGGGCACCCTCGTGTCCTGCGGGGATCCCACTCTTCAGTGAGCCTTTCTGGCCTTGGGAACACACCCATCTGCAGTGTCCCTGCCCTGACCTGCCCTGGGGCACCAGCAGCCAGTCCTACAGAGTGAAAGGAGTACTTAAGATTGAAGGTTTAAAGTGTCCCCATGGCAGGGGCAGCTCCTGGCTGGCTCATCTGTGCCGGCTGCTGGACACACGAGACGGCGGCAAGGCCAGCACGAAGTGGCACATTCGGGCACCCTGCTAGTGCAAAACAAGGCAGTGAGCGGGGTGCTGTCAACACGCCCACGTCTCAGAGGAGGAAAGTAAGGCTCAGAGAAGGGAGGTGCTGGCCCCAGGTCACACAGTGTGCGTCAGAGCCAGGAGTCCAAGGTAGATCTGACCCAGTCCCAAGTCCACGCACTTAACCATGTTCAGTCTCTCATTCGTTCATGCGCCCAATACCTGCATCATGCACGCAGTGTGTGCCCAGCACAGTTTTAGGTACTGGGGACACAGCAGTAAATAAATGTCCCCTCCTTCCCAGAGCTGACATTCCAGGGGGGCAGAGAAGACAATGAGAGGGAGAGGGCAAGGAGCGCATTCGGGAAGGTCTGCTGGGAGGTGTGTGTGTGTGTGTGTGTGTGTGGCATCGGAGCTAGAACACAGGGCAGTGAGGTGGCCACATGGCAACCCAGGGAAGAGCATTCAGAGCAGAGGGAATGGCCACCACAGACGCCCAAGGACTGAAGCCAGCCTGACACATGCCACAGTGTGCAAGGAGGCCAGCGTGGCCGGGAGGGCGGGAGGGAAAAGTGGTGGAGCTGAGGGCCAAGAGGCCCACGCTAAATGCAGAGGGACAGCGGCCCGCAGAGCATGTGCCAGGCGTCACGCCCTTTTCTGAACGGTCTCCGTCTGCCTGAGTCCTGACCACAGCCCCCGAGGGAGGTGTATCCCCATCGTGTTCCAGAGGAGGAGCGGGTGGAGGACGGGAAAGCTCCCCGGGGTGGGCCCGCTGGCCAAGGGCCGAGCCAGGGCAGGAGGGCGGCTCTGTGCCTAAAGATAACCACGGGGCCAGCCGAGGGTGACAGAGTCAAGGGTGGGGATGGAGGCCAGGGATGACCCTCGGCTGGGGGCCTAGGATCCAAGCAAAGCAGAAGCCCAAAGCCAAACATTCTGACGACAGGCAGTTGGTGGGAGCCGGAAGCTAATGCACGGCTCCTAAGAAAAGAGAAATTTTTTATTTCATCTACTCACTTTTTTTAATTTAATGGAATTTATTTTATCTTGATGTACATTTTATTTATCTTTTTTTAGTAATCTCCACACCCGACATGGGGCTTGAACTCACAACCCCAAGATCCAGAGTCAGCATGCTCCAGCGACTGAGCCAGCCAGGAGCCCCCTAAATTTATTTTAAAAGTGACCCAGAAAAAAGAAAAGTGACCCAGACACTAATGTTGATCTGATGTTTATATGTATAGCACCAGCTGTGAAAGAAACAGAACCTGAATATAATCAAGCCCCCAGACCTAAGTCCCAATTGACATGAAACAAAGGGGACAGAGGAACATGTCAAATGACACCAGGATTCGGCTGGATCCAGACTGGAAAAATTCTCGGGGACAAAGGACTAAGGTCTTTGGCAGATACACAACGCAAATAGCAAGCACACAAAAGCGCCGATGCGAGAAATCCTACAAACTACAGAAGGCTCAAGGGACCTGTCAACCACAAGCAAAGCACAGACCTTGTCTAGATTCCAAATCAAACAAATTGAAAAAGGATGATAAGACAATTGGGGAAATGTGAAGATCTTAAGGAATCACCAGCTCTTTTTTTCTGTGACAACAGTATTGTGGGGTTTGTTTTTTAAGGCTCTTTAATCTCTTACAGGAGAAAAATCTGAAAAATGTATGGTTAAAGCATATGATATATGGGAATTGCTTTGAAAAAATCAGGGAGGTGGGGCCTGGGTTATAGATGAAAAAGCCTGGCCTTCACTGGTAATTGTGGGACACCGGGGACAGTGACGGGAATAGGGACAGGGACGTGGGGAAGGCACGAGGCCATTCTTCCAAGCATGAGTGAACACTTCCATTATATGAAGGTTTTAAACATTTTGCAAAAGAAAATGTGACCTAATGATAACAGCAAAGAATTATGGATAGCTCACCAGGTGAATCTTTGTTACTAAATCCAAACACATGTCCTGCCTCTAATAACCGTTAACAGTGACCACAGCCAAAGGGGCCATAATGACATAAGGATGGCAGCGCTGTGCTGAGCGTCACACACGACACTGACTCACTCGCTCCTCCCAGCTCCCCAGGGAGGCAGCAGGAATCTGTCTCCTCCTGCTCCAGATGTGGGAACCAACGCCGAGAGATCTGGGGCTCCGGGCCGGCCCGAGGTGACAAAGGAAGAAAGCCATAGCCGGAGGGCCCAATGGGGAGCCCTTGCCCCGAGTGGGTGCGGGAGAGGTGGCTGGTGAGCCCCGGGGAGTGGGGACACACAGGAGCCCTGGACTCATTCCCCCTCATTCCCATTGAAAAGTAAACGCTCCTGTGCTGTAATATTCACATCTTCGCATGAGCCTTTGCTGAAATCAAACCTTTGGTCACTCCACAGGAGCCTGAAAATGGTAACCGGCCACAGATGACGCCAGCAGACTTCTGGGCCCACGGGAGGATCCTGGGCCACAGGATCTGTCACGTCAGGGTCCGCCTGCCTGGACAGTCCCTCCTCAAGGTTGCAAAGCTGGTCCCAGTACCCGTGAGTGTCAGGGGGACACGTGCCCCCCACCCCCACTCCAGGTGCCCACAGAAGTGAGGGAGGCTGGCAAGGTGACCTCGGCCTCCTTCCCATCCTGCCCTGGGCCTGTGGGAAACCATTTCCCTCTATGGCTTTGGCAGGGTCCTGGCTAACGGGGGAAGCCAGGGAAGCTTTGACCCAGGAGAAGGGAAGCAGAAATTGCGGGCAGGGAAAGGGAGAGACACAAAAGGCAGAGACATGGAGAGAAAGAGGATTGGAGGGAGACAGAGAAGACCGCCCACCAGGAACCTGGAGGACCCAGGCCCAGAAGACAGGACTGCGCAGAGGCTGCACCTCCCGCAAGGAAGCCCCTGGGCCTCGGCTGCCTCGGCCAAAATGTGGGAAAACTCCTATTTTCTGACAACTTACTTGTGGGGGTGACGTGGCTCAATCATGCCATGTCAGAGGCCTAGAAAAGTGCCCCAAACGTTGCAAAAGTGAACACATTTGCTATCACTTCTGGAGGCCAGTGGCTCTCATCCTAGCAAGTCACACAGGCAACTTAAAAACAACACCCCCTCCCCCAATTGATGCTCAGGCCCCACAGCCAGAGACTGGGATTCAAATGGTCTAGGCTTGGGCCCCTGTGTGGTTGCCCCCTCCACCATACAGGGGAGCGGCAGGGGCAGCGCCCAAGAGGCCCCCTGCCCCCTGCCTGCCCGCCCTCCCCCACCTTGGGCCACGGGGAGTCTGGGGCCTGCTGAGGAATGCAAGGAATGAAGTCAGGCCTGGCACAGCCATCTCCACGTCCCCTCCCCTTCCACAAACTCCCAGGAGCCCATATCATGTGTCTGGTCCAGGCAAAAGCCTCCCTGGGGAGGCAGTAGCTAGCTCTAGGTCCTCCGCCCTGCATCCCTATTCCCAGCCTTCTCCTCCTGGGTCCCCTCCAGCTCACGTGCTGGACCACAAGGCCCGGGCCAGGGGTCCCCTTCATGAAGCACTTATCAGTGGTGGGGTGAGTGGCCCTGACAGCCAACAAGGAGCCCACAGAGCTTATCACCTGCTCTGGTGGGCGGGTGTGTGTGTGTGTGTGTGTGTGTGTGTGTGTGTGTGTGTGACCTGAGACCGCTTCCCAGAGGAGGTGACCTTTAGGTCAAGGCACAAAGAATACATGGCAGGAGAGCACTTACCAGAGGTCAGCAAGGCTAAAGTGCAAGCAGAAGGGGGCAGGGCCTGGTCCACCAGGGGAGGGTTCAGGTTTGGGCCCTCTCCCCAGCCAGTGGGGGACATGGAAGGAATTTAAGCAGAGAAGGGCCCCCCTGCACTGACCTCAGCCACACCTGCTGCCTCACTGCAGAGTGCCCGGGGATCCCCAGGTCCTGCCACCCCCGCGGGGTAGGGTTGGGCCCTAGCTCCTTCCTGCCATGCTGTGAGGAGACCCCACCAGAGTTGCTTCCCGCAGCCCTGAGCCTGTTCCCCGATAATTAAACCGTAAGCTGATTAGTCAAGGAAAACCTTTAATTAGCCCTTGAAATCATTCAGGGAAATTACAACCTCCTCTCCGGGCACCCTGCCCACCCTCTGCCAGGGACCAGGAGTGATGCCAGGAAGGAAGCAGGGTTAGGGGTGGTGTGTGTGAGGTGGGCTCCTGCCCCTAAAGTGAGCCTCACCCGGCAAAGACCAAACGTAGGGTGCAAGATGCCTCTCAGGGGAAGAAGCCCAGACTCCCCAGGCCACACCACAAAGTGCCTCAGCATAGATCTAACAAGGAGTGGGCAAGGACTGTGCTGGAAAAGTGTGGCGCTCTACTGAGAGACCTTAGAGAAAACAAATAAATGGAGAGACAGACCACGTTCATGCACTGGGAGACCCAATGTCAGGTCTGTGTGTGTGACGAGATGCTTGTCTAATATTTAAGTAGAATTCAGAAAGCCTAGGATGGCCAAGACTCTCTTGAGAAGAACAAGTAGGAGTGCTTGCTCTCCCTGTGATCAAAACTTCTGATCAACTAGAGAGATACGGCCAGGGTGGCAGTGATGCAGGAATAGGCCAAAAGGTCACGAGAAAAGGACAGGGCATCCAGCAACACACCCACTTATACAGACACATGACTTAGGGTAACGGTGGCCGTGGGGAAAAGTCAGTCTGTTCCTAATAAACGATACTTGGGTGATTGGGGATCCAGGTGAAAAATAGGAAACTGGATGCCTACCTCACACCACACACACACACACACACACACACACACACACACACACACAATATTCCAAAGCAAAGAAAGGTGAGAAGCAGAACTATAAAGTGATGCATTTGACCAGATTAAAATTAAGCGCTTCTGTTCACCAGAAGACACCACAATGGAAGTGCAAAGATGAGCAGCAGGCGGGGAGCGTTATGGCACCTTAGAAACAAAGGCTCTCATCCAGAACCTAGGATTTAACTCAAAGAAGTAACAAATAAGACTGCAGACAGCCCAACGGGAAGTAGGCAAGTGACTTAAATGAGCTCTTCCCAAGGGAGGAGCCCCGGCTGTTCCAGGAACAGGTGAAAAGCCGCTCTGGGGAGATGCAAATCCGCACCCAGAGGAGATACCACCAGACCTGGTATCTCAGCACCAGCTTGCAGGATGGGCTGGCATCACCCCGGTGCCACCCTTACCCTCTCCACCTGTGACATGGGATCCCAGGAAGGCCTGGGCACACGCAGGGAGCACTACTCTTGGGGCACCGGGCAAACCTTCAATTAGTTTCCCCTACGAGTCAGCCTAAGGAATAAGCACTCCCCAGACCCAAGGTCATTTCAGGCCTTCCCGTGCCTCCGAGCGGGGATGCCCCAGAAGGCTGAGTCGAAGAGACAGACGCCAAATGGGTAGCAACTGGATCTGTTTATCCACCAACCACTGTGTCCCTGGGGAATCAAAAAAGGGCCAGGCGCTCGAGAGCATATGTAGGAGGAAAAGGCCAACGACCACATTCATATTTATACACCAGGCACTGGCCTAAGTATGTTAGGAGCCGAACTTCAGAGATGCCCTAGAACACGCGAGTGGCCTCGATTCTAGGGAAGAACAACGGAGAGGTGGAGAGGCCCGAGTGGCTGTCTGCACTCAAATCCAGACCGGAGGCAGAGCCGGCAGTGATGTTAGCTGCCCTTCAGCTCCTCAGAGACCCCTGCCCTCTGCCCTGCCGTCCCCTCCCTCAGTCGATTCCTGCTCACCCTTCCAGTGGCATTCGCTCCGCACTCAGGGTAGATCCTCCGCCACGCTCTGCTCTCGGGCAGCACCACTTACAGCTTATCACAGCTCGTTCACTCCTTCCCCCTCCACCAGCAATTATTGAGCAACCATGGCACACACATCACGTATCAGCTGAGGTTACAGCAAGGGACACAGGAAGGGTCGCCTGCCACGACCCCCCTCCCAACCCAGGAAGCCAAGTTATGAGGGGCAAGGAGGACAAAAAGCAAAAGATGCACAAATTGTAATGTAATGTAAGCAGCGATGATGAGTGCTACAAAGAGAATCAAGCCCGGGAAGGCAGGAGGAGAGAGTGACAGGTTGCAGACAGGCAGCATGAACCAAAGGCCCTGAGGCAGGACCCAGCCTGGAATGTTCCAGGAGCAGCGTGGCAGGAGAGGAGGGGAAGCTGGCAGGAAAACGGGGCCAGGATCTCATGACTGACCTCTCCCCACCCCCCACAGGGAGATGAAGCCACAGGAGGGTCCCCAGCAGGGCAGGGATGTGATCCGACCCTGACCCTGACCCCCTCTGGCTTCATGTGAGGACAGACGGTGGGAGCAATGGGGAAAGGGGGGGGGACGGGGGTGGCTCAAGCGGCGGCTGCCACAGAGGAAAAGTGAAAGGTGCCAGGTTCTGCTCTGCAGGTAGACCAAGTGGCGTTCCTGCCATCGTGGATGTGAAGGAAAAGGATGAGCGGAGTCAGGATACCACCGGACTCCTGGCCCAGTCGAGAAGATGGATGGGGTGCCCACTAATGAGGCAGGGTCACAGTGTGTGTGTGTGTGTGTGTGTGTGTGTGTGTGTGTGGCAGGGAGAGATGGGGGCCTGGGAGTCCAGCTTATTTCACCTGCCTGCATGTGGATCTGGGACCAAGGTCTGTCTCCTGCATGGCGGAGCTCACTGAGGGCCCCTGCTGTGCTCACCTCTGGTTCCCGTGGCCCCAGCAGAGCACTTATTAGGGAATAAGCACTGGCTCCTACTGGTAGGACAGGAAAGAGCGGGCATGGACAGGAACATGGGAATGAAGAAATAACACGACGGACAAGCGCAGGTTACTTCTGCGGTGGGACAGTATATAAAACGTTCCAAGGTCAATGAAGAAGTCTGACACACCCTACGTGTGGTGCGCACTGGTGCGCAACCCTACCCTCCGACCCAAGCCAGGCGCCCTGACTAGCCTCCCTGGAGAGCTGCGTGCACGCATGGCCCAGGCGGCGTGTTCAAGGACATTCACCCCTGCAGGCCCGGAGGCAGAGAGCTCGGCTCTGGTGTGTCCTCACAATAGAATAGCGCACAGCAGCCAGGGTGGACGCTACTGACACGCTCGACCGCGTGGCCAGACCCCACAGACTCAGGATAAAGAAGGCAGCCGCAAACAAGACGGGCCGGGAGGATTCCATTTCTGTGACGTTCAAAAGCGGGCAAGGTGGCATTCTGTAAATTCAGGGATGCATGGCTGGCAGGGACTCTGCAAAAGCAGGGACACGGGGACCCCCAAGGTCAGGGGAGTGATCACTCCTGGGGTCGTGACCAAGAGGGCGACAGCGGGTTCCTAGCATGCAGCGCTGGGTCTCCCCCTGGGTGTGGCGAGGTGTTTGTTCATCTCATAATCACATTAAGCTGACATCTGCACTTGTTAGGCACATTTCCGGAGGCACATTATGCTTCGCGATTATTAAAGCTTTAAAAGTAGTAGAATCATAAACGTACCTAACTAGGTATACACAACACGGCATCTCAGAGCCCAATAATCGGGGCCAGGCTGCCGTGGAAGGTCTGGGAGAAGGGAGGACCGGGCTGCCGAGGCCCCTGTGGGCAGCAGAGGAGGGGTCCCCTGGGAGAGAGGAGGCGCACTGCCTGGGGGGTCCTCACCTGAGGGAGGTACGCTGAAGAGCCGCCTTCGGGCCATGTCCTACTTTCTCCCCATTGCTCACCCTGACCGTGGAGGGGAGGGGGTGGGAGAGCAGGAGGGGAGCGGGAGGAGGGTGGGAAGAGGCTCACGATAGCAATAGCAGGCACTTGGCTTCGCTTCCCTTCCCTTCCCTTCCCCTGGTGTGGGAGTGGCTGAAACCAGCCCGGGGAAGCCAGCCCGCACCCACCAAGCAGCACAATGCAGCTTTATCAGGAGTTTCCAGGGCTGGGCCTGGCACCTAGGGGTGGAAGCGGGGAGGGCCTGGGAGGGAACGAGCTATCTGGGGACCCTGCCCGGGGCCCCCACCTGTCTGGGTGCTCCCCTCCAAAGCTCTGCTGCAGCCAGCCAGGAAGGAAGACCCAATGGGGGGGGGGGGGGAGAAAGGCCTCTAATCCCTCAGGCTTAGCTCTGGGGGTGGCAGAGGGAGTGCAGAGGGAGTGCGGCAGAGGGAGTTAGGAGCCCACTGGGCAGTGACCCCAGGCAAGCCTCCCAGGTTCTCAATCTCCTCCCCTGTGAAAGGGGAATAATAGCAACGCCTACATGTTGGGGTGCTGGGAAGGTCCAATGAGTTAGCTCACCGGAAGGGCTCGGGATGAGGCCTGTTAACAGTAATGATACAGAGGAAGGCTCGGACTGTTACCACTAGCAGCTAACAGCCTTTGAGCACTCACTATGCATTTTGCCTGATGATTATGCATTTACAGGCTCAAAACCCCCCTTTGAAGACGTACCATTATCCTCTCCATTTTGTAGACTGGGACACCAGAGGACAGAGCAGTTAAGTGACTCGTCGGGGATCACGCAGCTAGTAGCAGGACAGCTGGCTCCAAAGCCCGTGCCCTCCGCCTCCACTGTTACCACACAAGTTAAGAACTTCAGGCCGGAGCCATGTAGGCCTGGGTTCCAGTCCTGGATCTGCCACTGCTCTGCTGAGGGGTTGCCAGCCTGTGCCTCAGTTTCCCCTTCTCAGGGAAAGTAAAAATACCACGTAGAGACAACAGCTCCCAGGAAAGGAAGCCCAGATGGCTTTCAACAAACACAAAGAGGCTCCGCTTCGCTCACATTAAGATCCGAACCACCTCGAGGGCCATCTGGCACCTTACCTGACTGGCAAAGGTCAAAGCATCCGCTAAGGCCCCAAGCAGGTGGCCAGCCGGTGCCGGCAGACGCTGGGGCTGGGCTGTAGGCGGGCGCACGCTCTCGGGCGGGCGTGCACATCTCAGGCCCCCGAGCCCTCCCCCAGAGACGCACCCGGGGCTGTGCCGGCTCGGGTGTGCAGCCCTGCTCGGGGAGGGCCAGGCCGGCCACCGGAGCCGTCGGCGGGAACACGCGCGCGTCAGGGAGGCTACGCAGTCACGGACAGCACCAGGAGACGCTCCAGGCCCTCGTGCACGCCTGTGGAGCGAAAAGGGCCGGGGTGAGGGCAGAACGCAAACCTGGGAAGTCGGCTCCATCTGGGTAGAGACAAAGGGGGCAGAGCACGTGCAGGGACAAATATCTTGAGACAGAGGAGCCGCCACCAACAATGGCTCTCTGGGAAGGGGACTGGCCGCCAGGCTGGGACCGGGATTTCCCTGCCACTGGATACCCGTCTGTGCCGGGCGCGCTTTCTCCACTATTATTGAGGGGACCGGGCAATGCGTGTGCACGGCACAACAACGCGCCTTCTCCAAACGCGAGCGCTGGGGAAGAGAACTGCGGCTAATAACGTGTCCCGGCCGGGCGCTGGGCAGAGCCAGGGCCGGCGGGCCGCGCCGGGAGCGCCGATCACCAGGGGCTGGGAGCAGCCGGCGGGACAGGGCGCAGGGAAACGGAAATTGTTAAAATTGTTGAATTATTAAATTGTTACCACAAGCTTACTGTGTGCCAGGAGACTTGGGAAGCTCTTTACGGTATGATCCACAATCCTCCCAACGGCCCACTTAACAGGTGAGGGATGGGAGGCCCACGGAGGCTCCGGCTCTGTCCCAGAGGCCCCAGCTAGGGGGTCAGGGACATGTGTGAACCGGACCATGTGGCCTCTGGCCCCCGGGGGTTGGCGGCAGCACCTGGGGAAAGGCAGGGCAGGGCCCGAGGGCCCCAGGGGACAGGCTGCAGTGAGTGGTGGCTTCGGTTGCATCTGCCGTAGCCGGCTCCCCTGGGACCTGGGAAAGCTCCTGGCCCTCCTTGCTCCCCCACCCCCGACACCTTCCTGTGGGCCCAGGCACCTGGCAGAAAACAAGCCCCAGCCCCGGAAGGGTGGCGGGGGCGGGAAGGGTCCCATTTCCCTGGCCGTGACTTGGAAGGAGGCTGCTTCCTGCTGGCAGCATCTGTGGCCGCCTGGCTCGGGTGATGGGATAAACAGCTGCTGGGGACACCCCGACCGGCGTCTGGCCAGGAAGTCTGGTTTACCGTGAGCCAGCAGGACAAGGAGGGGTGAGGCAGTGGATAAGAGTTGAGGAGGCCCCTGAGGGAGGTAGGGACCCAGGGCCCAGAAACAACCCGGGTTTGACAGACCTCCAAGGAGCTTCCATCCAAAGAGGAGCCTGGGTAAGAACCAAATGGACAGGAAGTGGCCTTGTCTCACCCAAACCACTTCCAAATCACTGGAGGGCAGCCACCACAAGCAGTGACTCTAGAGTCTGCAGACCTGGAGTTCAAGTCCTACCTCTGCCACCTGCCTGCTGGGTAACCTTCGGCATGCCATGTACCTCTGTGGGTCTCAGTTTTCTCATCTCTGAAGTGGGGATAGTAACAATCCTACCTTGTAGGCTGTTGTGGAGATCAAATGGGTGAATGTGGGTAAAGTAGAGGCGCCTGCGTGGTGCAGTCGGCTAGGCGTCCCACTCTCGATTTCGGCTCAGGTCAGGATATCAGGGTTGTGAGACTTGAGCCCTACATTGGGCTCTGCACTGGGCGTGGAGCTTGCTCAAGATTCTCTCTCCCTCTGCCCCTCACCCCTGTGCATGCCTGTGTGCATGCTCTTGCTCTCTCTTTCTCTCTCTCAAATAAAAATAAGAAAATCTTTAAAAATATATATGGGTAAAGTCCTCACAATCTTGGCAGCACACAGATCCCTCCTCCATCACTGCCCCCCTCATCCTATCCACCCTCATCTGCTGCTTGGACCATTACAGCAGCCTCCCCGTGGGTCTCCCTGCTGTTGCACCCCACGATCCGCTCCCCGCATGGCAACATGAGTAATCTTTATAAAATGGAAACTAGATGTTGTTTAAAGCCTCCCAGTGACTCCCCATTACACACAAAACGAAATCCACACTCCTTACCTCAGCCTGCCAGCCTCTGGTCTATCTGCCACGTCTTCTCCACCTTCCTGACCTCACTGCCTACTCTGCCACATGGGCCTCCTTAATGGTACTTGACCATCCCGAGCTCATTTGCACCTCAGGACCTTTGCACTTCCTGTACCCACTACCCACTCTATTCTTTCCACCTCCTTTCTTAGGCCTGGCTCATTCTTTCTCATCGGTCAGATGTCTCCATCCCCCGGTCTGGGTCAGGAGGCTCTTTTAGAGTCCTGCAGTCCCTGTGCCTCCTATATCCTAGCCTTGATGCTTCTGCTTGTGCTTCCCTATCCCAGGCCTGACACTCCGGGCTGTCATTGTCTGGGGATGGGTCTGTCTTCCTTTGTATACTAAAATCCATGCAGGTAGGGCTAGGGCTGTGTTGGCTGCCAGGGGGACCAGTGCTCACACCCAGAAAGAGTGTAACAAGGCTCTGCCCATCCCTTTCCACACTTTGCCTCCTTCCTCCCTCAAGTCAGTACAGCTTCCTTTCCCACTAGCAGCCCTGAGAGATGCCTCCCAAGGAGAGGCATTGAAGGGTCAAAGTTGTGGTCACTGTCCTGGAGGTCCTAAAGGGCAAAAGCCTGGATGTGGAGGCTTGGTTGGTGTCAGGCCCCAGCTAAGCCCACCACATGAACCATCTCCCCAGCTATTCTCAGTCAGCCCGGGGGGCCATAAACCCACCATCTCAGGGCCACAAACTTGCCACAAAGCAGGACGTGGAGTGAAGGGAACCCTTGAGCCCTGTTGGAAAGCGGACTGGTACAATTGGTTAGGAGAACGATTTGGAAGGTCCAGGATTTCCACTGTGAGCCACATGCCCAAGACAGACTCTGGCCACAAGTATACAAGGAAATGCATTCTAGACTGTTCAATGCAGCATTTGTCACTCTCCCAATGGGAAACCACCCAAGTGTCCCCCAAAAGTAACAAGTAACTCCTATGTGGCACAATCATGAAAAGAAACACTTGTAGCAGGAACAAGGAATCCTACAACTATACACATCCTCACGGAGAGAAATGCAAACTCTGATGTGGAGCAGAAAGGGCAGGCTGTTTACCGGGATGCCACTTACATCATCCGTGAAACTGGAGAACAGTGGTGGTCAACCCTGGCTGGCCATGAGGACCACATACTGATACCCGCCCCACCCCAGGCCAAGTGAATCCAAGTCGGAGTCTCCATGGCTGGCCTGGGCCATGACAGTTTTGAAAGCTCTCCAGGTGACTGCAGCGTGCAGCCAGGGTTGAGAGCTGTTGCTCTATCATCTGCGAACACATTCAAGGGTAGGAACGGTAGGAAGACCTGCAGAGAGACGCTAGACACCAAATCCAGTGCAGGGATAATACAGGCGGGGAGGCCGGGGAGGGAGGGGGATAATGCAGGCTGTGAGTTTGGTCCCAGGCCCGATGCTGGAGGCGTGGATGCTCTGTTATGTTGAAAGCTTTACTTTTCCCCTCCCCGATTTAAAATGTATCATGAGGAACAAAACCGGCAAATAAGAAATCACCTGCCTCAGGTCCCATGGCTGGTGACAGGGCAGGGACCTGAATTCGGGTCTCTGATGCCAAAACCCTAGCTGTCCTTATCTGTGCAGCCAAGCCTGGGATGCTGAGCAAGCTGGAACCACGAGGGCATGAGGTTGGGCCAGCCTCGCAGGACTGCCTGGCAGTGTGCCCACCCGGTGACCCTGCCAGAGCTGGAGGGGGTGCAGGGCAGCTGCCTGAGAGAGCCAGGAGGCAGGTGGGGTGGGGCCCTCCCTCATTTCTGAGGTCCTCCCCAGGTGGTGGCAGCAGCAGGACTAATGCCAACACGGCGCATAGCAGGTGCCAGGCCCGGGGCCATGCGCTTCACACTCTGTGCCCTTGTGGCCATCCTGTGACGTGGCCGTTATCATTCCCATTTTGCAGAGGAAGAAACTGAGGCCCAGAAAGTTAAGCAGGTTGCCCACGGCCACAAAGCCTGAGTGATGGAGCTGTGTGAGCAGCAGGCATCCCACTCTAGCAGCTGCTCCCTGAACCAGTCCTCGGTACTTACGCTCCAGATACAGGGCAGCTGCTCAGCAGCCCCTGCTCCACTGCCCCCCGACCCCTGGGGACCGGGCACCCTGGGGATCCAGATGTAGCCCCGTATCACTGGCTGGGGGTCTGGTTCCAGTCTGCTCCCACCAAGGGACACGGAGAGCCCTTGGAGGCCCAGGGTTCTGTGTCTTGCCCGCTGCTGCCGTCTCAGCACCCAGCACAGTGTCCGACATCCAACCACCAGCCACCAAGCATCCTCCGCTGGCCAGGCTGCTTCAGGCCGGGATTCAGGGAAGGAACAGCAAGGAGAAATTCCTGCTGCGTGGGCCCCACGTTCTTTGGGGAGGGAGGGAGGGGAGGCGGACAACACATGGTGCCCTGACAAACAAGGTAAGAACAGAGCAAAGCCCTGGGGAGAAAACAAGAGAGTGAGATAAAGGGCGTGTGAGGGACAGTGAGGGCCAGGTGGTGCTGGTAGGGCTGCACGTGGGTGACTGCGAGTGGGGGGCGGGCGGGGAAAGGATTCTGGGCAGAGGGAAGAGGAACGTCAAAGACCTGGAGGGTGGCATATACCTACAGAGTTGAAGAAAGCAAAGAGGCCAGTGGGGTTGGACCTTGACAAGGGACCCGGAGAGCAGAAGGAAATGGCGTGGGAGCCATCTGGGACCACCATGAGAGCTTGGGGTTTTAAGTACAGAGAACACTGGGCCTTGTACTGGGTTCCCTTCAGGGACATCCTCCCCAGCCAGAAGCCCATCAGACTCACTTGGACTCGGGGCCACCCACAAACACCCCCACCCGCGTAGGTCCATGAGAACTTTTCTTCCCAGATCACACCCTCCCAAGGAGCCCAGAGACAATCCATTCCAGTCCGGGGAGTGGCTCAGCCCTGCCCAGCCCCCTGCTTCCAGGACAGGAACGTCCTTTAACAATCTACAGTGTAACAACCCAGGGGCAGGAGCTCTGGAGTCCGTCAGACCCAGCTTGGAACCCGCCTCCTGTTACTCAGCAGAAGGTACCCGAGCCTCAGTTTTCCTGTCTGTAAAGTGGGTCTATCCAGGACCCACCTCACAAGTTCGCGGTATAACGAATCAAGAGCGGCGAGCACGGCGTTAGGCCTCATTAAATATTAGCCAAAGTTACGATTGCCCGAGAAGCAGTAGAGCCTGGTACGACTCGGCCCAGAACTCCGGTCTGAATCCCAGCCCCGCAACTTCTTCATTAGATGATCCTGGGCAGATCGCTTGGGCTCTTAATAACAGCGCCAACCCTATAAGGCTGCGGAGAGGGTTAAATACGTGTAAAGCGTCCAAGTGACCGGGCACATAGTAATTCACGAGTGCTTGCTCTTCTTTTCGTTATTTGTGGGCGCGGGCTCCCCTTTACCCGGCCAGGAAGCACCTTTGATGGCTCTGGGGCATCCCTCCCGTCCTCCCCAGCAATGGATCCCACTGGGGTTTCAACTGTTGACCCTCAGGTCCATCATCTGTCACACTCTGACCTTTGCCCCCTCTGGCCACGCCCCACATTTGAGCCCTTAAAAAGGTGGCCCCCCAACCTCAGTCTCGGCATCTGCTCCGCCGGCTGCTGCCGCAAACCCGCAACCCGCCGCCCCGGGGGCTGTGATCTCCGACTCTGGTAAGCGCGCCCTCCCTTCAAATGACTCGCTTTGACCCCCATTTTGTGACCCTCGCCCCGACCCCCTCCAAAGCTCCAAAGGGCCCCACTTCAAATTTCGAACTTCGAGGTCCCCTTCGCCACGCCCCCTTCGCCACTCTGACCTCTGACCTCTTGTACACCACCCTCCCCGGCGGCACTGACCCCCGACCTCTCCGACGCGACCCTTCCCTCTTCGAGTGAACTTTGACCCCCGCGGCCCCGCCCCCTACTTGCGTAAACGCTCTCCCACCGCCACGGCCCGGCCCACCCCAATCTCCAGGCCAGACCGCTGATCCTACCGGCTCGGCGCTGCAGTTGCTCGCGGCCTAGCAGCTCGACTCGGAATCCCGAACCCTCACACCGCCCTCAGCTCTCTTGCGCCGCCGCCACCGCGGCCACTGCCGCCGCCATGTTAAATCCCCAACGAACATCCGGGGCTTTCCCCCCTCGCCGCCCACCAGTCCCCATAGCAACGGGGCTGACCGGGCAGGGGGCAGGGCCCGTCCAGGGGCGGAGCTGGGCCGCCGGCAGAGCCCGCTCCAGCCTCTGATTGGTGCAGATTGTCCAATCGGAGCCCTTCGGGCAGAAAATGCCGAGCGGAGATTGGAAAATTTGGAAAGGGTGCGGGGAAGCTGGCTCCCCGCCCAATCAGGTTCTTAAAGGGGAAATGACCATCCGCGTGCGGCAGTCGCACCTTACACCAAAAAACCGAGTAAGCGGGTGGAAGGCAGTAATGGGTAACAATGGCCAGACACAGTTACTAAGCACTTGTGTTCCAGACACCCGGCCAAAAGCCCCTTGCATTGTCTCACTAAATGCTCACTAAATGCTCACCAAACCTCTGTTGTATTATTTTTTTTAAAAGACTTTATTTCTTCATAAGAGACACACACAGAGAGGGGGACACAGAGGCAGAGGGAGAAGCAGGCTCCCTGCAGGGAGCCGGAGGGGGAGGGTCTCGAGCCCAGGACCCAAGGATCACGACCTGAGCCAAGGCAGATGCTCAACCCCTGGGCCACCCAGGCGTCCCAACCCTGTCCTAGTATTAATACTCATCTTACAGGGACAGAAACAGGCTCACAAGGGTGAACTAGCTGCCTCAGGATTACAGGAAGTAGATAATGAGTTTTGAACGACAATCCGAGTCCAGGAACTTGAACTGGAACCAAGACACTGTTTGATCTTAATCTTTTCTGTAAGCTTTTAAAAAAAATAATTCATCCAAAAAAAAAAAAAAAAAAGGAAAATACGAGAAAACAAACAACAACAACAAAATCCATAAGCTAAACCCAGACATCCTATCCTATGCTTTCACTCACTGGGTCCCAGCTACGTTGCTCTTTCAGAAAAGATACCGGGCATTCCCCTTCCTCGAGGTCTTTGCATGGGCTGCTCCTTCTGTCCGGAATAGACTCTTTCCCTTGGCATCCTCAGGGCTCCCTCCCTTACCTCTCTCAGCGTTTTACTCAAATATCACCTTATCAGGGTGATTCCTTCCTACCCTAACTAAAGCAGCAAACATCCCTCTCCCATGCTGCTAAGCCCTTCCCCTCATCTGCTTTTTCTTATTTTCCTGCTCCAATCGCCTTCTAACAAACTAGATAATTAGCTAATTGTAGTTATTTGGGTTGTTTCCTCTACTGAAATGTCAGCTCCACGAGAGCATGGATTTTTGTCTGTTTTGTTTCCTGTGCATGCCCAGTGCCCAGTGCACGATGGGCCTGTAGATGCTCAGTAAATATTTGTTGAATGGATGCTTGGCTGAGGCCTAATTCCACGCCCTCCGAGATACTCTTAAATGCTAAGTGCATCCCCCCCACTGCCCCGCCCCAGCGCAGTGTCTAGCCCGTAGTAGCCATTTAATTAATGTCTGGGGGAGGCAATGAATGAATGATGGCAGGATGAGTCATTTTTTTCTGTACATGTACCTACCCTTTTTGTTTTTAACAGAATCAGAGACACACATTTATAAGGGATTTTGTGTTTCCAAAAACAAGATTAGAAATATCACCAGTATCTTTCCACATCATTTTCTTCAAGAACATTAGTTTTAATGGCTGCATAGATGCCATCCTATCAATGAACTCTAATTTGTTTAACCACCCTTTCTTGTTGAACATCTAAGCTGTGATAAATATTTTGCTATCATAAATGATACTCCCCCCGCCCGAGTTCTAGCAGTTAAATATTTATGCACATCTCTAATTATTTCCTTTGAATAGATTACCACAAATGGAACCACTGGGTCAAAGGAAATGTTCAACTTTACGATTTAATAATAGTAACAGTTCCCATGCATGGAGCTAAGCCGTGTAATCTTAACAACAGGGGCTATGATTCCGGCTCGGCAGAGGAAGCTGAAGCTTAGAAAACTAACTTTATTTGCTCAAAGTCGCACAAGCTAGTGGGGCAGAGCCAGGGCTCATCCCCAGTTTTGACTCGGGGCAAGGCTCTTGCTAACCTCCCTCTGCTGCCTCCCCGCGGCCTGAACACGCATTGCCAAATTGTGCTGCAAGGATCCAACTCACACTCCCACCAGCGTTCAGAGGGAACATGCGCTTTGAAGTATCCTCGCCAGCATTAAACGTTCTTGTTTTTGTGCTCTTTTGAAATCTGTATGCTGCACAGAGTGTCCGTTTTTTAAAAATCAAGTCTTGTAGCTGAGATGGCAGCACTTTATCCCGGCCCCAGTGATGGGGGAGGAGGGCCAGGTGCAGCCTTTGCCTCAAATTGCATGGCATTAGGCTCTAGAACCCACGTTTGGGGAAGCCTCCTTGGAACTTAATTGGAGAATCTCTGTCGGAGATCAGACCTGAATAAGCCCAGCAAGATCTGCTCCAGGGGTTTCCTAAGGATGGGTAATTAGGCCCTCCTACTTCAGGGCTCTGAAAGAGAAAATCAGCTCCAAAAGAGCCTCCTACAGAGGGCCTCCTGGAGGAGGTGGTGAGGTGGCGACTCCCAATAGATGGAAACAGATGAGGAGGATTTGGTATCATAAAAATAATGAATTTCAGTACATCAAGGGAAAAGATAAGCAGCAGTATAGAGGTGGCAGGCAATGCTTTGTGTCCTTCATATGTAAAGAGCATTTATAAATCAATAAGAAAAGTGAACATACAACAGAAAAACAGGCAAAGGACATGAACAAAAATTTCAAGTACAGACAGTGGATAAGAAAAAATGAAACTGGCAAATAAGAAATTAATGAAAGAGATATTAAACAGATGCTTTTTATTTTTTTGGTCTCTCTGGAAAAAATATTTTTAAAGATTTACTTACTTATTTGGGAAAGAAAGAGAGAGAGCATGAGTGGGAGGAGCAGAGGGAGAGAGAGAATGTCTCCCTGAGCCCAGTGCAGGGCTTGATCTCATGACCCTGAGATCACAACCTGAACCAAAACCAACCAAAACTGACTGCCCCACGTAGGTGCCCCAGAAAAATATTTTTTAATATTATAATCAGTGCTGATGAGAATATAGGATAACAGCCACTCTCATACCCCATATATAGGACTATGATCTACAATCTGGGGCAGATTTTTGGTAATATCCATCGATTCCACTTATATGAAATTTTTTTAAATATTTTTATTTATTTATTTGAGAGAGAGAGAAAGCAGGAGCAGGGGTGGTGCAGAGAAAGGACAGGCAGACTCCCCACTGAGCTCAGAGCCTGATGCAGGGCTTGATCCCAGGACCCTGAGATCATGACCTGAACTAAAGTTTGACGCTTAACCACTTAACTGACTGAGCCACCCAGGTGTCCCTAAGAATTGTTCCTGAAGGAAAAAAAGAGACAAAGGTGTGCATGTGAATGTATAGGTGACCCTTGAACAACACAGGTTTGACCTGCATCAGTCTGCTAATAAGGAGATTTTTTTCAGTAAATTCAGTACAGCACCATAAATGTATTTTCTCTTCTCCATGATTTTCTGAATAACATTTTCTTTTCTCCAGCTTACTTTATTGTAAGAATATAGCATATGATACATATAACATACAAAATATGCATTAATTGACTATGTTATTGGTTAGACTTCTGGTCACACAAGGCTATTAGTAGTTAAGTTTAGGGGAAGTCAAAAGTTATTACTTGGGTTTTTGACTGTGTGGGCACCCTGAACCCCCATGCTGTTCAAGGATCAACTGTATTCATCGTTAGTGGTATTCTAGTAAGATTTTTAAAAAATCATTGTTTTTTAATTATTGATGTATCATACCATACTTCACGATTTCCCTATTGTTGCATATTTAGATTGCTTCCAATTTTTTTTCACTGCTTGCTATACCAGAGTCTCTCTAAACACTTTGGCTACGTGAACTTATCTAATCCTTTCCACTTCTTTGTAAGATGGGATCCCCATTTCACAGAAGAGGAAACTGAGGCATGGGAGGAAGGTGGAAGTGGAACAAAGTCCCCCTACTTGTAAGCAGCTTTACCGGAATTTTAACCGGGAGGTCTGACTTCAAAGCTGATGCTCTTGAAGGCTGCTCAAATTCAGGGCGCCTGGGTGGCTCGGCCAGTTGAGCATTTGACTCTTGGTTGCAGCTCAGGTCATGATCTCAAGATCTTGAGATCAAGCCCTGCTTCGGGCTCATCGCTTAGCGGGGAGTCTGCTTGAGATTCTCTCTCCTTTGCCTCTGCCCCTCCCCCTGCTCTCTCTCAAATAAAAAAAAAATCTTTTTTAAGAAAAGAAAAAAAGACTGCTCAGATTCATTCAATAAATATATTCGTTGAATGCCATCTGTGTGCCAAGCATGTTGATAATGACAACTGCAAACATTTACTGAAGATTTTCTCTGTAGCAGGTCCTGTGCTAAGCACTTTACAACTACTACCTCATTCTAAAAGATTTATTTATTTATTTATTTATTTATTTATTTATTTATTTGAGAGAAAGACTGAGCTTGAGCAGAGGGAAGGGCAGGAGAGGGAGAGAGAATCTTAAGCAGACTCCACACTCAGCGCAGAGCCCGTGTTTGGCTCGATCTCACGACTCTGAGATCATGACCTGAGGTGAAACCAAGACCCAGACACTTAAGTGACTGAGCGCCCCCCAGGCACCCCCGAATTTCTTTTTTTTTTTTTCTCAAATTTCTTTTTTTATTATTTTTTATTTTTTATTTTGTTTTGAATTTCTTTTTTTTTAAAGACAATTTATTTTTAAGTAATCTCTACACCCAGCGTGGGGCTCAAACCCATGACCCTGAGATCAAGGGTTGCATGCTCCACCAACTGAGTCAGCCAGGCGCCCCTGACTTTGTTTTTTTAATAATGAATGTGTTACTTTCTCCCCTGAAATAAAATAACGATGTTATCTTTTTTTTTTTTTTTTTTTTTTTTTGCTGGAAAGCAGCAGCAAAGATCTGGACGGAGGATGGGGTAGAGGTCTGAGAGGAAGGACCTTCGCCCAGGGAGTAGGGAAACCAAGTAACAGAGGTCCCCAAAGAATGCAAAGAATGTCCTGTCTCCTCAGGCATGTGTGCGGGGATGCTGAGAGGAACTTTTTGTCCTTTCTATGGCCTCTTCTCCTCCGCATCCTTTCTTGCTCATTCCTATGGTTACAATGAAAATTTAGCCAATAAAAATACAGGATGCCCAGCTAGTTTTGGATTTCAGATAAACCTCAAGTCATTTTTTTTAGTATAAGGGTGTCCCCATGCAATATTTGGGACTAAATATTTAGACTAAGCATTTATGTAGTATTTCTGAAATTCAAATTTAGGGCATCCTGTATTTTATCTGGCAACTCTACTCACTCCACACCAGTCACCCTGGCCTCATGGCTGTTTCTCAAATGCACACACACCCTTGGTCCTGCCTCAGGGCCTTTGCACCTGCTGGTCTCTCTACCTGGATCCCTCATATAGGTCTTTGCTTTGACCAGCTCCCTGTCCTTTGGCTTCAACGTCACCTCCTCAGAGAGGCCTTTCCTGGGCACCATACTGACATCACCCTTTGCCTTCCCATGTTCTAATCCCCGCTGTATTTTCTCCACAGTGAGGATCACCATCAAGAATTCTCAGGCAAAAAAAAAAAAAAAAAAAGAATTCTCAGGCAATAGTATTTTTGTCTTCACAGTTTCTTCTCTACTTCCCCCAGTAGAATGTAAACCTCACAAGGGCCAAAATATCATCTCAGCCACCACAGTATCTCCAACTGGATCACGGTGGGTGCATTGTTCTCCCCTGGTTCTTAACTGTAATCGACAACAAAAAAAACCATTTCTGGCCAATGTGAGCAATGAAAGACTTCAGTAAATAAATATTTGTTAATGAATAAATCCTGAGACACACAGCTCCTCCCTTCTTGTCTCTCCATAGACCCCAAGCCACCTCACAGACTGTCCCTGGGACCCTGTTGCCCCTCCCGGGAGCAGTCACTCCCAGCCTGCTAGGCAGGCATCTTGTGTAGCCTCCAAAAGCCTTGCTCGGCGGGGGGGTGGGGGGGGAATCCCTGGGTGGCTCAGCGGTTTGGCTCCTGCCTTCAGCCCAGGGTGTGATCCTGGAGTCCTGGGATTGAGTCCCACATCTGGCTCCCTGCATGGGGCTTGCTTCTCCCTCTGCCTGTGTCTCTGTGTCTCTGTGTCTGTTTCTCTCTCTCTTTCTGTGTCTCTCATGAATGAATAAATAAATAAATAAATAAATAAATAAATAAATAAATAAATAAAATCTTAAAAACAAAACACCTTGCTCGGCTTTGCCTCCCAGATGCTGCTGGGTCTTCACTCCTGCAACCTGTCATTTCCTGTGCTTGTCACACATCATGGGTGTTGCAATCACCCAGACATGCCTGTCTCCTGCATGCCCAGCAGTGGGAGCCCCAAGGGCTGGGCCTTTATCTGATTCACCTAAATTACCGTCATTCTTGCTATTGATCACCTGCTCCTTCGATGCCAGTGCTGCTTTAAACATTTTATCTGGGTTTCTCCTGCCTCTCCTCAGTCAGTCAACCAGTGTTTATTGAGCAACTACTATGTTTTGGGTACTAGAATCACAGGGATAAACAGAACTGGGAGAAATCTCAGAAACCCCTGTGCCCCAAGAGCTCACTTTCTGGTGGAGGAGCTAAAGAATAAATCATTAAAGATATTATCTCCAGGGGCACCTGGGTGGCTCAGTTGGTTAAGTGTCTGCCTTCAGCTGGGGTCGTAATCCCAGGGTCCTGAGACTGAGCCCTGTGTGGGGCTCCCTGCTGGGCGGGGAGCCTGCTTCTCCCTCCCCCTGCTTGTGCTCTCTCTCAAATACATAAATAAAATCTTTAAAAAATAAAGATATATCTCCATAGTAGGCCACAATGTGGAAGTGATTGGAATGGAAAGGTGATGGGAGGTAGGCGGTGGGATGCTATTTTAATTTAAGCAGGGTGGTCAGGGGAGAGGCCTCACCACAGACTTGAAGGAGGGGAGGGAGAGAGCCATGGGGGTACCCAGGGGCAGTGTCCAAGGCAGAGGGAACAGCCAGTGCAGACAGAGGAGGGTCATCTGATACAGTTGAGGCCAGCATGGCTGGAGCAGAGTGGGCAGGGACAAGTAGTGGAAGGTGAGGACAGAGAGCCGATGGGGGCAGATCGTGTGGCTTGGGCCACAGGGAGGACTCTGGCTTTTATCCCAAGTGAGATGCAGCCACAGGAGGGCTCAGGCTGAGGAAGGACATGACCTGACACAGGTACCTACGGGTCCCTTCGGCTGCAAGTGGAGAGCAGACTATGGGGGCCGGGGATGGGAGCAGAGGGGAGACCAGGTAGGAGGCAAGGGATAGGTGGATAGGACCAGGGTGGGAGAAGGGGACAGATTCTAGATGGACTTTACTTATTTTTTTTAAGATTTTATTTATTTATTTATTCATGAGAGACAGAGAGAGAGAGGCAGAGACATAGGCAGAGGGAGAAGCAGGCCCCCTTCGGGGACTCTGATGCGGAACTCGATCCCAGGACCCCTGGGATCACGCCCTGAGCCAAAGGCAGACATTCAACTGCTGAGCCACCCAGGTGTCCCTCTAGATGCACTTTAAAGACCAAGTCAACAGAATTGGCTGGCTAATTAAATGCGGGACATGAGAAAAAGAAGAGTCATGGACAACATCAAGGCTTTCGGGCTCATTTAATGCCAAGGTGATCCCATAAAGTATGATCATTCTTTTGTGACAGATGATGAAACTGACATTCAGAGCGGGCTGGTGACTCCACATCCCTCGGGAAGTCGCAGAGCCGAGATCCAAACCCAGTTTCTGTCCAGCCCCAGGGCCAGGCCTTTGCTCTTGTGGTCTCAGCGCCCCCGCCCCCCAACCCCTCTGGCCTGGGACGGACGCGGCCAGGCCCACAGGGGCGCCAGCTCAGGCTTTGGCTGCAGCGTGCAATGCGTGACTCTGCAGCTGGCGACCTCTCAGGCTGGGCGCATCCCTCCGTGGCGTTCCCTCATTGCGTGTCACCCGAGTTGGGTAACCGCGTTTCTCTGCTCGCCCATGAACTCCTACAGGGCCTGGCTGGGGCCGATTCATCACTGTCCCCGGCGTGTCCCTGGCAGTGTCCGGCCAGAGCCTGGCATGTGGCACCATTAATATTTATGAAGCACCTCTCTTGCGCTGTGCTGTGCTGGGGTGAGCTCTGGGCCCCACCCTCTGGGGACTGACAGTCCAGTGGGGGAGACAGACACCCCCTACTCCCCAGACACTGCTGGCCCAGGGTGGGCACACCCAGCCTGAGAAAAGGATCTGGGAGGGGTGGGTGGAGGAGGTGATAGACCCACAAATGAAGGAGATGGCCCTGGTCTCCACCCCCACAGACTCTAGGCCCCAGGGGGCCGGACTGACCCAGAACAAGCCTAAATCAGTAAGAGGATTCCAGGCAGCTGAGAGCCAGAAATGAAGTAAAGCAGGTGATCGCAGCTCTCTTCGCTGGGGCTGTCAGGGGAGGCTGAGACCTCGGGCTGAGAAGATGCCAGCCCAGGATGAGCCAGGGAGAGGGCATGCCCAGGGTGAGAAAGAGCTCTGTGCAATTCAAGAAACCGCAGGAAGCTGGCGTGCCTTGGGCACAGTGAGGGGTGGCGGGGGGTGTCCATGTGAGGAAGCCGAGCCTGTGCAGCTCATGCAGCAATAATGTGAGGTCGGCTTGCAGAACTGGACACCCCCAGGGAAGCTCTCAGCCCTGGGGCCCGCGCCCAGCTCGGCCTAGGACTCCTGCACTCAGATGTGCCTGTCACCAGCTCGGAGCCCTCCTGTGGATAAAGGACAAAGTCCCCCTGGGCCCTGTAAGGCCCCACATGATCTTTCCCCCTCACCTCCCTGTCCCCATCTCCCGCACTCACTTGGCCCGGGCTTCACGGGCCTCCACACTGTCACTCTGGCAGGGCGGGCGTGTTTCTGTCTCAGGGCCTTTGCACCAGCTGCTCCCCTGCCTGGAACACACTCTGCCCCTATCGCTTCTCCCTCAGACTCCTTCAGATCAAACATCACCCTCGCAGTGAGGCCTCCCTGGTTATCCTCGCAAAAACTGCAACCGTCCCCCCTCATGCCCCTTCCTACCTTGCTTTTTCAGAGTGCTTACCAATATTTACCCTGCTTTATATATTCTTCTTTTTTATTGTGCTGGCGATCTGACCCCCTGGTTAGAATATCAGCTCTGCAAAGGCAGAGATCTCTGGCTTGTTCATAGCTGTCTCCTAGGACTGAGACTGGGGCCTGGCACGTGGTAGATGCCCAATAAATAGTGGTTGAACCCATGCAAGGGAGGAGGTAGAGAGAGGGGGGAGAAAAGGAAGGGAAAGGGAGAGGGAAACAGCAGGTCTGTGAGATCCTAAGCCTGGTAAGCACCCCCAGCTTGGAGGCAGGAGTGTTAACATTTCTCCCCTCCAGGATAAATTGGTGCTGGGCTGGGAAACTGAGGCACAGGGCAACACTGTGGGCACTCCTTGGGCGGCAGGAGCACTGACTGCAGGTCTAGGAGGAGAAAGGCCCCCGACGCCACCTGCCGGAGACTGGGGTCATGACAGCCGTGCCCACTTGCTGACTTAGGGCAGGAGATGCCCTTCGCCCCTGCGGGCAGGAGAGGAGACGGCCCGGGGGCACCCCCAGAAGTGCAGAGTCCACGGAGCCACAGCTCTAAGCCTCTTTATTCCCGAGGCCCCGTGGGCGCCCCGCCCTGCCAGTGCTATGCAGGAGAGCAGGGCTGTGCCGCCCCACACCTGCCCTGCTTTGCTCTGTGCCTGCATACCTGCCCTCCCATCACAGCCAGGGGTACCCCCACCTCTCCAGGAGGGGAGAGCCGCCCCGGCTGCCTCTGGGCTGCAGCCACCCCACATGGGCCCTCAGGAGGGCTGGGAGTCAAGGCCCGCCCTGACTCTCCACCTGGGCCTGGGCAGTGTCCGGTCATACTAGCCAAGGCAGCGAGGCCTGGGGTTCCTGATGAGAGCTGCCCCTGTACCTAGAGGTACATCATCCGGCCAAGCAGGGGTCTCACCACCCAGACGTCATCCACAATCTTCCCATCCTGCAAGGGACAAAAACAAAGGAGGTAGTGAGAGCTCAAAGTCCAGACTCCGGGGCCAAGGACCTGGATTCACACCCCAGCCCTGCCTTTAATGGGCTGTGTGACCTTGGAAGAATTGCTAGGCCTCTCTGAGCCTCAGTTTCCCTCATCTGAAAAGTGGAGATGACAGTAATAGTACCTACCTCATAGATGTTGTGGGAATTAAATGAGATTATTTGTAGAGGGCTTTTTAAAAGGGGATCCTGGGCAAGGACTGGGTAAGGTGTAGTCTATTATGAGCACAAACCCTAGAGTCAGACAAGCCTCACTTACATCCCAGTGCAACAGCTCTCTACATGGCCCTAAGAATGTTACCCAACTCTGAGCCTCACTTCCTTATTCTATACACAGGGGAGAACGGAATGTGATTGACACATAAGCCTAAAGCCTACCCCCGGTACGTGCACCGTTCAATAAAGGGTAGTTATTTATAATAAAGAGAACATGGTCTTTGGAGATAGAGCCCAGCTCTGCCACCCTCCAGCTGTGTGACCCTTGGAAAATTACTTCCCCTCCCTGAGCCTCAGTTCTCTCACCTGCAAAATGGAAAGAAAAACCATCCCCTGGGATTGCTGTGGTGATTAAAATGCTACTAGATGTAAAGAGTCTAGGCCAGCATCTGATATACAACAGGTGCTCAAGAAATCATAATTATTACTATTTGAAAATTACAATGGCAGGGGTGCCGGTGGCACAGACAGTTAAGTGTCCGACTCTTGGTTTCTGCTCAGGTCGTGATCTCAGGGGTGTAAGATCGAGCCCTGCATCGGGCTCTGTGCTCAGCTCAGAGTCTGCTTGAGATTCTCTGTCTGCCTCTGTCCCTCCACCCACTCTTCTCAAATAAATAAATAAATCTTTATTTTAATTTAATTTTTTAAAACTTTTTTGTTAAAGATTTTACTTATTTTACTCATGAGAGACACAGAGAAGCTGAGACACAGGCAGAGGGAGAAGCAGGCTCCCTGTGGGGAGCCCGATGCGGGACTCGATCCCGGGACCCCAGGATCATGCCCTGAGCCAAAGGCAGATGCTCAACCGCTGAGCCACTCAGGCGTCCCAATAAATAAATCTTTCAAAAATAAAATAAAATCACGATGGCAAAAATAAAGAAAGGTAAACCATGAAGATTTGGGTCCATCGAAAGCTGCTTCTGCTACACACACAACATATTGGTTTCCCTCTCACCTGCTCCCACCACCCACTGCTTCAGGTTCATAGACACCTATGGAATTGACCATGCTTTGGAGATTGTTCTAAGCACTTCATATAAATATTGTCATCCCCTTTAACAGACGGGAGAGCCGTGGCTCAGATAGTTGAAATAAATGGCTCGAGGTCAGACAGCTGGCAAGAAGTGGAGGCAGGATTTGAACCCAGGATTGCGAGTTCTGGAATCCATGTTTTTAACCACCCGACTCCAGAACACGCTGGGCCTGGTTACTCAGGCAGGTGACTGGGCCACCGCTCACTGACCTGGTCATCCGACACCTGCTGGATGTGGACGTGGGTCCCGTTGAGGATGTGTAGCCGCGTGTACCCGTACTCTTTCACCCGCACGGCGCTCCAGGGCCGCGGGAAGAGGGAGAAGGGGGTGAGCCGCTCCTCACAGCCCTGCCAGACAGAAGCCTTTAGACCCAGGGTTAGGGTGGGTGAAGGCCCCGCAAGGAGCAGAAACAACCTCCCAGGCCGGGACCCTGATGCCCCCAAGGAAGACAAAGTCTGCTAAGACTTGACCTCACTAATGCTAGGATTGAGTTTTCACCCAGCCAGGCTTCTTGCACCCCCTGGGTCTTTGACTTCTAGAAAAGTGCACGGCTGTAAAAGACTGCCCACTGCAGCATTTTCTGTAAAAGCCCTGAGCTGGCAGGTGCCCAAATGCCCATCAGTGGCGGTCAGTTAAATTCTAGCATAGCCATCACAAAGCAGGGTGTTATGGAAAGGTGGCCGAGATGCATAATAAAAGAGAAAACACAATTTGAAGCAGAGACAAAACCTAGAGGTCTCAACAGTGGGGGTACAGTAGACCCTCCAAGAAAGCTTTTTATAAGCCACCGGTGCCTGGGGGAGGGCGGGTGTTCATCCTTGTAGCAGTATGCCAGGCGACATGAGCAGAGAGCATGAGGGACCTTAGGAAATCACCATTCTGCAGCCATCATTATAATAATGAATGGAAGCAAGAATCATCAATCGATGGTAAAACTAATGGTGAAAGTTTGAGGAATAGCCAGGTATTGGCATAGTCCCAAGTGATCTCTCCAGGACAAAGAGTATATTAATAATCATTAATTATATATAATATTATAAAATATTAATAATGTAATAATCGCTACGACAAATAAAATAAGACCAAATAGAGATTAAAACAGATGTGGTTGGGGTGCCTGGTGGCTCAGTTGGTTGAGCATATGACTTTTTTTTTATTGTATTTATTTATTTGAGAGAGAGAGAGAGAGAGCACAAGCAGGGGGAGCAGCAGAGGGAGACGGAGAAGCAGGCTCCCCACTGAGCGGGGAGCTGGATGTGGGACTTGATCCCCCGGCCCCAGGATCATGACCTGAGCCGATGGTAGATGCTTAACTGACTGAGCCACTCAGGTGCCCTAAGACTCTTGATTTCAGCGCAGGTCTTGATTTCAGGGTCATGGGATTGAGCCCTGTGTCCGACTCCGTGCTGGACGTGGAGCCTGCCTGGGATTGTCTCTCCCGCTCACCCTCCCCTCCCTGCTCACAAGCACCTGCTCATGCCCCCTCTCTCTCAAAAGAAAACAAAAACAAAAAACAAATGTGGTTAGATGTTCCCGTTTGGGAAATATTGGTAAAGGGGATATTGAGAGTATTTGTATTTTTGCAACTTTTCTGTAAGTCTGAAATAATTTCAAAATTTAAAATTGAAGAAAAAACTAATCTATGCTGATTAACGTTCAGAATAGCGATCACCTAGGGGTATGAGGAGCCATCTGGTGCTGATAACATTCTATTTCCTGCTCCAGGTGGTGGCTTTGCACTGGGCCAATGCCAGGGCCCCGTTCTCAGAGATTCTGGTGTTTGTTCTGGAATGGGGCCCAGATGCAGCAGTTTTAAAACTTCCCCATATAATGTGCACCAAAGTTGAGAACCCCTAGGGCATGAAGCATGATCCAAGTTGTTTTTAAAAAGTGGGTAATATAGTAACACATCTCTATCAAGACAATTACTCAATTGTGCATGCAGAGAACATTCTAAAATGCCATCCAAGAGACAGAGCACCAGAGTAGGGATGAAGACGGGGGTGTGAATGCCTGGGGTTCACCTCCTGCCCCTCTGTACTGTTTGAATTTTTATCACAAGTGGTTCTTACTTTGATCCTACTAGTCTTTAAGAACCATGTTAAAAAATAAGCTCTCTCTCCTTGCAGAAACAAATGGCTCCAAGGTGGAGAGGGGAAAGGTGGGAAAATACAAGATGATCTTGGAGCACCCTCTTGGGCCAAAAACTAAGGAAGTGCTCACGAAATGACAGGGCCACACAAAGAAACACAGGACCTGACCTCAGGAGGTTCCAGTGGCCCAAACGGGGGCAAGGTGAGCAGTGGCATAAATAGTATCAGATAATCACCCGCAGGATAAAATAATCACCCATGAGTCCACACTGGTATAAATCACTAACAAACTACAGAAATGGGACGGAAGGGACTCTTCCTCGTGAGAGGATTCTAATGAATAAATCTAGGAGGAATGAGGGAAATAGCAACTCCCCATTAGAACACCACAGTAATCATTGTTGCTGGCAAGACCCACTGGGGGATTCCAAAATCAGTAGGTGAAAGTTTGAGGAGAGACAGGAGATTTGCATGGCCGGAAAGTATCTCCCTGAAGATACTTACTAATTAGTTAGAAAGGGAAATACAACTTTACAGCGGAGGAACCCAGCAGACACCTCCTTAACCAGGCGATTCAGGGAAACACCTCCAGGAATGAGACACATGGATGGGAGGAACCCCCCACCCAATGCACCGAGGAGAATACAACATCACTTCTGTGACTGTCTTGCGCAAAGTGCATAACCCGAATCTCAGCAAAAGGACAGACAAGCCCAGACCAAGGGGCATTCTGCAAAACAACTGGCCAGGAGTCTTCCAAATGTGAAGGATGAAAGACAAGGAAAGACTCGGAAGACACAAGAACTAAACTGAGCGTGGGATCCGGGAACAGAAAGCGGTCGTCAGTGAGAGGTTTGGTGGAAGGTGAATCGAGTCTGGAGTTCAGGTTGCAGCGATAATAAGAAGCTCTCTGTCTTTGGATCCATCCTGTACACCTGGGCACACCCCCAACCCCTGCCACTTGGTGAACCTGGGACTGAACAAGTGTTTGACTGCCTGAGCCTCTGTTTCCACATCTGTACAATGGCCCTGCTACTAGGGCTACCTAAGCTCTAAGGTTGAGAGGTGGTGACAGCAGCTATAGGAACACATGGCACGCAGGCTGGTATTAGAGGCAGTAAAAACGAAGAGGCAAGAAGCCAAAGGCACCCTTCCCCATGCTGCTCACAGCAGACCCGGTGATGATGTGAACAGGGCCTCGAGGGTTGGTGTACGGCGTCTCTCGGCTGCCGTTAAATACCTGGAGAAGGGAAGAAGGGGGAGGCGCAAGTCACACCAGGCCACACTTGGGGGATCCAGGGATCCACCTACACCAGCCGAGGGGCCCTCGGACCTCCTGAGCCTCACCTGGTAGTTGTAAATGGGCCACAGCCGTTCGTATGAGTGCTCGTGAGCCCACAGCTGCAGGTCGACCCCTGAGACATAACAAGTTGGGGTCAAGGCGTTTGGTCCTGGAGAGATGGAAGGGGCTGGGGCCTGGGGCCAGGAGTCCCCCGGGTCACTCACCGTATTTGTAGAAAAGATCCTCCAAGCCGTAGAACTTGCCACGGAGGCCTTTGCGAACCTAGACAGGGTGAGCAAGGAGGTGAATGGGGTGAATGGTGGTGCAGGCCGGCCCCCCGCCTGGCTCTCAGCACCCCGACCCAGGGAGGGGTCCTCACCTTGCTTTCATGCCACGTACAGTCATCCAGGTCAGCATTGGAACAGTACATGGGCCGGTGGCCCATGGTAATGATCCATGGCCGCGCTGCCCGATTCTTATTGGCTTTCTAGAGAGAAGGGCCCAGAGTGAGGGGCAGGGGTGGGGCGAGGGAGGAAAGGGTAGAGGCTGGTCAAGGGATGATGGGGAACCTCCCCCCAGGTTACCTGGAGGTCGCTCTCCAGCCAGTGGAACTGTCTCTCTACCAGGTGGCGGCCGTAGTGGAGGAAGAAGTATACCTCGGTGGAGAAGGAGATGATGTGTGCAGGGCCCAGATCCCAGCTGGAGGGGTCCAAGGGCATGATTCAGAGGTGGGGTCTCCTCAGCATCTCCCACCCCCCAGTCCCCCTAACCCTGGTCCCCCAGATTACCTGTACCACAGGCCTTCGGTGTTCCCTGGCATGGTGAAGCGGGCCTTGTAGTTAGAGAAGTTGCTGGATAAAAGGAAGTAAAAGGGTGGGGAGAGGGTCTGGGGTCCCAGAGCCCACCCCTATCTCCCCACTGTCAGGCCAGGTCTGGCTCCCAGCCCAGCCCTCATCTCCTCTCCTCTCCTCTTGTTACCACTAAGGTGCTGCTGCAGCATGAGATACTAAGGTAAGATGCTAAGTAAGGGAGGCATGTCTGTTTGCATCCATCAGACCCTCACCCACCCCGAAGCCCCGGGCCCTCACTAGCGTTCTTCGTGATTCCCAGGGCACGTCATGTATGGCAGGCTGGCGGCCACAGGTTCGATGAGCCGCATGAACTTGTCCCCGACACGAGCGTTGTCCTGATCCATGTTATAGGCAAAGTCTCCTAGGGGGCAGGGGGACCGAGGAGAGAGTGAGGACCCAGACCCGGCCCTCCCTTCCCCAGAACGGAGAGCCCTGGTTGCTCAGCTGTGCAACCCCCTGGCCCTGAGCCATCCTGGTTCTCTGATCCCTACCTCACACCCACCCACATGTGCACTTGGAGCTGTTTCCTGAACCTCTGGCCCCTGAGACCCTCCCTCCCCCGCACCCTGCAAGACCTCGCTGGTCTCCTGTGCTCCTATCTGGAGCACTGGCCCCCATCTCTGCCCGCCCTCTTGTCCCCTCCCAGGACAGCGCTGACACGATCTGGTACTGGTTTTGTACCAGGCACAGTTCCAAATGCTTTACATACTTGATCACCTGAACCTTCAAAACACCCTGTGAGGTGGATGGTATTATCGCTCCATTTCAGATGGAGAAACTGAGGCCCAGAGGGGTTAAGTGCTCATGCAAGATCACATGGCTGGTTAGTAAAGATCCAGGAATCAGGCCCTGGGAGTCGATTCCAGTCTGTGGCTGTGAACCCAATCAGCCCCAATCTCCATCTCCCATGTGTGTCCTTGTCCCCTGAAGCCGCAGCAGCAATGATAATGACAAGGAGCACGTGGCACTTACAGCATGCCAGGCAATGTCACCTATGTAGTCATCACGACAGTCCCGTGATTTCTGGACCAGCCTTAGCTCTCATCATAATAACACAGAGGACAAAACCAAGGCACATGGCTCTACGTGCTGGAGCTGGGATTGAACCTGGGCAGTCTGGTTAACCACAGACACCACGTCCCGGGCCGGCCTCATCACCTGTCCCCTTTAGAACCACACTCACCCCAGCACGGTGCCCTAGAGAGCCCCGGGATCGCCTCCTCCCCCCCAAGCCCCACCCCCCACCTCCGGGCGCACCCATGCCGATGCCTCACCCACATGGAGAACAGCATCGTACATGCCCTGCTGGGTGTCCCTGCGCAGCCGGGGTAAGGCCTTCGGGTTGTCGGCCCCCAGGTCCCCAAACACAGCCAGACGGGGGCTCCAGTGGGGACCGTTCTTCAGGGCTCTGAAGCGGAACCGACGGCTCCAGCCCCGAGAACTGCCACAGCGGTAAACTGAGGGCAAGGGGGAGGTCACAGTCAGCTAGGCGTGCCCCCCAGGCTGCCTCCTCTGCACAGCCCCCACAATCCATCTTCACTTGGTGGGGAGAGGAAGTGAGGATTGAGGGGTTCTGACCCATGCCCTTCAGTCCACCGCACCCCAGACCCCAGCACCTCCCATTTCCATCCCGGAGTCTCATGCAAGAGGCTCCAGATGAGCAGAGCTGTTCCCAGCCCAGCCTGAGCCCCCTGCCCACGGTGGCTTCCCGCTGACACCACACTCCTCTTCCTGCACCCCCTCAACACCTGGGCCTGGGGTCCCTCTCACCGTACTGGACCCCGGGCAGCAGCCCCCGCAGCGTGACTCGATGGATGTAGAACTTCCTCCGCAGGACGCCCCCATCCACAAAGGGGCTGAAGGTGCCCTGTGCCCGGAGCGGCAGGGGGCCCGTCAACTGCAGTCCGAACTGCACTTCGGAGCGCGTGGGGACCCACGTGGTCCAGGTGACAGTCATGGAGCCAGGCTCATCTGCAAGAAAGGAACAGAGCCAGGGCGGGCAGTGAGGCCTGAGCCGGAGCAGGGAAGGACATATAGACACAGACTCTCTCCAACAGCTCAGGGACAAGTTAGTGGTTAGGGACACGGGTTCTGGAGCTCCCCGCATTAGACCTCAGCTTTGCCATCTGCAAGCTGGGGTTCCCTGTACAAGTCACTTCGCCTCTCTGAGCCTCAGTTTCCAAATCTGTAAAGTGGAATAATGATAGTATCTAAGGGTTTTGATGAGGCTTAGGGGAATAAATACAAGAGAAGCACTTGGAACGGTGTGGTTAGGATTCCATGGGTGAGTGGATATGATTCTTAATATCTTGATTTACTCGTGCAGCCCGTGTGCCAAACATTTTACAGACATGATACCACTTAGGGGTTATAAACCCAGATGTTGAGAACCCTGCTAGGTAATATAAACAGGAACAAAGGCCAGCTGGAAGGAGTAAGGCAGCAGAGAGCTCTGGGGTGTGCAGCAAACTGTCCACCCCTCCCTACCTTAAAGGGGCCACCATCACCACTCCCGTGATAGTGGTCTTGCAGGAAGCAGGCTCAGTGACCCTAAATCTGTCTACTTCTAGAAGAAGTCTCTATTACATGGGTTTTTATATTCCAGGAACATGGACACATAGATAGAGATAGATAGATAGATCCAAACTTTTCAGTGATAGCTCAAAATTCTTAAATGCCGGCAACCAAATCAAGGTTTGTTTTTATAAGACTTTATTTATTTGAGAGAGAGAGAGCAGGAGAGCATAAGTGGGAAGAAGGAGCAGGTTCCCCACTGAGCAGGGAGCCCCGATGTGGGCTCCATCCCAGGACCCTGAGATCATGACACGAGCTGAAGGCAGATGCTCAACCAGCCAAGGCACCCAGGCGCCCCCAACTCAAGGTTTTAAACCTGCCACACGGTATGGTCTGATGTCAGGAGGACGTGTTCTTATTCCGGCAATAGGAGAATGCGTGGGCACAGGATTCTTCATTGCTGTTTGTAATCACAGCATATCAGAAACAACCAAAATGCCCATCCACAAGAGAGGGACCCCATTAGACTATGTAACATCCAGACAGTGGAGCACAGGGGAGCTATCCAAAGAAAGAGGACACGTTCTAGGAAGTGCTGTGGAATGACATCTGGGACGTCCAGTGAAATTTAAAAAGCAAAACACACAAGACTTGTCTATGGTCATCTGTTCTTCATGGAAGAGCACCCAGGTACCTACTCATCTGCATGAAAGAAATACGGGAAGGAGTCAGGAGAAAGGAAAGACATGGGTTACTTACATGGGGTGGGTGAGAACGGGGTAGAAAAGGGAGACAGGAACGGAGCAGAAAAAGACCAGAAGGGAAAACATGACCTTTTTTGTGTGTAATTCTGATTCTTAGAATTATAGTCACATTTCATATTTCCTTCATGCACCCCTAAAATCACACTAAGGATTACAACCACCCGGGATGAAGGGAGAAGCCAGTGTGGAATGTAAACTCTAACCAATGGCTGTCACTATATTTATTTACTTTTAAGATTTTATTTATTTATTCATGAGAGACACAGAGAGAGAGGCGGAGACACAGGCAGAGGGAGAAGCAGACTCCCCATGGGGAGCCTGATGCGAGAATCGATCGCAGGACCCCGGGATCATGATCTGAGCCAAAGGCAGACTCTCAACCACTGAGCCACCCACGTGTCCCAATGTCACTATATTTAAAAAGTGAATAGAGCAACCACACTGAAGAGGGGTTAACCACGGACTAGGTCTCGACTGGACACTATAAAACTATAGCAAAAAGGTACAAATTTCCAGTCATATAATAAGTCACAGAGATGGAAAAAAGGACAGCCTACGGAATATAGTCAAGCATACCATGCTAACTTTGCATGGTGACAGATCCAGTAGTGAATAGAATTGTCGAGTCACTCTGTTGTACATCTGAAACTAATGTAACATTGGATGTTAACTTATACCTCAGTAATAAAAAAAAATTTAAAAAAAAACCTTTAAAAAAACTACAGAGGAAAAGGACTGCACATACTTGTCACCTAGTAAGTGTTCTCACAGGGATCCAGGCAAACAATTCTGAGACTGCTTTATGCCTCTACTCGCGTCGAACAAATACCTAAGTATACTGTAAAAGTGGGAGATAAGTTTCACAATGCTGGAGAAAGAAGGCTAATAAGAGATAAATAAATAAATAAATAAATAAATAAATAAATAAATAAATAAATAAATAAAGAAGAGGGCTAAAATAAGCCCGTGATGTCGGACTAGAATCACAGGTGTCAGTATGATCTCACGGTAAGTGCGATTATATATGTACAGAGAGATATGGAAATTGAGATGTGTGTGTGTGTGTGTGTGTGTGTGTGTAATACACACACACGTTGCCTAGCTTTGTTTGTGAAGGGCCTGGAAGCTGTGATACCTCAGTAGCCACGAGCACACCTAGTGCTCAGATCTTAGTTTCTAGATACCCGTTCTGTGGCGAAAGAAACCCGGGCTCCTCGGAGAAGCAGTTGATTCCAACGATGGGGAAGAAATATGCGAAATAAGCCTGGAGTGACTTGTGGTGCCAGAAAGTGGGGCAGTGCTCAAGAAATGATGGGGGTTTGTGGAAAGAACATGGAAGCCGATCCGAAGGAATTCCAAAAGACCAAATCTGGGACAACTTGAACCACAAAATAAACAATGATAATGATTTAACCTATATCAAAATAGGTATTTGTAAGTCTATTCTGAAATACATAAATAAATAAATGGATGGATGGATGGATGGATGGATGGATGGAGGCGGGAAGGGATAGCTTTCCTTAGAGTAAAATTTCCATTAAATGGAGAGAAGGAATTAGAAAGTCACAAAATCATAATTAGGCAAACACCACACTAATAATTATTTCAGGCAAGATCCACCTCGGATGGATCTTTAGACGGATGCTAAAATCAGTGGGTTAAAGTTTTAAGAGAAACATAATTTGCATGGTCTTAAGGAGCCTCCCCCATTTTATTTATTTATTTATTTATTTATTTATTTATTTATTATGATTTATTTATTTATTTGAGAGAGAGAGGGCATGAGTGGGAGGGGCAGAGGGAGAGGGAGAGAAAATCTTAAGCAGGCTCCACACTAAACTTGGAGCCTCACGCAGGGCTCAATCTCATGACCCCGAGATGGTGGCCTGAGCTGAAACCAAGAGTTGGATGCTTAACTGACTGAGCCACCCCGGCAGCCCTCCCCCCAAGGTATTTATTAACCGCAAAAGGAAGAAGAAAAATCCTATGGTGGAGAAACCCAGCAGGCCCCACTGTAACCACGCAGTGAAGGTCAACACCACCAGTAACAGCAATAAGCTGCGTCAGCATCGTGCGCTCGGATACCAGGCACCAGGCAGGACACAACATCCGCAGCTCTGATAGTCTTGCCAGCAAAGCACGTAACTTCATTCCAATCAGGAGAAAATACCCGACAGACCCCAAATGAGGGCTACCCTACAAAATAACTGCTCGGTACTAAAAAAATGTCAGATCATGAAAGGTAAGGAAAGAAGCAACTGGCAGGTTGGAGGTGACTAAGAAGGGCAGCCAAATGCTAAATAATGAAATAAGCAAGCGGAAAAACTGCTGACATTCCAGCGGATTCTATAGTTTAGTTAATAGTATATTATACCAATGTTAATGACTTCCTGTTTTTTTTTTAAGATTTTATTTATTTATTTGAGAGAGAGAGAGAGAATGAGTTGGGGGGAGGGGCAGGGTGAGACGAAGACTCCCCACTGAGCAGGGAGCCTGACTCAAGGCTCAATCCAAAGACACTGAGATCCTGACCTGAGCCAAAGGCATAAACTTAACTGACTGACCCACTCAGGCACCCAACTTCCTGGTTTTAATAAATATATTGTGGTAAATAAATAAATAAATAAATAAAATAAACATATTGTGGTGCCTGGGTGGCTCAGCCAGTTAAGCATCCAACTCTTGATTTTGGCTCAGATCGTGATCTCGGGGTTGTGAGATCAAACTCTGGGTCAGCTCTGGGCTGGGCATGGAGCCTGCTTAAGATTCTCTCTCTCTCTCTCTCTCTCTCTCTCTCTCTCTCTCCCTCTGCTCCTCACCTCCCCTGCACGCCCATGCACACTATGTCTCTCTAAAAATAATAATAATAATAATTCAAAATAAATAAACAAACACATACCATAATTATGTAAGATGCTAACGTAACAGTAGCAGAAATCGGGTGAGGGAGATATGGGAACTCTGTAATATTTCTGTAAATTTTCTGTGAAATCTAAAATTAGTAAAAGTTGAAGTTTTAAGACAAATATCCTGGGTTGCTAAGCCGGCCAGCCGGGGTTCAAATCCCAGACTGTGTGACCCAGGTGTCAGACTCTTCTATCTCTATCAGCCTCAGTTTACTCTTCTGTAAAATGGGAGTAACTCTAGGACCGGCAGCTTAAGATCCAGTGTGAGGCTAAGTGAGTTATCCCTCTGAGGCATTTAGTAAGAGCTTATTTGCTATTGTTACTGTGACGGCCGGACAGGGGACAGCTGTCATCTCACTGGATTTTCACAGCAGCACCACGAGATGGGTTTACTGTCCTTCCATTTTACAGAGGCCTCCAGGCAAAGTGCCTCGTCCAAGGTCAGTTGGTCAATGAGCGTCAAAGCCAGTTCATTTGAGTAGTTTCAGATTCTACAGGGCAGCTAAGCTTTACGAAACGATCTTCCTGGGGCACCTGGGTGGCTCGGTCGGTTGAGCGTCCGACTCTTGATTTCAGCTCAGGTCATGATCCCAGGGTCCTGGGATCGAGTCTTAAGTGAGGCTCCCTGCGCTGTAGGGAGCTTGCTTCTCCCTCTGCCCCTCCCCTATTTTTTCTTTCTCTCTCTCTCAAATAAATTAAATCTTTAAAAGAAATGATCTTCCTCATGAGTGTCAAGGACACACACACACGCACAAAAAAAACCCCAAAACCCAAAACCCAAAAAACCAGGAAAGACTGAGGAGCGAAAGAGACTAGAGACACAGCAGCAAGATGCAGTGTGGGATGGTGGATCGGATCCTGGATTAGATAAAGACATTCGTGGAAAAATTGGTGAAACCCGAACAAAGGCCAGAGTTCAGTTAGTGATATAACGCCAAGGTTCATTTGTTAGCTTTGACCATGGGCACATAAGACGTTGGCATTAGGGGAAGCTGAGTGAGGAGCATACGGAAACCCTGCACTAACTTTGCACCTCTTCCATAAATCTAACATTATTTGAAAATAGCAAGCTGAAATTATTCAAAAGCCAGACAGAAAGAAAGGGCTGTGCCTTCAGCTTCGGTGCAGTATCGAAAAGGAATAGGCACAATTATTTGCAACTCCTTTTAAAATCCTCCTCTGTGCTTCAACCCCAAGTCTTGTGAGACCACATTTCCTTCATATGTATCATCCAAAGCAACATATCACAACAGCAGCAGAAGCAGATGTGTGTGGGGGGGGACCTGGGTGTCTCCTATTAAGCCAGACATTAAAGAGACTTAAAAAGATGTAAACCAATGCCACGCTTCTCATTAAATTTGTTCCCTTTGGTACAGTCGTTATTTTCCATGAAAAATGCCATTTACCTTAACACAGAATGGCTTTATTACTGTTCATTCTAAACGATTTAAAAATGTTTAAGTGCCTCAGTTTCGGGTTCTAACACGGCAAATATTACAGGTATAACTCACATAAGCTAACGCTCTTGAAGGTTCGCAATCGTTTTTAGCCGCGCCAAGGGGCCCTGCGACAAAAACGTGTGAGAACCATGGCTACACCCCATTTTGCCACTTCACAGGTCATATCTCATTTACTCCCCACTATGAGGTCATGCTAATATTTCCCACTGTCCCGATGAGGAAGCTGAGGCCAGAGAGGTTAAGTGACTCACCTACAGTCACACAGCAGGTGAGTTGCAAAGCAGGGATTGAAACCCAAAATGTTTGGGTCCAGAGGCTCCAGAGTCCAAGGCCTGACCACCACAGGGCCCTGTGATCCCCTAGATCAAGGACCAGGAGGTAGCTTTGGGGGGACACAAGGAACAGTGACACAACGAGAAGGACACCAGTGGTCCCCTTTGGAGGACGCTTATGAGAGGCTGGACACTGGAATCATTTCCCACACAGCCAGCTGCGCCGCTGCTGGGGACCCCCGCTCAACAGAGGCACACAACCAAAGTCCAGGAAGACCAGGCCACCAGCCCAGGCTCCTACAGCAATCCACAAGGGGATACTTGAGCCCCCAAACCCCCTGGGCCTCCCTGGGAAACTCCCAGAAGTGGCCACAGAACTTACCTGGGTAGGACAGGTGGACTTGCTCAGGGGCCGCCTCTGGGGCCCCCTGGACTCCCAGGGAGAGAAACAGGAGCAGACAGCAGCAGGACCGGCAGGGACAGAGGGGGCGCATGCTAAGGGGACAGTGTGGGGGGAGGGCAGACGGAGAAGGGGAGGGGTCCACAGTAGATCAGATTCCTCAGGAACAGCACCAAGGGGCTGGGAAGACGCAGGGTGGCAGATCAGGCAATGTCGGGGGAGGGAGGCAGGATGGTGAGGAGGTCTTCAAGAGGATGGTTATCCGGATGCTAGAGAGAAAAAAAATCCGATCACTACCAAGCCCCAAGTGTTCTGAGACTCGCTGTGTGCTAAGCACTTTGCATACATTAACTCCTGGGAGCCTCCCAGCATTCCTCCTCGTGGTGGCCACCGTGATCACCACCGGATCACCGGATCACGGATCACCCAGGAGGCAAATGAGCAACCGTGATTCAGTGCACGGCTAGGGTGTGATGGAGCCGGACTGGAACCCAGGGGTCCTAACCGCAGCTCACCCCTGATCAGTGAGAGGTTTGGGGGAGGGGTGGGGGCTCAGCGTAGAAAGTTGCCCTTGGCAACCCCCTCCCCAGCATTCCAGCCTCCTCTCAGCAACCCCAGCTCCCAGGGCCTGTCGCTCCATCCCTAGCAGCGCCCCGGGCTCTCAGACCTCAACACCCTGCATTTTGGCCTCCAGGCTTGGTGTTTGGTCTTAGTGACCTCAGTCCTCCACTCCATCCCCAGGAGCCTCCGGAATTCCATCCTACCTGGAGCGGACGCTTGCCCTCTGCCGCCTGCCTGGCATCCCATCCTGCCTAGGTGACCCCAACATCCCTCCTAACCCCCCCAGCCCCCCAGCCCTGCACCTGCTACCCAGTCCCCTTCTCCCCAGCCCTTCTGGCCGGCTCCAGTTTGCTCCCCAGCTCCCGCAGGACCTGCTGGGGGCCCAGCCCGGGTCAGGCCCGTCAGCGGCTGGGGGAATCCTCCCGGGCCCGGCTCACCCTCGGGGCGCCCGCCAGCCGCCCGCACGCGCGTCTCCCGCCACCAGGGCGGCGGCGGTATTTATGAGTTCGCAGGCACCGAGGCATCCAGCCGCCCACAGCTGTCCCAGCCCCGGAAGAGCCGGCCTTCCCCAAGTGACAGGCTCCCAGACAACCGGGGCCCCGGGTCGCACAGGTCCGGCCGGTCCTGGGCGCCCCACGCCCACCCGCCCACCCCCCCCCCCGGGGTGGGGCGTGGGAAGGGGGACCCAGAAAGGCTTGGTAAGCCGCAGCCGCCACCTCCAGGCTGACCACCGGAGGAGCACCGGGACAGGTAAGGCTGCGCTCGTCCCCCAGCCGCCCCACCCCCCGACTGCGGGAGTCCCCAGGGCACGGACACTGGTCCCCACCCCCTGCCCTGCCAGATCCCGAGGTCCCCAGGTATGTCGGCGTTGGGGCCTGCGACCCAGGGGATTCCCCTATCCCTTCCCGCCCGCTCACCGTCCTCGAAAGTCCTTCCTCCTGCCTCCTTCCCCAAGCTTGGCCCTCGGCTTCTCCCCAGAGAACCCCCAGTCCCCTCGGGGGCACACTGAACACACGACATCAAAATCCACGAAAAGGCTGGTTTCTGCTGCTTCTGAGCTGGGCGCCCTAGGCGGGTTACTTAACCTCGCTGAGCCTGGCCTTCCTCACCTGTAAAACGAAGGTAGTAAGAGTACATACCCTATGGGCTGTTGGGAGGGTTAAACCAGATGAGGCATGAAATTTCATGCTGAGAACGCGGCCTGGCCCAGAGTAAGGGCTGGATGAGAATCAGCTTTTTTTTTCTCTTTTCTAAATTATTATTAATGCATGAACTCCAGAAATTGCCCTGGGGTCTAGGTGGGAGCCAGTGAGAATTTTCCTGTACACCTTGGTGAGCTGTTTGAAGGCTGAGAGTGGCTTGCCACAAAATATGTTCAGGGGTTGCCCCAGCAGCAGGAAAAGTTGGGGGGGGGGTGTCCAGGTTTTTCATTATTCTCCCTTCCTGTCAGCAGATAAAATGACCCGACCACTTGGCTTTTAGTAATTCGAAGTATAGCAGTTCGGCTGGTTGGGTACACAGATTTCCGAGCCTGACTCTGAGCCTGGGAAGGGTTCAAGATGGGCCTGCTGTTTGGATTTTTCCCCACCCTCTAGAGTCTCTGTGACAGCTTAAAATGTAATAATAAGCAGCTCCTTCAGCCGTACTCAAATACCCTCAAGAACTCACTCCCACTCCTACCCATTGTAGCTCGCCCTCAGTTTTGTTTTTCTTCCAGAGCTGAGGCTCTTAACCTTTTTCTGTGCCAGAGACACTTAGGGAGCGCTGCTGAAGCCCTCCTCAGAATCATGTTTTTACAGGCATGAAATAAACTCACAGCGGCATGAAAGAAACCAATGCCACTGAATTATGGATATAGAAATTTTTTTAAGTTTATTTTTTTAAGTACTCTCTACACTTGGGGCGCCTGGGTGGCTCAGTGGTTGAGCGTCTGCTTTTGGCTCAGGGCGTGATCTCGGGGTCCTGGGACTGAGTCCCGCATCGGGCTCCCCGCCTGCTTCTCCCTCTACTTATGTCTCTGTGCCTCTCTCTGTCTCTCATGAATAAATAAATAAAATCTTTATTTTTTTTCAAACGTACTCTCTACATCCAACATGGGGCTCGAACTCATGACTCTGAGATCAAGGATCACACGCTCCTCTGACAGGCGCCCCCCAAAAATATTTTTAAAACTAGTATGTGAGGCGGTAAGATATGTGCTTCTTTCTCAATGCATGAAACTTTGAGATCTAGCTCAGGTTGAAAAAAATGATGGTAACTCAGAAGCTTCAGTGGGTGTAAAGAAGATGCTTGAGAGGGCTGAAGTGACTGCAGTGGGATGTGAAAACATCTTGGATTTCTTTCTTTTTGTGAGAGAGAGGGAGGCTGCGCTCCTGTGGGAGGTATGGGGAGGGGAGGGCAGGGGAGGGGCAGAGAGGGGGAAAGAAAATCTTAAGCAGGCTCCACGGGTGGAATCTGAAGCAACACTCGATCTCATGAACCTGAGATCATGACCTGAGCTGAAATCAAGAGTCAGACGCCTAACCGACTGAGCCCCCCGGGGGCCCCTGATTTCTTCCTGTGGCAGAGCTGCAAGTCTGCAAATAGGACAGAAGGACAAGGTACATTTCCGTCCCAGCAGCCCGTTCTTAAATGGTACCCTCTTAAAAATATTGGAGGACTCCAAAGAGGTTTTGTGTAATGGGTTCTATCCATTGATATTTATCATGTGAGAAAATTAAAATGAGGGACGCCTGGGTGGCTCAGTGGTTGAGCATCTGCCTTTGGTTCAGAGCGGGATCCTGGGGTCCCGGGATCGAATCCCACATCCGACTCCCTGCAGGGAGCCTGCGTCTCCCTCTGCCTATGTCTCTGTCTCTGTTTTTCATGAATGAATAAACAAAATCTTAAAAGGAAAGAAAATTAAAGTGAGAAGTTTTTAAAACACACGAATCCACATGCGTACATTCCATTAGCCAGCCCATCAATGATGTCACCACGGGTCAGGCCACCTTTGGAGAGTGAAAAAGACAAACACGTCTTAGTATTATAACGCAAATAGTTTGACCTCATTAACGCCCTAAAAAAGGTCTTGGGGATTTTCAGACCGACCACATTCTGAGGACTGCCGAGGGCAAAGAAAAGGGCAAGAAAAGCAAGGAGGTCGTTGGTTTTCTCATCCAAATGCATATGCCCCTGAATCCCATCCCTCAGCTCCCATGAAAAGTCTCACCACATTTGCACCTGTTGGTCCTTGATGTGGTGGACGAGGACTCACAGCCCTCGTGCGGCCCCTCCCCGACTCCTGCTCAGACCTCAGCCCTCTCCTACTCTCAGGACCTCCCGTGAACTATTTCCAGTTCCTCTTTCCAGACAGCTTTGTGTTTTGAGAAATATCCTTCCACTTCTCTTATTTCTTCTCCTCAGAGTGGAGAACCTTGTGGTAGTGAACAGAGTATCTGCTCTGGGGCCCGATGGCCTGAGATTAGATCTAGCTCGAGCATTGACTAACTTAAGCAGTTACTGAACACCACAGTTCCTCAGTTTCCCCTTCTGTTAAATGTCAGTAATAACAGTAACAATCTCATAGTGTCGTTGTGAAGATGGAATAAAGTAGAGGGCCTGGGTGGCTCAGTCGGTTAAGTGTCTGCCTTCAGCTCAGGTCATGATCTCAGGGTCCTGGGATCAAGTCCTGAGTCAGGCTCTGTGCTCAGTGGGGAGTCTGTTTCTCCCTCTCCCTCTACCCCTCCTGCCTCCTCATGCTCTCTCTCTCACACACTTTCTCTAATAAATAAATAAAAATCTTTTAAAAAAAGATTAAATAGGGGGATCCCTGGGTGGCTCAGCGGTTTAGCACCTGCTTTTGGCCCAGGGCGTGATCCTGGAGTCCCGGGATCGAGTCCCACATCGGGCTCCCTGCATGGAGCCTGCTTCTCCCTCTGCCTGTGTCTCTGCCTCTCTGTGTGTGCGTATGTGTGTGTGTCTATCATGAATAAATAAATAAAATCTTTAAAAAAAAAGATTAAATAAGGTAACAGATATCAACAACTTAAAACAGTGCCTAGTGCAAAACAAGTGCCGTGAGCATCCCTTCCAATTATTATTATGCCTTAGACACCTGAGCTGCTCGGTTGTAAGATAAGGGTGCGATGAAGTCACTTTTCCAAATCATTTTTAAATTATTTGAACCTTCTTTATTGTGAAATATGACATACGTACAGAAAGAATCTGAAACATAAATAGTCCACTTAACAAATTATGACAAAGGGAACATACCTGTGTAACCACCACCCAGATGAAGAAACAAATCCTACCAGCTTTCCATGAGCTCCTTCCCACCCCTGCCCAGGGACTACTTTCTCTCTCCACATGCAGGTACCCACCATAGTGACTTTTACCTAATTTATACTGCCTAAGTATGCCTTCTTGTAGACAGTTTCATTGTGCCTATTTTCCCCATGATGTGAATAACATTATACAGTAAGAACTCTTGTGTTGGAAAAAAAAAAAAAAGGACTCTTGTGTTGGCTTCTTTCACTCAACATTATGATTGTGAAATTCACCCAGGTTGAGTGTATGAGCGCAATCCATGCCTTCTCATTGTAGAGTCGTATTCCATCGTGTGAAGACACCACAATACCTTGATATGTTTATATACCGACTATGGATGGAAATTAAGTTGTTTCCATGTTTTGCTCTGACAAACAGTATTGCTATATACATATGTGCTACATATAGTGCACATTTTGGTCTAGTATGTTCACAACATATATATATGTTCAAGGGACATATACAGTTGACCCTTGGACAATACAGTTGACCCTTGGACAACACAGGTTTGAACTGCACGGGTCCACTTATATGTAGACTTTTTACAGTACAGCATTGTAACCATATTTTCTCTTCCTGGTGATTTGCTTAATCACATTTTGTTTCTCTCGCTTGCTTTATCATAAGAATACAGAATCTAGTTCATCTTACATACAAAATATGTGTGAATTGACTATTTGTTATTCGTAGGACTTTTAGTCAAGAGTAGACTATTCATAGTTACCTTTCGGGAGAGTCAAAAGTTATACTCAGAGTTTTGACTGCATGGGCGGGGGGATCAGTGCCCTAAACCCTGAATTGTTCAAGGGTCAACTTATTACACATTTCCCTCGGATAAGAACCCAGGAATAGAATGGCTGGATCATAGGACATATATGTTTATTTTTAGTAGCTACGACCAAAGAGTTTTCCAAAGTGGTTGTAATGTTTTCTTCTCCCTCTATGTTGGAGAATTTCCATTATTCTGCATCCTCATCAACACTTGGTGTTGTCAGGCATTTTGTTTTGAGCTATTCTGGTGGACGTTTAGTGGTAGCTCATTGTAGTTTTGATTTGCATTTGCATTTTAATTTGCATTTGCATTGAACATCTTCTTGTTTGCATATTGGCCTTTTGAATATCCTTTATGATGGTGTGCTTGTTCAAGTGTCTTGCCCAATTTTCTTTTTTTTTTTTTTAAGATTTATTTTAGAGAGAGAGAGTGCACATGGGTGCATGAGTATGAACAGGAGGAGGGGCAGAAAGAGAGAGAATCTCAAGCAGACTCCCCACTGAGCACAGAACCTTATGTGGGGCTCGATCTCACAACCCTGAGATCATGACTTGAGCAGAAATCAGAAATCTGACACTCAACTGACTGAGCCACCCAGGCACCCCATCTTGCCCAATTTTCTATTGCATTGTCCATTTTTTTTCAAATGGTCTTTTTTTTTTTTTTTTTTTTGAGAGGGAGGGAGCTCACAGGTGCATGCAAACAGGGATAGGGGCAGAGGGAGAGAGAGAATCTCAAGCAGTCTCCCCACTGAGCGTGGAGCCCAATACAGGGCTCCATCTTACAACCCTGAGATCATGATCTGAGCCGAAATCAAGAGTTGGTCGATTAACCAACTGAGCCTTTCTGGTGCCCTGGTTGTCCATTTTTAAATGGATTTGTTCTTTATATACTCAGGACACAAGCCATTGGTTAGTTGGTTGTATTATGAAGATCTCCTACTATATAGCTTGCCTTTTCATTCCCTTAATGGCATATTTTAATAAACAGAAGGTCTTCACTTTGGTGCAGTTCAATTCCTTGATCTTTTCCTATGAATAGCTACTTTTATGTCTTATTTAAGAAACTAGCTATTTCCATAGCTCCAAGACATGTTACATTCTCTTATGCTGTTTTCCAAAAATGTTATCATCTTGCATTCCATTCAGGTTGATGGTCTACCAGGAACTGATTTTTGTGTGTGGGGTGAGGTAGGGCTTTTAGTTTTATTAAAACAGGGGACACCTGGGTGGCTCAGCAGTTGAGCGCCTGCCTTTGGCTCAGGTCGTGATCCCAGGATCCGGGATGAGTCCCACATCAGGCTCCCATTGAGGAGCCTGCTTCTCCCTCTGCTTATGTCTCTGCCTCTCTCTCTCAGTCTGTGTCTCTCATGAATAAATAAATAAATCTTTAAAAATTTTTATTAAAATAGTACAGGTGGCTAATAAAATAAGGATAAATGAGTTAACTTTTTTAAGGAGACTTCTTTTTAGAAGAGTACTTTTCCATTATGGAAGTAAATCATCTTATTACTGAAAACTAAGAACTTAGAGAGAGCCAGAAAGGTTTCCCAGCTCTGGGAACTGGTAAATCTGGATTTGAACCCTGGCTCTGCTGCTTATTGACCGAGTAACCTTGGCAAGTCCTGCCCTTCAGAGTCTCAGCTCCTAATCTCTAAAATGGGTATAGTAGTGCCTGCCTCACAAGTGCTCGGAAAGATACAGCATGTAAAGCCTTTAATACAGGGTGGGGTGCAAAGAAAGAGCTCAATTAATAGTAGTAACAATGAGTAACAAACGATTTTATTTAATCACTCAGTGTCCATTTACCCCTAAGCTACCACTGGTGACAGTGGATGCCCCTCCTTGGAGCATTTTTTTCTTCGCCACTGGATCTGGGTTGAATCATGACTATGCCACAGTCCTATATGATTTTTACTGGACTCTCCTAAACATTCTTTTATACTGGCTGCATGATATTCCAGTGGGTAGCATATTTCACCCATACTGAGGAGAAGCAAGACGTCACGAATGAATAAAAGTCAGGGCTCTGGAGCCAGATAGTCTGGGTTCAAACCCAGTCCCAGCATTCAGTAGCATTTGCCTCTCCATACCTCAAATTCGTCATCTGTAAAATGGGGATAACACACTCTACCGCATACCTGACATGTTTTAAGAGGGTTTGCTGTGAGAACTGAGTGAGTGCAAATAATGAACTAAGAACGATGATGAAAACGGTGCTTGGTGCCAGCTGAGTCCTCAAAGATCTTAACAGAAATATTTTGGGATTTAGAAATTCATCCTAAGAAAATAAGATGGGCTGATAGCTGGACAGAAGAAGCCATAGATGTGTGATGAAGCAAGAACAGTAAAATGTTAATGGTAGAGTCTGGGCGGTGGAAACTGGTGTAAGCTTCTTGCCATTCTCCTGTGTGTTTGAAATTTTTCATAATAAAGTGTTGGGGGAAATATTTGAAGAGATCCCTGTAGCTGTTGTGGGTGATGGTAGTTGGAGAAACAGAGCAGCGATTGTTTCCTGAGCACTTGGTGTGGGCCAGGCACCGTGTATATGGAATGCTTTGTTTCATGGCCCTCACCATCTGTAATGCAGACTTTAGGAGGCCCGTTTTACTGCTAAGGAAACCGAGGCTCAGCAGGGCTTAGCGTCTCACTGTGTGGACTTTGGGTCATTGACTTGGCGAGGTGAGAGCAGGGGAGGAGTATGGGATCCAGCAGAGGTCAGCAGTAAATGGGCAGATTCCTTCTGAGAAGGTAGGACAGAGCTCAGGGACAGTGACCTGGGCAGACAGATCCAGAGGTCCCCCCTGGGGAATGCTCCTCATTATCTTAGCTGCCTTGCACGGAGCCCTCCTCATGGGCCAGGCATCGTTATGAATGCTTTATTATTTTTTTAAGATTTTATTTATTTATTTATTTATTTATTTATTTATTTATTCATGAGAGACACACAAAGAGAGGCAGAGACACAGGCAGGGGGAGAAGCAGGCTCCCCACGGGGAGCCCGATGCGGGACTCGATCCCAGGACCCTGGGATCACAACCTGAGCTGTAGGCAGATGCTCAACCGCTGAGTCACCCAGGCGTCCCACTATTACGAATGCTTTAGGTGAATGATCTCATTGATACTGGACCCCGATTATTAACCCCATTAACAGATGGAGAAACTGAGGCTTAGTGAGATCGAGCCACTTACCTAAGACCACACAGCGGGTACATCAAGTTAGAAGTAAAACCCTGCTGTGTCTGATTGGAAGGCCTAGGATGTGGACACTGTTAGGAGAGACTTTCCCCAATTAGGGTATTATCTATTGAGAAATACTGTCACCTCCACCCTCAAATTTATCTGCCCACTTCTCTCCCTTCCCCAGCATCTGCCCATTGTTCCCTTCCCGGACTGTCTCAGCAGCCCCCTCCCTGGTCTCCCTGTGCCCAACCTGACCCCACAGTCTTCCCCACGTACAACCAGGGGGAGCTTGTTAACTGCCCGGAGCCCTCCTGTGGCCCACCCCACACGACCTGCCCCGTCACCATTCTGTCCTCCTCTCTCACCATCACGCCCTTGCTCACTCTATTCCAGACACAGGAGCTTCCGCGTTGTTCCTTGAACACCAGACACACTCTTACCTCAGGGTCTTTGCACTGGCTGTTCCCTCTCCCCGAAACACTCTTCCTTGACGCCAGCGTACCTCCCTCCCTCTTTCCTTTAGGCTTTGACCAAATGTCCCTCTGTCAGTGAGGCTCTCCTTGACTTTCTTTCCTTTTTTTTTTTTTTAAGATTTTATTTATTTATTCATGAGAGACACACAGAGAGAGGCTGAGACACAGGCAGAGGGAGAAGCAGGATCCATGCAGGGAGCCCAATGTGGGACTCGATCCTGGGACACCAGGATCACGCCCTGAGCCAAATGCAGACCCTCAACCACTGAGCCACCCAGGCGTCCCTCCCTTTGACTTTCTAACATAAAATAGCAATCCACCTTCACATACCATTCCCAAGCCCCGAAGCCGGGGATCCGCGAACTGTTTCTGTAAAGAGCAAGGTAGTAAATAGTTTAGACTTTGCAGACCATATGGTCTCTGCCACAGCGACTCAACTCTGTGGCTATAACACAAAAACAGCCATCAACAATATGCAACCCGATGAGCGTGCCAGTGTTCTAATAAAACTTTATTTATGGACACTGACATGTGAATCTCATGCAAATTTTATGGGCCACAAAAAATCTGTCGATTTCCTTTTTGCAACCATTAAAAGAAGTAAAAAGCATTCTTAGCTTGGGAACTGTGCAAAAAGTGACGGGCTAGATCTGATCTGCAGGTGGCAGTTTGCCGACCCTGCCCAGGGTACACCCTGCCCAGTGTTTTCACACAGCACTCATCACCTTGCATCAGACTAGAATATTTACCTCTATGTTACGTCTATTGTCTAACTTTCCCACGAGATCATTAGCTTCAAGAAGGCAAGGACTTGGTCTGTCTGGCACATGGTAGGTGTACAATAAAGATTTGATAAACGATTGCATACATGAATCCCAATCACTATTGGGATCACTCTTTACTTCCTCACTGGGGGTAACCATGACCGTTGCCCATCCCCTGGGGCCTTGCTGCTTCAAGAGGAACCCAAAAGGGACACCCGGGTGGCTCAGTGGTTGAGCATCTGCCTTTGGTTCAGGGCGTGATCCCAGGGTCCTGAGATCAAGTCCCACATTGGGATCCTTGTGAGGAGGCTGCTTCCCCTCTGCCTATGTCTCTGCGTCTCTTCATCTCTCATGAATAAATAAATAAAATCTTAAAAAAAAAAAAAAGAGGAATCCAAAAGCGCTAGGTCCAAGAATTTGAAATTGGGAGGAAGAGATAAGCAGAGACAATTTCCTTTCATCCCAACCTCTGTGCTCCATTATTTCATTCTGCCTATGATGTCATGTGTCAGGGGACCTGTGAGCCACCGGAGGTGAGGGGTGTGATCAGGACACAGCTCACCTCCTGGGAGATGCCACTCTGCCTCAAATTATGGTAGGAAGGAAGGGTGACTCGCCCTCTTGGAGATGGAAGCTTCCCGTGACAGGCCCAGGGCAACCCCTCTGAACACTCAGTCTCCCGCCTACCTGAGGCTTCATCCTTATAATCATGGCCTGAGCCAGTTCGGTGCTCACTATGTGTCAGGTGTCATGAGCGTGATCGTGTCGAGTCCACACCCCCCCTTATTATCCTCACATTCTAGAATGGAAACTGAGGCCCAGAGAAGTGAACTCACTTACCTGAGATCACCCCATTAGTAAGCAGAAGAGCTGAGATTCATTTCCAGGGCCTCCTGTCCCTGGGGCCTTCACCATCGGGCTCCATCATCTTCATTTCATCCCTGTGCCCGGAGACATCAGCCATCACACACTGGATTTCAGGCCTCGAGTCCATCGGCATCTCCCAACACTGTCCAATCACGGGGTAGGAGGAATGGTTCCATTAGATCCAGAGTTGGGGCCTGGGACAGAGTAAACCCTCAACAAATGTGAACTTTCATCACATTTATCTGCCCAACTATTTATTGTACCATTGTTTGGCTACATTTTCCATTGGAGTCATGTTGGGAGGGGTAGGAGAGGATTGACTTTAAAATCAATATGTAAGAGTTTTAAAAAGATGTCATATAAAATTACCTTTTTGTAAATGTATTTTATTTATTTATTTATTTATTTATTTATTTATTTATTTATTTATGAGAAAGAGAGAGAGAGAGAGAACATGCACCAGAGGGTACAAGAGGTGGAGAGGGAGAAGCAGGGAGCTCAATGCGGGGCTCTATCCCAGGACCCTGGGATCATGACCTGAGCTGAGGCTGACACCTAACCGACTGAGCCACCCAAGTGCCCCAAAAATTGCCTTTTAAAAAATTCTTTATATGTCTTTAAAAAAAAAAAAAAAGAACATTTCCATACTTAGTGAGTGCTAGGCCGTCATTCGATGTGCTTTACACATCCTAACAAGGCTGAGAGATAGGGATTTTATTATACCTACTTCACAGATGAGGAAAGCCAAGCATAAAGTTCCTGCTTCTGGGCAAGCCAGCACGCAGACGTCCTGTTTTTCCTCAAACATCAGAGTCGATTGCTGAACAGTGATTTAGAAGTTGAGGTTGAAATCCAAGAACAATGAAAAAACACCGCTGAACAAGGTTAGCTTGCATTTGGGATCCACGACATCTTAAAAATAGATAGTATGACATGTCCGAGCATGGTTACCACGAGAAAGGTGGTTGTGCAGTGAGAGGGAACTAACAAAATGGTGAAACACATGCTTATTGAGTAGAAGAGCCTGTAGGGGATTGGTCTTGTTTTGGGAGGAGGGGATTTTCCCTGAGAACACAGAACTGAACACCTATGATGTGTGTTCACTCAGGCTGGGAGTCATTGGTGGTAGTAGATTACCCTCAGCACTGTGTGGGACGCTCCCTAAACGTTGTATTTTGTTTCATACAACATGGCACAGAGTATAAAACCCTTACGCGCAGCTTAAAGAATAACAGTTTATTTTTTTAAGATTTATTTATTTATTTATTCATTCATTCATTCATGATAGACATAGAGAGAGAGAGAGGCAGAGACACAGGAGGAGGGAGAAGCAGGCTCCGTGCCGGGAGCCCGATGTAGGACTCGATCCCGGGACTCCAGGATCATGCCCCGGGCCAAAGGCAGGCGCTAAACCGCTGAGCCACCCAGGGATCCCCAAGAATAACAGTTTAAAAGCCTGTAAACTCAGGGTTCCTGGAAAGCTCAGCTGGCTAACGTCTGCCTTCAGCTCAGATCGTGATCCTGGGGTCCTCGGATTGAGCCCCAGTCACAGGGAGCCTGCTTTTCCCTCTCCTGCTGCCCCAACACCCCTACTTGTGCTCTCATTCTCTCTCTCGATCTCTCAAATAAATAAAATCTTGGAGTGCCTGGGTGGCTCAGTCGGTTGAGCGTCTGCCTTGGGCTTGGGTCGTGACCCCTGGGGACCTGGGATCAAGCTCTGCATCAGGCTCCTTGCTCAGCAGGGAGCCTGCTTCTCCCTCTCCCTCCACCTGCCACTCCTCCTGCTTGTGCTCTCTCTGTCAAATAAATAAATAAAATCTTTAAAAAAAGAAAGAAAGAAAGAAAGAAAGAAAGAAAGAAAGAAAGAAAGAAAGAAAGAAAGGAAGAAAAAAGCCTGCAAACCCATTACCTGGGTAAGGAACCAGATAATTTTCATTGCCTTAGCACCCAAGTCCCCTGTAAACATTACCATGGCCTCTGTGTTAATTTTTCCTTTTCTTTTCTTTATTATAGTTTATCACCTATGCAAGATTCCTCCAACATCATGATGCTTGGCATTTATTTTTATTTTTTAAATTTATTTATCCGTTTATTTTTCTTAAAGTAAGCTCTAGCACCAACGTGGGGCTTGAACTCACAACACCAAGATCAAGAGTCTCATGCTCTCTGTGGGCCTGAGCCAACCAGGTACCTTGTGACATTTCTTTTTAGACTTTTAATTTATAATCATTTTAGATTGACAGAAAAGTTGCAAAAGTAGTACAGAGTGCTCCAGTATGCCTCTTGCCCAGTTTCCTCTAACGTTAGCATCTTATAAAACCGTGGTACGAAAAAAAAAAAAAAAACTAAGAAATTTACGTCAGTACAGTATTATCAGCTAGACTACAAACTCTGGGTTTTTCTTGTCATAGCACAAACACCTTTCTCATGGTAACTGGGATCCTAGTATATAATAATATCTATTTATCCACTATTATGGTTGAGTTTTTAAAAAATGATGAGAAGGCAACTTGACTAGGAAACTCAGGAGCCCAGGGGCCTTTGAGGGGCCTGTCTGGCATCCATCCCCCTGGTGCCAGGGCTCATGCCTGAGCTTCCCCCTGCAGCCAGTGTGTAGCTCTGGCCCAAGTAGATAGAAGAAAACTTTTTGCAGGGGTGAAAAAAGGGTGAAGAGAAAGAGCCATCCACCTGTGGAAAGAAAGAGCAGACCAGCCACTCTTGAGTGGAAGTCCTTGGAAGAGGATGAGCTGGACCATATCCAGGTCACAATCTGGTGTCAGCTTCCTTGAGATTCTACACAAACCCCTTCTGGAGAGTTCCATGGAGGAGGGCCTGAATGAATGCTAGAAAGCACAAGGCTAACCATAAATGAACTTAACTGTCAGGGCTGTTATGTGGGATGCGTCCCGCACAGCCAGCAGGAATGTGGTCAGCCCTGTATTTTCCACTTTTGAGAAAACCCCCAGCCTTCCACAGCTCTCATGAGTGAGAGCCAAGCAGCACATTTACTGGGGGAGAAATGAGCCCCTTGGGGGGATCCAGCAGCCACTGGAGGGAGAGCAGGGCCTGGGTCATGGCCAAGACAAGTCAAATACAGACAAGAATGTGGCTCACATCTGCCAGCCATTTTCTCCTCAGGTTAAAAATCAAATCAAAACAAAACAAAACAGTACAGTGGCAGCTGGCATGTTGGGGATGACAGTCCTCAACATGAGTGTCCCTTGAGTCACATGGTCCTGCTTGGACCTGCTGGTTGATCTCTAATCTTGATACCCAGCTGCCATGCTGGGGCTTCTATCATCCTTAGGGTTCCCCTCACTTCTCTCCTGTGAGGGGCACTTGTGTCTTGGATCCCCATTCTTCCTTTATTTTATTTTATTTTTTTATTTTATTTTATTAAGATTGTATGTATTTATTTATTCATGACAGACACAGAGAGAAGCAGAGACATAGGCAGAGGGAGAAGCAGGCTTCCTGCAGGGAGCCTGATGTGGAACTCGATCCCAGGACCCCAGGTCATGCCCTAAGCTGAAGGCAGATGCTCAACCACTGAGCAAAGGGTGCCCCTTTTCCTCTTTTTTAGTGATGCTTTCATTTTTGGTGGAGCACATCCTCTAGCTTTTTGAGGAAGGTTCCTCAGGAGGTGAATTTTTAAAAGCCTGTCATTCAGAAAATGTCTTCAACTTCCCCTCTTGCTTAATTGATAGTTTCGCTGGCTATAGAATTCAGGAACAGAAAGTAGTTTCCTTCAGGCATTTGAAAGCATCGCTCCTTTGTCCTCTGGTTGGCAGTATAGACAGTCCCAATTTACAATGATTCAACTCACAATTTTTTGACTTTACAAAAGTGCAAAAGCAATGCCCGTTCAGTAGAAACTACATTTCAAATCTTTAACTTTTTTATCTGTTCCCAGGCTAGTGATATGCAGTATGTTACCCTCTCAGGATGCTGGGAATTGGCAGCAAACTGCAATTGTGATCAGCCCTGTGATCATGAGGGTAAACAACAGGTACACTTACAACCATTCTGTTTCTCACTTTTAGTACAGCATGCAATAAATTACATGCGGGGTGCCTGGCTGTCTCAGTAAAGCAAGTGGCTCTTGATCTTGGAGTGATGAGTTCAAACCCCATGTTGGGAGTAGAGTTTATTTTAAAACATAAATTAAATTATAAATAAGTTGGGCAGCCCAGGTGGCTCAGTGGTTTAGCGCTGCCTTCAGCCCAGGGCGTGGTCCTGGAGACCCGGGATTGAGTCCTGCCTTGGACTCCCTGCATGGAGCCTGCTTCTCCCTCTGTGTCTCTGCCTCTCTCTCTCTCTCTCTCTCTCTCTGTCTCTCATGAATAAATAAAATATTTAAAAAATTATAAATAAGTAAATAACAGGAAATGTTCAACACTTGATTGTAAAATAGATGTTTTATCCAACTGTAGGATAACATAAGTGTTCTGAGCATGTTTAACGTTGGCTCGGCCAAGCAATGATGTTCAGCAGATTGGGTGTATTAAATGCACGTTTGACTTTACAGTACTTTCAACTTACAATAAGTTCATCAGGACGTGACCCCATCATAAGGCAAGGAAAAATCGGTATTGTGCTTGAGATGTTTAAAACCATTCTGTCTCTTGATCCTTTGTTTTTGCTATTGGTGACGGCAGTTGATGACCTTCCCTTTCCTAAGCTTAGTAAAACATTGTGTCCCCAGAGCTCTGAAATTTCACAGTGAGAGATCCTAGGGTCTATTTTAATCAATTCTGGTGGACACCAGGAGGGGGCGTAGAAGCAGCGGGACCAATGAGATGGTCCAGGCTGGAGATGAGGGTGGACCAGACCAAATATGGGGGTAGCATGGGAGTGGTGAGAGGTGAACATGTTTTGGGTAGATTTTTGAAGGTAGAACTAACAGAAATTGACGTCACGTGGGAAAGAGGATGAGAGAGAAACAGAAGAATCAAGGACAACTCCAAGACTTTGCCTTGAGCAACTGCAAGGATGAGTTGCCTTTTGATGAGATAGGGAAGACAGAGAAGATACAGACCAGGAAATCAGGAATTTGGTTTTCTGTGTGTTCATATGGAGATAACCCTTAGTCATCAAAATGGAGGTGTCAAACAGGCAGTTGGATAAGGGGTCTAGAGTTCAAGACGAGATTGGGCCAGAGAGAGACATTTGGGAACCAACAGCATATTAATGGCATTTAAAACTGGCTAGGAACACCAATGGGAAGAGATAAGGACTAAGGACCCAGCCTTGAAAGACTGAGAAGGAATAGTCAACAGACATGGTGTTCTGGAAGCCAGAGGACAAAGGAAGGATGGAACCCTTAGCCAAGTTAAATACTCCCGGTGGACCAAGGATATTGAAGTAATTAAACTTTGAATGTAGCAATGTGGAGGTCACTGGTGACTATGATTGAAGGATCCTTTTGTCACGGCCGCACATTATGCTATGTTGGGAGGACCATGACTTAGTTCAACAATCCCCTCTGAGGGATATTTAGATTGTCCCCTATCTTCGGCTATTTCAAGCAGTACTGCCATGAAGAACCTTGTATATACATCTTTTTGTACTCTGTGCCTGTGCTGTTCCCCCACACACAAATTTCTGGGTTAGAGAGTAGGTGCATTTCTAAATCTGACAAATGTCACAAACTGTCCGCCATAGAGGTTGTACGAGTTGACACTCCCACCAGCAATGTGTGACCTTTCCCTGGGGGTCTTGCCCAATACAAGGCATTGCCAGTCTTTTTGTGCTTTACCAACTTGCTTTATTAAAAAAATGGTGGGGCTCCTGTGTGGCTCAGTCAGTTAGGCAATACAGTTTTGATCTGAGTTCAGGTCTTGATCTCAGGGTCATGAGTTCAAGTCTTGTGCCAGCAGGGAGCCTGCTTTAAAAAAAATGGTATCTCACTGTTACTTTTTTTTTTAAGATTTTATTTATTTATTCATGAGAGAGAGGGGGGAGAGACATAGGCAGAGGGAGAAGCAGGTTCTCTGCGGAGAACCAGATGCAGGACTCAATCCTGGGACCTGGGGATCATGCCCTGAGCAGAAGGCAGACGCTCAACCACTGAGCCATCCAGGTGCCCCTGTTACTATTTTTAAGTTTGTTTATTTAAGCAATTTCTACACTCAATGTGGGGCTCGAACTCACAACCTCAATATCAAGAGCCACATGCCCTTCTGACTGAGCCAGCCAGGCGCCCCTCAGGGTTATTTTACCGTGCATTTATTTTACTTCAAATCACATTTTACACCTTCTTATATATTTAAGAGCTATTTCAGTTTCTTTTTCTAGGAACTATCTGTTCATAGGCTCTGTGTACCTTTTTTCCCTACGGGATTGTTCCATTTCTTACTGATTTGTGGGAAATCTATATACGTAGCAGAAAAATCAGCTCTTTGTGGGTGATACAATTTACACCTTTCTCATTTTGTGAGCGTTAATTCTAGATTGATCAAATTTAGATATTAATTTGGATTTTGGATTTCTTAATGTGGATTTTGAGATTTCCAAATCTCAAAGATTTGGATTTCTTACCCCACCCCCCTCTCTCTCCCTTCCCTGTGATTTCCGTTTCTAGAAGAAATGCTACTACATCCAATCTTCTTGCAAACACAAGCTCCTGACTGGCAAGCTTCTCAGGTAAAGCCAGGGTGATCTAATCACATCTGATGAGGTTGCTGTAAAAGAATCAAAAATTATCAAGGAAACGATGAGAGGAGACTTCCACCACTGTCAGCGAAAACTTTACCTTGAGTCCGGATTGTGGCGAAACTTGAATGATCACTTTGAAAGTCTCGCAGTTCCTTTTTTTTTTTTTTAATTTATTTGATGACAGAGAGAGAGAGACAGTGAGTAGGAGGAGCTGCGGGCAAAGGAAGAGGGAGGGAACTGAGCAGGGAGCAGCTCAGGGCTCGATCTCAGGACCCTGAGATCATGACCTGAGCTGTAGGCAGATGCCTAACCGACTGAGCCACCCAGGCTCCCCGAACATCTGGCAATTCCTATTTTAGAGTGTGGTTTTTGAAATTTTTCGACTACAGTGCAGAATCAGAAATGTATCCACATCATAACCCAGCATGCACACACATCTGCACATTTATTATTTATTTTATTTTATTTTATGTTATGTTATGTTATTTTATTTTATTTTATTTTATTTTATTTTATTTTATTTTATTTTATTTTATTTTATTTATTCATGAGAGACACACAGAGAGAGGCAGAGGGAGAAGCAGGCTCCCCTCAGGGAGCCCAATGCAGGACTCAATCCTGGACCAGGGATCATGCCCTGAGCTGAAGGCAGACGCCCAACCACTGAGCCACCGCGTCTCATGCATATTTATTATTTAGTTGAAAGTTTTGTATAACTTGTGCAAGATTTGCAAAGTAGCATCGGCTCCAATGGTCTGTTTGCTACGGTTTCGTTTTTGTTTTCGGATTCCCATGCAAATCCACTTAATCTTTCATTTCAAGGCCTTAGCAGATCCAATGCCTCCTTTCTGTAACAAATATATATTTAAAAATTTTTCTGCACAGATATTTAAAAATGTATGTTTTATTCAACTTCAGGGAGGTATAATTTACATTACAATTACACTGCAACAAGCCCACTTTGTGTGTGCAGTTTGATGATTTTGGGCAATTGTTTACCACCGCAATCAAGGTAAAGAACATTTTCATCGTTCCAGAAAGTTCCTTTGTGCCTCTTCACAGTCAAACCTCTCACCACCCACCACCCACTCCCCAGGGTAACTGCTGTTCTGATTTTTATCACCATAAACTAATGTTATAATATTTTTAAATGTTCCTTTTACTACCCTGAAATAAAATTTATGGATAATATAACCTACCCACATACAAACACATTTTTTCAAATCAAGATAATGCCCTCATTGTAATATAAAGAAAGAATAAGAGGAAAGTAATTTGTAATACAATAATGAAAGACTCGGGCCTGATTAAGCTGCAAGACATAATGATGGGGTTGGGGGTGTGTGCTAGGGGCAGAATCTTCCTGAATGCTCTCTGGACTACCACAAACAAGACAGACACAGCACATTGTACTGGCGATACAAAGAACCCAATGGTGAACAATGAAAAAACTTCCCTTGTTACAACCGGTATTTGCAGTCTCGGAAAATTTATAACTTTGTTTATGAGTAAGTGGAGCTCAGTGCTGGACTTGGGTAATTATAAACAGGTTGTTTACCCCCACCAGCACCTCACGGGATGTGGTGTTGGACTTTCCATCTGGGGCACTGTGGGAAGCCTCATGGGACATCTGGCATCCTGGTGCCCTGGTCCCCTGTCCAGGAAGTACCGGTGGCTCCCCTAACCCTTGCGACAAAAACCTTCCCCCAGTTTCCCAAACACCCCCTTGGGGAGAGGTAGCCACTCCAGAAATGATTCTCAACCACAATCCCAGGGGCCACCTGGTTGGCTCAGTCGAAAGAGCATGTGACTCTTGATCTCAGGTTCGTGAGTTCAAGCCCCATGTTGGGTGTGGAGCCTCCAAAAAAGAAAGAAAGAAGAAAGAAAGAAAGAAAGAAAGAAAGAAAGAAAGAAAGAAAGAAAGAAAGAAAGAAAGAAAGAGAAAATAACTACAATTCCAAAAGTATTGCTTGACAAAATAGCTCCTCCCAATTAAGCAGATTCTGGCTCCCCTTCCACTTATCCCCAGGCCCCCCTGGGCCCTCCCGTGTGGGTGCCTCCTGCAGTTTCTGGGCCCCTCTTCCTGTCCCAGAATCAACTGCTCCTGAAACAAGTTGAGTTCCAACTTCTTTGGGAAATGCATTGACATTTCTACCCCTTTGTGTAGGGATCTTCCTCTAACTCCTCTAACTTCCTCTAACTTCCTTTCCTTTACCTTTGAGGATTCACCCCCTTTTACTCCTTTGTAAGTATTTCAGTGGCATCTCCAGGCATCCCAAGGATGCAGGCTTTGGGTCAAATCCAGCCCACGTTCATGTTTCCTTTGGTCTGGAGAGTGGGCCCCAGAAGCACAGCCAACTTGAAAGGGGACCCTTGAAGCCATCATGCCAAACACTTAAGAGCTCCGGTATTTGTTAGGGTGGCTTTGAGCACATTTCTTAACCCCTCTGGACCTCCATTTACTCAAAAGAATGAGGATGATGATTATACTTATGCAGAAAACAGTTAATGCCGCAGGCCGAGGTGCACTCCCAAGAAGCTCCTGTTTTTGTGATTGGCCCTTGGCGGACACCTGACAATCGAGCTCTTTGAATGTTCTAATAAGAGTGTTTTGCACACTTGAGGTCTTAAACCACACTGTACCTGTTTGTCTGGATAGTTTGTGTGGACAGTGTAATTTGCAGTTGAACACGTCCTTCCCTCTGGAGCCTCAGGACTCGGTCAGTCTTCAAAGACCGTGTGCCCCCATAGCTGACCCCCAATAAAAACTGTGGACTCAAAAAAAATGACAAAAAAACCCTGGACTCCTCGGCACAAGTAAGCATCCTTAGTGGAAAACACTTTGCACATGTTGTCACCCATCATTGCTGGAGGACAATGCTAAGTGCGTCCTGTGTAGCTCCCCTGGGAGGGGACTTTTGTAAGCTCGCGCCTGGTTTCCTCTGTGTTTTCTCCCGATGAACACTTTCCCTTTCACTGTAATAAAACCATAGCTGGGAGCATTACACCTTCTGGGTCTAGTGAGTGCTTCTAGTGAATTACTAAATCCAAGGGTGGTCTTGGAGACTCCAACACAATACCCAACGTGCTTTGGGATATAGTCAAAGGAAACCCAATCCCAAGAGGCTTTGGAGATAAGGACATTCATTCCTCCTCATAACCAGGAGACATATAACACCTGGGTTAGTGTAGTGGCTCAGTGATGGCAGCAAGGGACGTCTCTGTCCACTTTTCTCCTCCATCATCTTCAACATGTTGACAGCCATCTTGGGACTTGTCACTGCATTGTCCTAAGACGGCCTCCAGTGCTTCTTGCATGATTATATCTTCACTCAACTTCTGCCACAAAGAAGAAAGAAAACATTTATACACACACACACACAGTTATATACACCCCAAAAATTATATAAACATACGGCATAAATTAATTATCATAGTGCAAACACTCACATAACCAGCGACCAGGGCAAGAAATAGACCAGTGCATTATGCTGAATCCCCCTCATCACGCCCTCTCTCAATCACAGACCTCCCAACTCTAGGAGGTGTAGGTAGTCTCACAGGTTCTTTTGAGCAGGATAAACTCCCCCAAAGTGCTCCCATCATTCTTCCCACAGATCTTGTACCTGAATAAAACTGGGGCCCTCTAAGCCAGGAAGAAGGGCTTGGTTGTGGGGTGAGCGACACGTCCACGGGCTCAGGGACACTCTATCTCCATCTTCAGTAACTTTGAGCATCGAGTGGAACCTCTATGTCTCCCGAACCCCCCTGGGGGGCTCCAGCCCTGCCTTTGGTCAGTGGAATCCTCTGTCATTGTGAGTGTTGTGTTTGCCAAAACCTCTTTTTTACTAAAAAGTTTCAAACCTACAGAAAAGTGGTTAGAGTAGTATAATAAACCCCACCTATTACCTCTGTCCAGATTTAATAACTGTAAATGATTTGCTATGTTTGCCTTGTCCTTATTTTTTTCTGAATCGTTTGGGAGTAAGCTGTAGACATGATGACCATTCATCCTAAATACTCAGGTACATATCAGATAAGAATCAGGTCATTCTTGGGGCGCCTGGGTGGCTCAGTGGTTGAACATCTGCCTTTGGCTCAGGGCGTGATCCTGTGGTCCAGGATCAAGTCCCACATCAGGCTTCCTGTGAGGAGCCTGCTTCTCCCTCTGCCTGTGTCTCTTCCTCTCTCTGTGTGTCTCTCATGAATAAAAAATAAATAAAAATTTGAAAAAAAAAATTCTTGGGAGCCATTTGATTGTCACATGCCTTTAGTCCCTTTTAGTTTGGAATAGTCTCCCATATGTCCATACTTTTATTTCTATGATACTGGCTTTTTCAAGTCCAGAATAGCTGTTCTTTATAAGGTCCCACATTCCAATTTGTCTGATTCTTTCCTCAGGGGGTCATTAAATTTGTTGTTCCATCTGTAGCTAATTAGCTTCAAGCACTCAAAGCATCTTCTTTTTTTTTTAAGATTTTATTTATTTATTTAAGAAAGAGAGCATGTGCGTGAGCAGGGGGAGGGGCAGAGGGAGAGGGAGGGAATCTCAGGCAGACTCATGGAGCCCATGACCCTGAGATCATGACCTGAACCGAAACCAGAGATCCGCTGCTCAACCGACAGAGCCACCCAGGTGCCTCCTAGTTCCCACAGAATAGAAAGTAGTTTTCACTATTAGTCATTTCTATTTTACAGATGAGGAAACTGAGGTCAGGGAGATTGGGTAGTTTGTCGCTATCACATATTTAGGAAGTGGTAAGGTCTGGAAATGAGCCCACATCTTTCCCATTCTGCAGCTTAATCCAATACTCCTTAGCTCCCGCCCGCAACCCTCCATGGGCATCAAGAAACATGGATGTGGGCATTACCTACAGGTGCTATTTCAGCAGAAGTCTCCTAGAAGTTTCAGCTTTAAATTATCAGAGATAGAATCTCTCTGGTCTTCTAACAAAGGTACAGCCGCTTGGTGACAACCACCAACCCTCACTTTGGCCATCTGGGTGCTGGGCACCCATGCATATAAAGAGAAGACCCAAGAGAAATGAAAGGTGACTCTCATGCCCAAACCATACAATCTGGGTCTATCACCTGGAAAAAGCTAGTTTCTCTGAGGCCGTGTTTCCCAAACCTCACCTGCCCATGTACCACTTGAGTATTTTAGCCATGTTGAGGGTCTACTGTAACCATTATTTATCGAATATTTTTCTTTAGATCAATTTAGACTTAATTTTGTTTAAGAGGTAACTTTGTATCCCTACTCTAAAGGGAAAACCAAAGTCATTTTAACTTTCTCTCTTTCTTTCTCTTTCTTTCTCTCTCTCTTTCTTTCTTTCTTTCCAGGCTCCACACCCAGCATGGAGCCCAACGCAGGGTTTGAACTCACAATCCTGAGATCAAGACCTGAGCTGAGATCAAGAGTCTGAGGTTTAACGACTGAGCCCCCCAGGTGCCCTTTACCATTCTTTCAAGGAAAACACGTGGCTCTTTACATAAAAAGGTTCGTGTTGGTGCGACTTAAAAATCTCTGTAGCGTGCTCTCCTTCTTGGGATATGATGTCCTGGGAAGAAATAAGTCATGACTTTGAGATTGGTTGGTCAAGGGTGGAAAACTGGCCCAGAGATGTAGAAAGGACAGGGATGATTGGGCGGGTACCTGAAAGGATGCAGCAAGGCCCAAGCCCCCGAGGGTTGGAGACACAAGCGTTTGATGTCGTGTCATAGTGTTGGGGAGTTGGGGGTGCCTTTGGACATCTTTGGACAGCAACATCTCGGAGTCACCCATCAATCAGAGGACCGGGGCCTGGGCTCCCCATAGGTCTGCAGCACGAGGTGGGGAAAGAGAGCTGTCGCAGAGAATACCCACCCAGGGGCTCAGGAATAGGCAAGAGGCCAAAAAAGCACTAGTTAAAACAGGCCGTGATCAGAGCTCTCAGAAACTCACCAGTATTTTTGGGAGAACATTTACACACACACATGCGCACACTCACGCACAAACACAAACTCCAAATAAGGATGCTCTGGGTTGCAAGTTAACAGGAAACATACTGAGATTTGTTGGTCTGTCTGATGCTCGGAGACGTGTTGGTATCACAGGTTTTCCTTTCCCTGCTCTGCGGTCTCTCGGTTTCAGCTTCAGCCTCACGTCGCCGGAAGGCTGCCTACACCAGCGCAACACGCCTCCTTGTCTGAGTCTGGCAGGAGGAAGGGAGAGGCGCAGGCAGACAGAGGCGGGCTTCGAGACAGAGAGAGAACCTGTGTCTTCCCTAGAGACCCTCCCTGGAGAGTGAGAGGGATGCCCTCAGGAGCAGCTACTAGTAACAATGCCAATTAACACTTGCCTGGCACTTTCTGGGCTACAGACACTCTTCTGAGCCTTTCTATGCGCTGCTTCATCAACTCTAAGATGCCCTGTTTGTGAGAGGCATCTCAGAAAAAAACACAGCTGATTTAACCATGACACCCCATCCATTTTAACACCCAGCCCAATCCCTTAGATCAATGAAATGCTCATCACACCCCCATTTCACATGAAGGGAAACTGAGGTTGCATGAGTAGTTGGCCATTCCACTAGTCACAGGGCAAGGCTGACCTTGAACCCAAGGCAGTCTGGCTACAGAGTAGCAGATCTAATCTACTGGCCCCCCCTGCCCCCCTTGGCCGAGGTCGGAGCTATCTGAGAAGCAGACACAGGCAGAGACCGGGAGGTCGGCCGATGGTGAGGCTTCGGCAGGTGGTCACAGCGGGCTTCCCAACACCCCGGGGTTGAACCTCTTCTCTGAAATGTAAGCTTCTCTCTGGCAGGATTAGAGGCACATGGATGGGCTCCAAGGAACCATTTCCCCTCATTCTGGAGGGCTCACGAAGGGACCAGACAAGCCTGAGCTCTTCTTCCTCCGCCTCTCCCTCCTGGGGAGTGGAATGGAAATCATCCTCCTTGCCCAGTAACCTGGCGAAGTACAGGGAAAGGAAAAAAATATTTTCCTCTACCCATTGTCAAGAAACAAAATTCAGGGGCACCTGGGTGGTTCAGTGATTGAGCGTCTGCCTTTGGCTCAGGTGGTGGCCCCGGGGTCCTGGGATCGAGTCCTGCATTGGGTTCCCGGCAGGGAGCCTGCTTCTCCCTCTGCCTGTGTCTCTGCCTCTCTCTGTGTGTCTCTCATGAATGGATGGATAGAATCTTAAAAAAAAAAAAAAAAAAAATTCAACTGAGTAAATTTGAAGGCTTAATTGGCTCTATTCAATGATTCATGAATTGAATTGATCTAGATACTCAATGAGTTTAACTTAACTCATCACTTAGCAGAATGTTAAGCTTCAGATTACCAAAAAGGGTCAGGAAAACTGTTGAAGACAGTTTCCCTAAAAACTTTATTCTACTTACATCTGTTTAATTTCCTTGTTCTTAACAATTATTGTAGAAGCTGCCTTGAAACAACAGGCGTGAGCAATGGAAACTGGATGCAGGCCAAAGGGCCCACAGCGACCCCCTGGCTCAATACAGACAGGCCCAGCAGGCGGCCCACCTCAAAATATCCACAGGCTCTAACTGACCAATGAGCTGTGTACAACCAGGCACAGATACCCAAGAAGGGGAAATTCCATGGGTCCCCATTCCTCTTCACCTTCTGGCTTTAAATACAGCCCCCACCTGCTGCCTCCTTGAGGGTGGTCTGTCCCCTGCTGTCCTGCTCGCCACCCCTTTATGGTGTATTCAGTAAACCTCTATCTCCTTTGTTCTGCTGTCCACACCACCGACCCCCTCTACACCTGATTGGGACAACCCACATTTTGGGGGCTCCCATCTGATCAGGAGAGACACTACAATTATGTTTAGACCACCCACAAAAACTTTGAGAGGGGCACCTGGCTGGCTCAGTCAGAGGAGCATGAGACACTTGATCTCAGGCTCTAGAGTGAAACCCCACGCTGGGTGTAGAGATTACTGAAAACCTAAAAACAAGCTTTATGAGGCGTTAGATGCCATATCTAATGCTGGTAATTCTGAAGACAATTAAAATGTCCATTTTATTTTATTTATTTTTTAAAAGATTTTATTTATTTAATTGACACAGAAAGAGAGTGAGAGAGAGAGAGAGAGGACAAGCAGGGGGAGTGGCAGGTAGAGAGAGAGGGAGAAGCAGCGTCTAGGCAGAGCAAGGAGCCCAATTCGGGACGCGATCCTGCACCCTGGGATCGTGACAGATGCTTGACTGAGTCACCCAGGCACCCTAATATGACCATTCTAATGAAACCAAACTTTAACTAGATTTTATTTGACGAAGGCTATCCCAGATCAATGGACCTGAAAAGTAGTTGGCTCAGCTTCTACTGTATTTTTCAGAATTTTTATGAATCCTTAAGTCACATGTTTGATTTTCTTCAAGCCAGTTAAATAGAGGTCTTTTACGAATTAACCTTGACAATACCACCCGGAGGTGGAAGGTACCACACAGCCACAACACACACATATGTGTATATATACTTTTTTTCACATATGTGTATATAGACACAAATACACAAACGCAAACGGAGAGAGACCTTAGAGCTTCCACACACTGAAGATTTCCCATAAGCGAAGGTTCCAAATGACCTTCTGCCTTTTGCTTTCCTTCTGATCATGATTATTTCCCTGAAGTCCCACTTTGACATTTATATCTCAAAGGCACAGGGAAGAGTGCAAGTTACAAGCCTTTTAAGATAAATAGGGGAGGTTTTGGAATTAGAATTTTTTTTAAAAAAAGGAACAACTGAACTCTGAACTTCCTCTAGAACCGAATTTCTAGTTTTACAGAGATTTGTAAGCTCAGGACAGCTGCTCTCCGTTACTCAACAAGTTGGATTTGCAATGTAAGGTGATGCCATAGGTTGTCTTTATACAAGGGCTTCTTTAGAAGATTTTTATTTTCGGGGTGCCTGGGTGGCCCGGTGGCTGAGCATCTGCCTTTGACTCAGGGCATGATCCCGGGGTCCTGGGATCGAGTCCCGGAGCCCACTTCTCCCTCTGCCTGTGTCTCTGCCTCTCTCTGTGTGTCTCTCATGAATAAATAAATAAAATCTTCAAAACAAAACAAGGTTTTACTTTCCTTCTGGGTACAGAATTTTATTTTAGCTTGGAGGGAAAGGCCTTCAAAAATATATCATCAGGCCCCACAAGTTTGGGCCATTTCTGACAACAGAGCTACTTTATAGTTCTTAGCTAGGTCAAACTGTAAATATTTCTGGCAGTATATAACAACTCCTTGGGCTCTGGAGGCGTTCCCAAAGCGGGTGCAGAAGAGATTTTCTTTTCCTCTGTCTCCCTCGTACTGTAGACAGAGATCCAGGAGGGCTGACTCTGGCACCGATTCTCACCCTTCACTGGCTTTTGCCAGACTTTCCAGGATCCCATCTGCAGCTCTGCTAGTTACCAGCATTTGGCAAGGTTTTTCATTGTAATTTCAGTCTTCCTTTGGCTGTTTAATAAGAGAACAACATAGCAGCTTATCAGAAAAATTCCTCGGAGTCCTGTCATCTTTGGGAGGGCCCCTCCTTTCGATGCAGGCAGGGCCAGCCAGAGGCCCCAGGTGGGGTCCCACCGGCCCAGCCCGGAGGGTCCTTGGCTTCATGCAGGTGGGAAATTAAATGCAAGCTAGCAGGACCTGAGAGCAGAGTTTATCAAGGATAGACAGAGAACAGATAGAGACGAACGTCTGGGAGACTCACAAAGGAAAAGAAGAGGGGATCCCTGGGTGGCTCAGTGGTTTAGAGCCTGCCTCCGGCCCAGGGCGTGATCCTGGAGTCCCAGGATCAAGTCCCACATCAGGCTCCCTGCATTGGAGCCTGCTTCTCCCTCTGCCTCTCTCTCTTTTTGTGTCTCTCATGAATAAATAAATAAAATCTTTACTAAATAAATAAATAAACGTGGGCCACAGCACTTGCTAATGGCCACTGTCATCCTAGGTTGTAATTCCTGGGAGGGCCTGGCAGCAGGTTGGGAGGACCCCAGCCACAAGTGAGGTGTAACCCACATTTCCGTTGCACCTTATTTTGGGGCCCCTAAGTCACCAAGCCAAGTTCTCAGGACACAAAACAAGCTTAGTAGGATTGTGCCATTTTTGTAGATATTTATAGCTTCTGAGACCACAGTTCTTAGACATAAAATAAGCAGGTGGGCCACAAGGTGGTATACTTAACTCTTTAGAGTTTAAGGATCCCATGTTGATTACTATATTTGTTTCAGCTAAACCTTAGAGTTTCCTTTTTTTTTTTTTAAGACTTTATTTATTTATTCATGAGAGACACAGAGAGAGGCAGGGACACAGGTGGAAGGAGAAGTAGGCTCCCCATGGGAAGCCCGATCCCAGGACCCCGGGATCACGCCCTGAGCCAAAGGCAGATGCTCAACCACTGAGCCACCCAGGAGTCCCAATCTTAGGGTTTCTTAGAGCCAAGCTAGTACCTAAAAGGAATGTGCCACCAGGTTGAGGAGTGTGATGTTTTATGGTGTACCTGGTGGCACAGAAGTTCCTTAAGGCCGGCAGGGGACCAAGTGTTGTTCTCACCCCTTCTGTGACCATTTACCCTAGCACAAGAGTCTTGGGTGGTGAGTGCTCTAACATCTCTTAAACGCTTGACCCATGCCCAATTGTTGTGCCCTTTTGACTTCTGAGGTTCATGTTAGCGATTAGCCTTTATTTACACAAAACAAGCCAAACAACACACACTTTAATATACCTGTAATAACCGAGGGGTACTACTACGTCCTGGCAAACGAGGGCCTGTGTGCATCGCTAAGCAGTTCAAGGGATCTTGAACTAGGCAAAGGCTGAACCCGCAAACCCCAGGGAATGGATAACAGAGCTGTCACCAACCGCTGCCATGTGGATCTTGGGACAGGATCGCTAATTAATAGAGAATTGTGGTCTAAAATAAAGGGAAAGGGTTTGGGCTCTAGCAGAGCTCTCTGCCAGCGCAAGCCGACCTGTCCTGTACTGGGAAGCCAGTTAGATTGGGAGGTTGACACAAGGAGAGTGGAGCTCACATAACCAGACCCAAGTCCGTCTGCCCAAGCACAGCAAAGCCAGTCACTGAGACATCCAGGATGCAGCAAGGAACTGGAGATGCAGCCAAACCAAGAGACGAGGTGATGGGAGGGCAAGTCTCAAATCCCCTTCCCCAAAGGGGGAGAGAACGAGTTTTTTATAGGGTCACCTGGGTGGCTGAGTCTGTTAAGCATCTGCCTTCGGCTCAGGTCATGATCTCAGGGTCCTGGGATCAGGATCCCTGCTCAGCGGGGAGTCTGCTTCTCTTTCTCTCTCCCTCTGCCCCTCCTCCACTTTGCATTTTTTCTCTCTCTCTTTCTCTCAAATACATACATACATACATAAATACACAAATTTTTTTTAAAAGAGAGAGAACAAGATTTTTTTTTTAATAACCATAGGGGTTGAGATTACAAACATATTGGTGAAAAGGGTTGGGGAAATTATGACTACTCATGAGGAAAGCTGGAGCAGGCGCGTGGAGCAAACATATCTGTACCGTACGTCCCATGTTCACTTCGAGGTGGAGACTTACCATCAGAGCAAACTTCAGCCCCTGACGTCAGGAGGTTATCTTAGGACGAGGAGAAGGGCCTACAGGCAATGCCGGGAGAGCCGGTGCAAACTGGATGGGATCTTGGGCTCGTTATCTTGTTATCTTGGGGAAGGAATGCAGAACCTTGCTTGTGCACAGGCTGGAACCCTCTCAGTTGACCGTGAGTCCAGGTTTCTGCAGAGACAGCAAGTGGACTTGTTAGTGGGCTCCGGAAAAGACACCTTAGCCAATTAGCGGGGAATCGGTTCTCTGAAAAACAAGCTTTAAAGTTTCTGCTAGTTTCAATCTCATTAACCCTATGGGGCACCGTTTCACTCAGAATCAAGAGGAATTTACCTACAGAACAATGATTTGCAAGGAAAACTCAAAGTCTTCACAGGGTACCGTGCCAGTGTTTCTTGTCCCCAAATGCCATCAGAAGAAGTTCACTTTAGATCCCACCACTACCACCAGATATGTTAAAAGACAAAATTCAGCTGCGTCAAATTAAATATCTAATTGGCTTTATTCAGTAGTTCATAAAGCGGGCAACACCTCATCTAGCAAAGAGAAAAGAGCTCCAAAGGGCTGCAGAAAAGGAAAGGTTTTTAAAGGCAGACAGAAAGTGACATAAACTTTAAAAACAGGTTTGCTGGGGCACCTGGGAGGCTCGGTGGTGGAACATCTGCCTTCGGCTCAGGACATGATCCCGAGTCCTGGGATCAAGCCCTGCATCAGGCTCCCAGCATGGAGCCTGCTTCTCCCTCTGCCTATGTCTCTGCCTCTCTCTGTGTGTCTCTCATGAATAAATAAAATCTTCAAAAAAAGGGGGGCGGGAGGGAGCTTTGTTCTGGGCAAGTCACCTTCCTTTGGGGGATGAAAGGGGCTCTCAGGGGGATTATCTCCCTAGTGCCAACCAGGACATTCCAGGCTGACTGGTTAAAGATTACATTCCTGGGGAAGTTTGAAACCGCAGTTAGGTTAGGTGATATGAGTTTAGCACAAGTGACTCCATTTGGAGCCTGTTGTTCCTTTTAAGCACCATCTTAGGTTATCCAGCTGAACCCTGTAAATTAATCTGGCCAAAGACAGAGTAACAAGAAAAAAAATGAATGGAAGTTTAGCGACATGCAAATCACATTATACGTGGGAGCACCTGGCAGTGAGCGAGCCAAAGGAGCAGCTAGCACTTGGGTTTATTTATCATTTGAGGCTAAAATAAAGATAAAGCAGTTTGAGGCTTTTGGGAGGGGGAGGCAAATTAAGGGAAGGTGACCAGGGAAAATATCACAAATAGGAGTTCTTTAGTAAGGTTTGTTTTGCTGATTGAATCCTGCCTTCTTCACTGATGACAATTGTCAAGAGTCCTCCTGTTCCTGGTATGGAGTGGGAGACCTCTCTGCAGGTGGAAATTTCCTTTATAAATATACATTTCCTTTGTAAAAGGAAATCTTATGCCCTGTCTTTAGAGCTTTTCTTACATCTTCTGCTTCTCAATGGCCTTTAGCTCAAAATAATCTACATGCCAAAGAGGCATATGGATTTCAAAGTGGCATATTTGGGTGCCCCTCCAAAGAGAGGTCAAGGAAGAGATCGGCTGCCTTGGTAGACAGATCTGTGAGTCTGCCATTGAGAGAAAAACTTACAACTTCAATCCACATGATGGATTTCTGGTTTTGTTTTGTTTTGTTTTTACGTAGACCAATACTGTGGTCCCCTCAAGATTGTGTCATGAGTACCTTTGTTGATGGCTTTGCAAAATGGCATCTTATCTATGGCTCGATTGCCGAGTCAATAGCCCACACTGTTTCCCAACGTTGTAAGATTTCACCACAAGCTGCTTGCCCCATAACCTATGGTCCTAAAGGAAATCCTTATCTTTTACTTCCTTCTTTTGCAGCTGTCAATCCACACCTCACAAGGAAGGGGAATGTGGTAGTCATCCAACTTGTAGGCGTCTTCCCTCAGTTCTTCTTCCAGGTTGTTCTAGTAAACCACAGACTCTTCTTAGATTTATGATCCTATTTTCTACAACATTTTTTCTGGAAACCCCCTAGCAAACACCCCTTTGCATCCCTCTGGCACTGGGTCAAGTGCCTATTCCTGAATCAATTATTGCCAAGGGTGATAGGGTTCACCGATTAGACTCATCAGGACCAGCCCCTCAGACTGAGCCAGGCTCCCACCACTGTGGGGTCTCCTCAGCAGACAAGAACTGATGGGGATGGGGAGGTCGCCACAGTGCCCACCACACGTAGACCCAGGGAACAACATCTGACATCACCGCAGGCTTTCGCCCATAACAGTCTGTTGCGCTGGACGCCTGCTGAGGTGGATGTGTGGTGGGCTTACACCATCTAGCCCATGGGAGACTAAGAATGTTAGTTAGATACTTTAGAGGCCCATCGCACTTCAGGGGAGTTTCAGGGAGACAACAGGAATAAGAACAAGGAAGCAGGTCGATGATGGCCACCATCCTTGGTCAATAAGAAGATAAGTGTGGAATGGAGCTGAGCCTGCAAATGACAGGTGACCACGTGTGATGATTTAAACAACCATTTGGCTTCTTCTACATGCTGTGTACTACCACTGCCCCCTTTACCACGGCAGGGGGTTGATGATGCTTTCATTTATTATTTTTTAAGATTTTATTTCTTTTTTTTAAGATTTTATTTATTTATTCATGAGAGAGAGAGAGAGAGAGAGAGAGGCAGAGACACAGGCAGAGGGAGAAGCAGGCTCCATGCAGGGAGCCCGACGTGGGACTTGATCCCAGGTCTCCAGGATCAGGCCCTGGGCTGAAGGCGACACTACACCACCTAGGCTGCCCGGGTTCGGGGTTTTTACTGAGAATTGTGGTGTGGTCTCTCAGGCACCTAGGAACCCGGTCAGAACAGGACACGGGGTGGTAATGAGAACTGGTCTAACACCAGTTGTCTGAAATATGCACATGACAGTCTCACCTGCTCATTGTCACCTGGTCATTCCTTAGATATTATCTGTTGTGCTGGAAGTCTCCAAAGATATCAATTAACCCCTTGATCCTTACAAGGAGGACATACAAAGGCAGGTTGCAGGTCCTAGCAAGAATAGAAGCCGGAAAAGGAGCAAAACGCAGATTTTCATGGAATCCCTTCAGCTTCCCTCTCAAATAAACTTGCTTGTCTTCCTCTTGTTGATCTGGCTTTTATTACAGAGTCTTAGCCAAGGAATCAGAGGGATAAAGGGAAGCATCATCTTTCTTCCTCCACATACGGCAACAGTGTCTTTGCAGATGTGAGGAAGTCAAGGCTCTCGTGATGGGGAGATTGTCCCAGGTTATCCCCAGGGGCCCTAAGTGCCATCACGAGTGTCCCTATAAATGGCAGGCGGGGAGAGGTTACACAGAGGAGGAGGCAATGTGACTTCAGAGGCAGAATCGGACCCATGTGGCCACCAGGAGTGCCAGCAGCCGCCAGAAGCTGGGCTAGGCAAGGACTGAAATCTCCCTTAGAGCCTCCAGAAAGAACGCAACCCTGCCAAATCCTCGACTCTAACAAAGGCTCCCAAAAGGGGAAGGAAGGGGCCATGCGGATCCCTGGGGAAGAGTGTTTTCCAGAGAGAGAACATCCAGTGCAAAGGCCCTGGGGTGGAATATGCTCGATGTGGTCACAGAATAGCAAGGAGGCCCCAGTGGCTGGAGCAGCGTGAGCATGGGGCTGAGTTCCAGTCCATCGGGGCAGATCACGGGGGGCCACACAGAGGACTTTGGGGGATGGCACCGGGGGAGGGCTCCGAGCAGAGGTGGATGTGATCTGGTGCAGGTACTTACAGGGTTCCTCTGGCCATGAGAACAGACAGCGAGGGTGAGGGAAGGGGAAGCGGGGAAATCACGAAGGAGCTATTTCCATGGTCCAGGCAGGGGATGAGGGTGGACAGGGCCAGGGGAGCAGCCAGGGTGGGGAGAGATGGGGGCCGGTTCTGGATAGACTGTGTGCAGTTGGGTTTGCTGAGAGGGTTTGCCGGGAGGTTGGAGGTGGTGTGAGAGAATGAGGAGAGCCGTACTTGGCCTGGGGCACGGTCCACAGTGGGGTCCCGGGGTCACCACCACAGGGACCATGCTTCTGGGCCTGCCTGAGTCCCGAGGTTGTGGACAGGCACCCAGCTGCCATTCACAGTGTCCAAGGCAGAGGGACACTTCCCTCTGAGTGCCTTTCCCATGAGCCTTTGCACGGGGGTCCTCGCAGGGCTGCTCACCCAGCTCTGAGCTGTGCAAACAAATAGCAGGAATGAAGCCCTGGCTCCCTGGATTCCCTGAGGGAGGAGGAGAGGGAGGAGGGAACGAACAGATCCGTGAACGCACACTCAAGGTTTGGACTCAAGGCCTCTGATCTCTGTCCCCCCAGTCCTCCCGAGCCCCCCAGGCTGAAGCGCAAGACCTTCCTGAGCCTTCTCCTGTCCCCCCTACAGGGGGTCAGGATGCCCATTGTGGGGTGCTGAGATCGCTGATGGGCCCAGTGCCTGAGGCCTGGTGTGGGTGCGCCCCTTCTGCACCCGTCTCTGCCCCATTTTCCCCTCTCAGGAAGTAGTGGCCAGTCCCTTTCCCTTCTCTAACTGAAAACTTTGGCGTGCCCCCAGACTTTTCTGTTCCTCTTGCACCCCATCAGGAGCACCCCAGCCTGCACTCTGTAGCACTTGCCCCCAAACTTCTCTAAGCTAGGACGGCAGTGCTGTCTGGGTAGGAACCCCGACTTTAGGCAGAGGCCCATGTGGGTCCCATCCTGTTTCTCACCCCATTAGGGGGGCTCCCAAGGCTCCCTCTCTATGTGGGCTATCACCCCTGTGTGCATGCGGTCAGCTGGAAGCCCTGAGGAACTCCTTTTTTTTTTTTTTAAGATTTTATTTATTTATTCATTAGAGATACATAGAGAGAGACAGAGACAAAAGCAGAGGGGGAAGCAGGCTCCCTGCGGGGATCCCAATGCGGGACTCGATCCCGGGACCCCAGGATCACGCTCTGGGCCAAAGGCAGATGCTCAACCCCTGAGCCACCCAGGCGTCCCAGCGCTGAGGAACTCTTGGACTCTTGCCCTGATGGGTTTGTCTGGAGGCCCTGTGGCTGGACCCCACCTCCAGGAGAGCAGCCTGGCAGGCTGGGGGCCCCCACTGGCTGGCTGCCAGAACAGAGCTGCCCTGTTGATACTGGACGCCTCTCATTCACTCGGACAGAGCAGAGTTTGGGGCCATGGTCATCACCGGACCTTTGGGCCGGAGCTGAATCGTGCACCCAAACCACGGCTCTCAGTGCCCCGTGTCCCCAGCCCCCAGCACCCAAGGGCAGGGTGGGCGAGCACAGGTGTCTCGTATCTGCTCACACCACCCTGGTCACCAGCAGCCCTGGAGACTCTTCCCAAAACCTTCCCTGATTCTAGGCCAGGGCTTGGGCAGTCTTTGCCCATCCTCTGAGGACTGCTTTTTAATTTAGTTTCTGTTTTTGGTTAAACCTCATAAAGGAGGCTTAAGTTTTATTACTTAACACATAATATACCGTCTGTGAGACAATAGAAAATATCTATATTGGTCTCTGCCTCCGGTTCCTGGCACCGAGTTTCCAAAATCTTTGTCATCGCCTAAGTGATAAGACCCCTAGGAAGACCTTCTGTTCTAAGTGAGGTGCCTCTGGGTGGAGAGAAAGGGGAGGGGGCCCTGGAGATGGGGCTCACGGTGGTGTTCATGATTGCGCATGCCTCTGTGAGGAAGCTTCCTCCAAATCTCGTAGTAGGGGGGTTCCGGAGAGCTTCCAGGTGGGCACACACATCAACACCAGGAGGGTAGAGCACCCCAATTCCACGGGGACAGAAATGCCTCCCTCTCTGTGCCTCTTCATCTGGCCCTTCATCTGGATCCCCTGTCATATCCTTTAATCAACTGGTAGGTGCATTTCCCTGGGTTTTAGGAGCTGGCCTAGCAGATTAGTGGCACTCAAGGCGGGGTTCTTTGGGACCTCCAATCTCTGATCTATAGAGCTTGGTTGACCAGAAGCACAGATGATAATCCAAGATTGAGGGTGGGCGTCTGAAGTGTGTGGGGGTCAGGGCTGGGGAGCAGCCTCGTGGAACCGAGCCCCTCACCTTCGGGATCCACCATCATCTGTGAGTAGATGGTGTCGGAACTGAGTTACATTGTAGGATACCAGCTTGCTTGTTGGGAAAGACCTCCGCACTCCTGGTGATCGGAAGCGTCAGGAGTGAAATGTTCTGCGGGGGTAATAGAGGAGACACGCAAGGGGAGAAACACAGGAGACAGAAGGAAAAAGGCTGAATAAAGAAAAAAACCTCACCACAGGCTTCCTGATCCCCATACAGAGTATCTAAACACTCGGGTTGTATTCTGGTCTAAACAGCGAGGGGGTTCGGGACAAGTCCCCCAGAATGTGCTCCTTTGGCATGTGGATTAGTTTGAGGTGAAGGCGAGCTCAAGAGAAACTTTTGTCCCCCCCCCCTCCCTTAGCTGCACAGAAGAATCTCAACTGGGGGCCTTTCCCAGAATAACGGTTATTGATTATAGATAAATCTTTTCCAAGTGACCCATCTGTAGGGTAGGGCAAACTTCTTTCTTTCTTTTTTTTTTTTTTTTAAGATTTTATTTATTTATTCATGAGAAACACAGAGAGAGAGGCAGGGACATAGGCAGAGGGAGAAGCAGGCTCCATGCAGGGAGCCCAACACAGAACTCGATCCCAGGACTCCAGGATCACGCCCTGAGCCCAAGGCAGACGCTCAACCACTGAGCCACCCAGATGTAGGGCAAACTTCTAATTACCAAACCCATGAAGTACATTGCTTTCCTCCTTAGTCCCAGACCCGTACCCCTTCTCCTTGGTTCGGAAGGACACCTAGACCTCATTTTGCCCGCGTGTCCTTGGAATTTCCATGTCTGTGTGCATTCCTCAGATGTACGCCTATTAAATTTGCTTTAACCTGTCTCCTGTCAATATGACTCTTAGTCTAGCTAGAAAATTGCCTTCGAGGGGCCAAGAACTCTCGCTCCCGGACAGGATCCTATTATCTAAGAATTGTATTTAGCAAATATTTAGTAACTTTAGTATTTCGTGGAAGGATTTAGTTAGTACGTTTGGATTTGCATGAGGCCATGTCCCTTCAGAGAAGGGTTATCTACTTCTTCCTCTGCTATCTGTGAAGATCTTTTCTCTCTCTTTTTTTTTAAGGTTTTGTTTATTTATTCATGAGAGACACAGAGAGAGAGAGAGAGGGGCAGAGACACAGGCAGAGGGAGAAGCAGGCTCCATGCAGGGAGCCCGACGTGGGACTCGATCCTGGGTCTCCAGGATCACACCCCAGGCTGTAGGCGGTGCTAAACCGCTGAGCCACAGGGGCTGCCCATGTGAAGATCTTTTTTTTTATTTCTACCACAGAAGCTACTATTCATGGCCTGTAACTCCTGCAGTCCCCCCAAAAAGACACCAGGCCCTCCAAGGCCAGGCCAGTGTCTTCTCCATAATCAGCAGGCGGGAAGACCTTCTTCCTCCCAGGACTATCCAGAGCCTGAGTCCCCCATGTTCTGGGCCCTTCCAGAAGCTGGGCAATGAGATGTGCCCCCAGGGCCGTGTCAAGTTGCGTGGGGTGGACGTGAGACCACTCTCTGTGTTTGGCCTATCCTCACTGGGCGTGGTCTGTGGAAGGCACAGGCTGATCGACTCCAGGAATGCCAAGGATTGTGGCCTGAAGAGCGTGAGAAAGACCGGGTGCGAGGTGTGTCCTAGGTTTACGCTATGAAGTTCCAAACAGGACCACTTAACAGGACCAGAAAAATTCTCAGTCACGTTCCCCTGCGTTGATTGGCCGCGTCAGTGTTGCCTCCGTGGTCTTCATCAACGAAGCCCAGTAAAACCTTTGAGAGCAGACGGAAGCAGGAAGCAGGTGCTCCCGGTGGCACAAAGGGTGAAGCAACGTCCTGAGCCACGCAACCGGGGCTCAATAACTGGCAGCAGGGATTAGCAGGGACAAGCACGGTGACTCACAGAAGATTGCTCCCTCTCTTGCGTGATGAGGGCTATGAGGTTACCCAGAAATGACACATCTGGCGATACGAGCACCAAGGGACGGAACTCGGACACCCGGGGGAATCTCACGGACACGGGTTGAACAGCAAGCCAACACGGAAGTACTTCTTCGGTACCCACTTTTCTAAATCTTTTTTTTAAGATTTTATTTTATTTATTCATGAAAGAGAGAGAGAGAGAGGCAGAGACACAGGCAGAGGGAGAAGCAGGCCCCATGCAGGGAGCCCGACGCGGGACTCGATCCCGGGTCTCCAGGATCACACCCTGGGCCGAAGGCGGGTGCTCAACCGCTGAGCCACCCAGGGACCCCCCATTTTTCTAACTCTTGAATGGTAACTCACCTTACCCCACTTGGGTCCATGAATTTTACTAACACGTTTCCAGTCATTTCTGTAGACAGGGACTCTTCAAAACGATGCATGCCTGGGGACCCACATATCCTCGGTGTGGCTCTCGCACCCCACGCCCGTGCTCCGGCAAATCCCGTCGGTTCCCCTTAGAAATCTATCCAGAAGCATCCACCTTTCCCTGCTCCCATGCCTGTGCCCCAGTCCAGTCGGCCCTCCTCTCCCGACACCTTTATCATGGCAGCATCCTGCCTCCTACGCTACCTCTAGCCTTTGTTCCCCCGTGCAGGAGGGGGTGCCTGTGGACACCTCAGTCAGGTCACATCTCCCCTGCTTAGAGCCCTCTGTGGTTCCATCTCACTCAGGGGAAAGAGAAAGGCCCCACAGCCTGCCCTCATCACCAATCTGAGGGCCTTTTCAACCACTCTCCCCTTTGCTCCCTGGACTCCAGCTACGTAGGCCTTCTTATTCCTTGCTCCCGCCACAGGGCCTTTGCACTTACTGTTCTCCTTCCTTCCAGGAGTACTCCTTCCCCCAGATGCTGATAAACATTCAATCCCTTCTTCCCTTCAGATCTCAGTTCCAAGTGTCAACTTCTCAGTGAGGGCCCTGATCCCTGTGCCTGAAACTGCAACCTCATCCCCTTGACTTTCCACCTCCCTCCCCTGCTTTTTTCCCCCTTTCCCATAGTACTTACCACCCCCCTATGTTCTTCATTTATTTACAAATTTACTGACTTGCTTTTAGCTCCAGGAGGGTACACGCTTTGCCTGTTGCATCTGCTCCTGTGCCCCCCAGCCTGGCAAACAGTCAGCTAACCGTGGCATTTCCTCACAGGGTCATGGTTCGTTTTAACTAATTCTGCAGGGCGCTGCAGCATGATGACTGTTATGTCAGGAAACCATCGTCCAACTGGGGGAAAGAAGACAGCCCCCACATTTAATTCAGGAAGAAACCGAGCTCCTGACAGGAGACAGATGACTCGCCTGGCTCAGGAGGAGGGGGTGCTGGGTCCGTCTGCCTGCAGACCTGGTGGAGGGAACTGGTGTTGGTGTGGACGCGGCCCTGGAGAAGAGGTAGGTTTCTTGTGGGGATTTTACCTCTGGCATATGGATGCTGAGGTCAAGGCTGCCAGGATTACCCTTGGATGAAGGTAACATCCTGAGCCAACATCCCACCTGCTGCGCGGGGCACCTGGTCCGGGCGGGGGCGGGCTGAAGGAGTCAGGCGTAGCGAGAGGCTGGCGCTCTGGGCTCCAGTGGAGGCAGGTGCCAGGAATCCGTGAACTTGGCATAGGGCCTAGAGGGCTCCCGAAGCCAAGACCGGCGGGTTTCAAGTCCCGGCTCTGACAACCCAAATGCCCGGCTGCGCATCTCCACCCCCTTCTCCACCCTCCGCCCCCCCCCCAGGCTCCTTCTGCACATGTCTGTCCCACAATTATCATATAGCATCATTTTCTGTGTTTTTAAGTCCTACATAAATGGCAGATTGTGCTCACCAGCCTGCAACTGCATGTGTGCCCGGAGGACGTGCTTTTGGGTTTGTGTAGATCTTTGTTCTTCTGTGAGTCAATAATTAACTTCTACCCAACGCCCTTTAATAAAGTTTCATAAACCCTTTTCATCAGGTTATTGCGCATCTCTTGTTGGATTTATTCGGAGCCACTTCAAGGTTTTCATCGCCTTTGTAAATGGAATTTCAATATTTTTAAATGTAAAAAGCTCTGAGTCGCAGTAAAATGTCAAATTTGCCGTCTTCACTCCGTTTTCGGAGGAGGGCTCTCGAGGTCAGGGGCATTTATGCTGTGGCATAACCAACCTCCAGAACTCTTTCCCTCTTGTAAGACCGAAACTCCGTACCCATCACTAACGCCCCATTCCCCCCAGCCCCTGACCCCCTGCACCCACCTTTCTGCCAGGCACTGGGTACCTCGTAAGAGGGGAATCCTATGGTTTTTGGCTTCCTGTGGCTGGCACCTGTGCAGTTCTCATAGGTACTAGAAACCCAGATTCCCACATGGGAGCATCCTATCTCCAGCAGGCCCTGCATAGGGCTCCAGGCAGTCGTGCCACATTCCCACAGTGGTTTTGTTTTGAGTTTTTTGGTGTTTTCATTTGTTTTAGCCACTTTACTGGTGGTAACTTGTTTTAATTTCTTCCCCCCGCCCATGACTGAGGTTAGTGCAATTTGTGATCAATCGATCTTTTTAAAAAAATCTGTACTTCCCGGACCCCTGGGTGGCTCAGTGGTTGAGCATCTGCCTTCAGCTCAGGGCAGGGTCTCAGGATCCTGAATCAAGTCCCACATCGGGCTCCCTGTGGGGAGCCTGCTTCTCCCTCTGCCTAGGTCTCTGCTCTCTCTCTCTCTCTCTCTTTGAGTCTCTCATGAATAAATAAATAAATCTTAAAAAAAAAAATCTGTACTTCCACCCAGAACCCACTGTATTTTTTTTTCAGATTTTTTTTTTTTTGCAGTAATCTCTATATCCAACGTGAGGCTCAAATGCACAACCCGGAGATCAAGAGTCACATGCTCTACCGACTTGACTCAGCCAGGTGATCCCACTGGATTCTTTTCTTTTCCTTTTTAAAGATTCGTTTTATTTATTTATTTATTTATTTATTTATTTATTTGAGCGAGAAAGAGAGCGAGCACTGAGCAGGGAGCCCAATGCAGGGCTCGATCCCAGGACCCTGGGATCCTGACCTGAGTGGAAGGCAAACCCTTAACCAACTGAGCCACCCAGGCACCCCTCCCACTGGATTGTTTTAAAACAATCCCAGACATTATATCATTTCCTCCAAAAATACTTCCAGGGTGTATACCTAAAAGATAAGGTTCTCTCTCCCTCTCTCCCTCTCTCCCTTTTTTAGCAAAACCACAATACCCTGTCATACTTGAACGTTCATTTGATCTGTTATTTTGGAATATTCCAGCTAGACAGTCCCGCAGGCTGCAGACAAGGGTGGATTCTTTTGGGCAGAGGCAGCCCCCCCTCACCCTCCGGCTCCTCTGGGTCCTCCCCCACAACTCACACACACACACACACACCCATACACACGCCCCTTGGTTGCCTGGCCCTATTTCTTTTCAAAGGCTGCTAGATGTGTCTCCCTCCAGGTAGGCTGGTATTTTGATTCCTTAAAGCCTCTTATTTGGTCGCTGTGTTTAACCTTGAAAGCTGGCTCCAGTCCAACTGTTCTTAAGGACTTCATTCTATCTAAGTGTGGTTTCAGTTGGTTGGTGGGTTCTGTGGCTCTTTTGTTTATGACTGGAGGTGTTGTTTACCCCCCCAGGAGCTGGGTGGGGTGGAGAGCCTGGGGGGTTTTACGATGACACCCTGCTTCTCCCCTGCCCTAGGGAAAGATGGGCATTCCAGGGAGGCCTGAATCACCTTAAGAAAGGGGCCGGATTATGCCCCACTGAGCTGTCCTCACTGCCAGTCAAGCCCCTGGGAGCTGGCCTCAGTCCAGATACCTCCCCAGGCCCTGAGAGTGAAGGTTTGACTAGTGACCCGCTCCCTCCAACCTTCCCTCCATACAAAGGACCTATTCGCTGTCAAGTTTCTTTCCCTGGGATCAAAATACAGCCAGTGGCCTCTGGCCAGGAGAGGTGGGGGCAAGGAAGCCAAGCTAGTGACCTTTCAATGCCCTTGGAATTAATCTCGCAGCCTACCTCCCAACACCCCAAGGTTTCAGAGTTTCTACTTCTGCAAACTGGCCAGGCAGGTACCCCCCTGCCACCCACCTCCCAAACGCCTCTGATGGAGAGAGAAGCACCGGTGTCTCCCCACTGGGGAGCCCTTCCCACCCCATCCCCACCAGAGCCAACATAATTTCTCAAGCCGCCTTTCCTATTTTGAAACGAAATACTTAGACAGTGAAACCGACCTCCACAGATAACTCTTAAAATGTTAATAAGAGAACCCTAACTATAATATAAAGGTGAGACAAAAGGAGAGGCATAATTTTCAAAACCCCTTGGGAACTTGTTACACCCGCAGACCTGATGATTCACAGTCCCAGTCTTTAAAAATCTCCCCCCGAGAATCTGCTGTAGCCCCAGGATACTCCTCCCTCTCCCTGGGATCCCCGAAGCTCCATGAACCCCCCAACTGGCCCTGCCTAGATGAAGAGGTTTTCTGGTTTTGTGAATTGGAGAACCTGACAAGTCCCCAGTACAATCTTCCAACTGACCCACTAGCCACATTGTGGACAATTCGGTGTTAACACACTTTACACTGACATGCAGAATGGAACTGGGTTCTAGGTTCAGATTAACGGGCTTTCCTCCTCCTACATGAGGACGCACAGGACCTGGATTATGAGAAGGAATCCGGGACTGTTCTCTGCTGAGTGGCATTGTCCCGTGCACGGCTCCCCAGTGACACCCTTCGGGCCATTCTTGTGGCCCAAAAAACGCTCCCATAACTTTCCCAAAGGGCTCCTGGGGTGCTTTGCACACTACCCCCCTCCTGGGAGCCATTATTCTGTTCATTACCGTCTAGGTGGTGGGCACTTCTTGAATCCATTTATATTTGTTTATTTAAGATTTCATTTTATTTTAAAGATTTTATTTATTTATTTATTTATTAGAGAGGGAGAGAGAGCACAACCAGGAGGGATGGCAGGTAGAAGCAAGCTCCAGCAGGGAGCAGGGAGTGGATGTGGGACTCGATTCCAGGACCCTGGGATCATGCCCTGAGCCGAAGGCATCTAGATGCTTTACTGACTGAGCCACCCAGGTGCTCAGATTTTATTTTTGAGTAATCTCTACACCCAGCGTGGGGCTCAAACTCACAACCCCAAGATCAAGAGTCAGCACGCTTCATCACCAGAGCCAGCTGGACAACCCTATTTGTTTTTCTTTTTACTCAGAGTACAGCTGGGGCTCTAATTCCAGGAGTTTTGGGATTACCTCTGAGAATTGAGGAATGGGAAGGAATCTGACTTGCCCGTGTTGCCCTTTAATCCTACTTTAAGTTCTTGAACTGTTTTTCAACCTTAAAACCCTTTCTTGAACTGTTTTTTAACCTTAAAAAAAACTCTTCCGCCCTTGCTGCTGTGGACTGTGGGCCACCAGGGTCGGTGAAGGATCTCCAGATGGCTGGGTGAAAACTTGCTCTAAAAACCATTGACTGGGTAGCTTTTGGGGAGATCATACCCCCAAACCAGAAGGCCATTGCCAACTCCCTGAAATCCTGGGATGAGATGCTTACCTCCAGGTTAGCTACTCTTCCTGACAAACCACCTGCTATCGACTGGGCTTACTCCAAGGCCAATATGGCAAAGGCTGGCTTGGCAGATGACTTTGAGAAGAAGTTGAATGCCCTGAAGGTTCCTGTGCCAGAGGATAAATACACTGTCCAGGTGGATGCTGAGGAAAAAGAAGATGTGAAAAGCTGTGCTGAGTTTTTGTCTCTCTCAAAGGCCAGGGATTGAAGAATATGAAAAAGAGCTGGAGAAGATGAAGAACATAATCCCATTTGATCAGCTGACCACTGAGGACCTGAAGGAAGTCTTCCCAGAAACCAAATTAGACAAGAAGTGTCCCTATTGGCCTCACAAGCCAATCGAAAATTTATAAACTTAAGTTGGGGAGAAAGCCCTGGCCCTCCTATTATAAACGTTGGACATTAAAAATAATGATATGGTAAAAAAAAAAAAAAAGAAAAAACTCTTCCAAACTTATATACTTGGATCATAACCAATTTCATAACCCCATTATCAAAAAGATTCCCACAGTTTACCTATCACATGAAAAAATACTTTTCATTATGGACAGAAAAGGGTGATGTCTAAGATTGGCTTCAAATTTTCCAGGGGAGCAAAGTGGGTGGGAGTGGAGATGAAACCAGGACTGACCAGGAGGTAATCGGAAAGCTGGGTGCTCCTTACACTGTTCCACTTTTGGATAGGTTTGAAAACGTCAAAAGTTTACAGAAAATGTTATGTATTGAAGAGAAATGGGCCAGTGTAATATTCCATCCATCTTTCAGAATCAAGGGTCTCCCACCCAGACTGCTTGTGCCTTAGTCTCCTTCCTAGTCTATTTTTCCATAGTATTTTTTAAAAGATTTTATTTATTCATGAGAGACAGAGAGAGAGAGAGAGAGAGAGAGAGAGGAGGCAGAGACACAGAGGGAGGGAGAAGCAGGCTCCATGCAGGGAGCCCGACGTGGGACTCGATCCCACCTCTCCAGGATCATGCCCTGGGCGGAAGGCAGGGGCTAAACCGCTGAGCCACCCAGGGATCCCTCTTCCACAGTATTAATTACCTTCTAACACACTAATTTTCATCTCACGTCTCTTGTTCATCACGGCCCATGCGCATTGTCATCTGGTTTAATGCTTAATAATACAACTGCTCCATTCTTTTCTGTTTACCAAGAGGTTTTCCGGGGTTGGCAAGAGATTTGACTTTTAATTGTTTCCCCAACACTCTATAATTTGCATATTATGTCTTCTGTTCCTCCTGTAAGTTCCACGTGGCCAAGGATCCATGTCTGGTTTTATTTGCTGGTGTTTATAATTACGTGCGTGGCTTAATTTTGTTTTTACCGGGTAGAGTTCGTATAGAGTTAGTATAGCAGGGACTCTAGAGCCAGCCTGGCTGGAGTCAAATCCCAGCTCTGTCACCTACCAGCTGTGTGACCCTGGGCCAAGTCACTTGGCCTCTGCCGGCCTCTGTTTTCTCACCTGTGAAGGGGGCACACAGCAGTACCTACCTCAGGGGGTTGCCCCCCTGATTGGCAGGAAAACGCTCTGTAAAGGTTGGTCGGTGTCATTTCTGGTTAGAGCCCTCGTTTTTGGAGTCAAATGCATATGCATCTGGCTCCTACCCCACCTGTTTTCTGCGGTGAGATGGGGATAACGGATAACGTTGCCCCCCCCCCAAGGTGATGGGGATTTTTAAAGGAGCGAATGGGTGTGAGGCCTCCCGCCCGGACGCCTGCCCAAAATAACGGCAGTGGGTCCTCGCCAGGCGGCCGGCGGCGGGTCAGGGGCGCTCGGGGAGGCGGCCCGGCGGCGGCCCCTGGATCCCCGCGGCCCCCGCCCTCCCGCGTCTGCGGCGTCAGGTCCGGCTCGAGAGTCCCGCCCCGCCGCCCCGGCCCACCGCGGGCATCCCGGGAAGGAGGGGGTCTGGCGAGTACCGGGACGGGCGGGGGGGCTGGCCGGGCGGGGGCGGGGGGCGCCCGAGCGGGGATGGGTGCGGGCGGGAGGCCGCGGGCTGCTGCGGAGGGAGGGGCCGGCGAGTGAAAGGATGGAGGAGGTGAGCGGGGGCGCGCGGGGACGGGGAGGGCCCGCCGGCGACGAGCCCCGACTGGTCCCAGGTATAGGACTCGGGGGCCGGCGGGCCGGCTGGGGCGCGCGGGGCGGGGGCATCGGCTGCGGGGCAGGGCGGCGCGGGGAGGCTGCGGGTCGGGGCCCGGGCCCGGGGCGCGAGCCGGGGCGTGGCGGGGCCGACGGAGGCGGCGGGCGGCCCCTGGGTGCCGCAGGCCGGGGCGGGGCCGGCGGAAGCTGCGCGCGCCGCGGAGGCTGCGGGCCCCTGACTCCTTGACCTCGCTCTCCCGCAGTCACCGCCGGGCCGGCGCGGGCCGGGGGGCGGGGACCATGGGCGCCTCGGCTTCCCGGGGCCGGCCAGCCCGGGTCCCCGCGCCGGAGCCCGACCCCGAGGAGGCGCTGGACCTGAGCCAACTGCCGCCCGAGCTGCTCCTGGTGGTGCTGAGCCACGTGCCCCCGCGCACGCTGCTGGGGTGCTGCCGCCGGGTGTGCCGGGGCTGGCGCGCCCTGGTGGACGGCCAGGCCCTGTGGCTGCTCATCCTGGCCCGCGACCACGGCGCCCTGCTGCCGCTCGCCCGCAGCTGCCTGCCCCCCGCCCGCGACGGCGGGCCCTGCCTCCTGGGCCGCTTCTGCGAGCGCCGGCCGATCGGACGCAACCTCATCCGCAACCCCTGCGGCCAGGGTGGGGAGCGCGGGCTGGGGGGCCGGCGGCGGGCAGCCGGGGCGGGGCCTCACCGCGGGCGGGGGCGGGGCCTCCCGCAGCCGGGGCGGGGCCTCCCCGCAGCCCGGGGCCCGGCGCGGAGGAGGGGGCGAGGGAGGGGAGCAGGTGGCCGCCGGCCGGTGCGCGGGCGGCGAGCTGGGGCCTGAGCCTCCTGTATTTAACAGAAGGCCTCCGGAAATGGATGGTGCAGCACGGCGGGGACGGCTGGGTGGTGGAGGTGAACAGGTCCACGGTGCCTGGGGCCCCCTCGCAGACCTGCTTCGTGTCATCCTTCAGGTGAACGCCCCTAACCCCGCCAGTCGCCCCCTCCCCGCAGGGGCCGGGCCGTCGTCCGTTAGACTTGTCTCTTGTCATTGCCCTTTCTCCCTCCTTCCTAGCTGGTGTCGCAAAAAGCAGGTCTTGGATCTGGAGGAGGAGGGTCTGTGGCCGGAGCTGCTGGATAGTGGCAAGATCGAGATTTGCGTCTCCGACTGGTGAGTATGATGACAGTAGCAGCCCCTTGCTCAGCACTGACCCCATTGACCCCATGCGCCGTGACCCTCTCGTGAGTGACTTCCCCGAGGCCGCTCCCCTCCCCAGTTCCTCCGGGAGGTGACAGGTTTACCCATTGAACCGCTCCCCTCGCCCCCAGATGGAGCTGGATTGCAAGATGCCAGATTGGCCCCAATTACAGAGGACTCTGAGCAGCTCAGTCTCGTCTGTGGATCACATGCGCCTTGCCTTAGGAGGAGGCGGTGTAGGGTAGTTTAGCTAAGTTTGCATTCTGGAGCCAGGCTTCCCAAGTCCCTGGCTCTGCAGCTTAGTGGCTTTGGGCAAGTCCCCCTGTGCCTCGGTTTCCCCATCTTTACAAGATAGGGTTACATGTCAAGCACATAGCCAGCGCTCTGGAAGTGTGAACTGTTTCGGTGGGTTGGTTTGGTTTTTTGAGCTTTGATCCTCCAAGAATGTGTGTTTCAGGACCTCAGATTGTTCAGAGCTTCGGGAGCAATTGAGGGGTTCAGAATTGAAGGGGAGGTGCTTTGTTCTGGTGGCACAGCTAGGACTTGGTGAGACCTGACATTAGGCTCAGACTCCTTTGACTCCAGAGCTTATGGTCTGTAGCGACGGTCTTGAAACTGGGGTATGCGGACGTGAAGAGTTTCCAAGGGATATGTGACCCAGATAATTTCTGGTGAGGAGATTCCAGATCCTCTACAGCTGTGTTCCCTGATTCTAAAATTACCAGCTACACATAACATCACTGGTGGTGGCATCATATGGTTGTCCTCGTCCACTCCCCTTGTCAGAGTCCTTCAGTTTTACAGAAAAAGCAAGGTCCTCACTATGGTGTGTGCCCCCCTCCCCCAGATGTGAAGACTATGGGAGAGGGTGCCTGGGTGGCTCAGTGGTTGAGCATCTGCCTTTGGCTCAGGTGGTGATTCTGGGGTCCTGGAATCGAGTCCTGCATCAGGTTCCCTGCAGGGAGCCAGCTTCTCCCTCTCCCTGTGTCTCTGTGTCTCTCATGAATCAGTAAAATCTTAAAAAAAAAAAAAAAAAAAGACTACTGGAGATTCAGGCAAGGTAACCACTTGAAATTTCAGCCTTACCAAATTTGCTCTTACTTTGCATTTTTGTTTTGTTTTTAAGTAGGCTACATGTCCAATGTGGGGCCTGAACTCACAACCCAGAGATTAAGAGTTGCAAGCTCTACCCACTGAGCCAGACAGGCACCCCCAAATTCACTTTTTTAAAAAAAGATTTATTTATTTAAGGGGGCAGGGAGAGATCATTGGAAAGGGAGAGAGAGAATCCTAGAAGACTCCCAGCTGAGCACGGAGCCCAATAGGGAGGCTTGATCCCAGGACCCTGAGATCATTCCCTGAGCCAAAATCAAGGGTCGGACGCCTAACTGAGCCACCCAGGTGCCCCCAAATTCACTCTTAATTAAAGACATCATAACTATCCCCCACCACCCGCAACATGCAAATCCATCTCATTAGGAGATACATTTACAATAAAATAGTTTTTAATTTAATCATTAGTTATCAAACTAGAGTAACACATCGGTGTTGTTTGGGTCGGCAGTGTACCATTTGATCATAATAATCAGTGGTTCCCGTGTTTTGCTGTATGTTACGCAGGATCATTTAAAACTTCCAACGCTCAGGTCAGACCCTATACCAGTTAAATCAGAGTGCCTGTGGGTGGGAGCAGGGTCTCAGTATCTGGGAAAAGTTTGGAGCTGGCTGCAGAGTTAGAGGGCACAATCCTCACACCATCCTCGCTTCAACAGCAGCTGCAAGTTTGGGGGATTCCCAAAACCTCCCTCAGCTTCCATAATTCACTGGAAAGATGCACAGAACTGACTAAACTATTACATGATTACAGATTATTACAAGGAAAGCCTAACATTTATAAATCAGCCGCAGGCGGGGCACCTGGGTGGCTCAGTGGTTGAGCATCTGTCTTAAGCTCAGGTCGTGATCCCAGGGTCCTGGGATCGAGTCCCACATCGGGCTCCCCACTGCTTCTCCCTCTGCCTCTCTCTCTCTGTGTCTCTCATGAATAAATATATAAAATCTTTTTTAAAAATTAAATAAAAATAAAATCAGCCAAGGAAAGAAGAGCTAGGGCAGTGTCCACACACAGAAGTACCAAACAGAACTTTGGTTGTTCCCTCGCCATGGAGTCAGGATGCATTTACCGTCCTGGCATCCAATTGATAATATACACACAATATTGCCAAACGGGGAAGCTCACCTGAGCTTCGTTTCCCAGAATTTTGTTGGGGCTTCATCACGTGATAAAACTCAGACTCCTGGTCAACGGATATTGCCTGACATATCCTAAGCCACATTGTTGGGTCTTTCTGGAGTGGCTAGCCCCCACAGTGAGACTGTCTGTGTGGCTGTGGTCAGCCCCCACTGGAATCACGTTGGAATCAAGCAAGCAAAGATACTTCTGGCAGCCACGATATTCCAAGGATCCAGAGATAACGTCCCAGAAACTGAGAGCAAAGGCCATCCATACCTCCAGACCAGACTAAATTCTTTCGTATGCAATATCTTCTTAGCATTCCAGATGATTCCAATCTGCAGCAAGGTCTGAGAACCACTGCTGGGTAATAATTCAATCCCAAAGGAAAAATGTTAACACTTGGAGCTTTATGGTCACAGGAAAAAATTTTAATTTCTATTTATATGTATATATTTTGGTATGTGGTTGGCACAGAACAGTATGGAAAGGCAGTCTTTTGACTGATCAGAAGAAAATTAAAATATGTCACTGTTCCATGAGGACAAAATTGTGTGGGAGAAGTAGAGCAGACATCTAATTCTTAGAAGTAGAACGATGTGAAGTCTCTGAAGTAAAAACTTATTTGTGTATTTTTGCAGCCCATTACCCTTGAGTTAAACTTTTAACTTCTAGCATGAAAAGTGTACATAGTTTTAAAAGTTTACATATTTATTTATTTAAAGTGTACATATTTTAGGGGCACCTGGATGGCTCACTGGTTGAGCATCTCTGCCTTCGGCTCAGGTCGTGATCCGGGGTCCAGGGATCGAGTCCCACATCGGGCTCCCTGCATGGAACCTGCTTCTCCCTCTGCCTGTGTCTCTGCCTCTCTTTGTGTGTCCCTCATGAATAAATAAAAATCTTTAAAATAATAATAATAAAGTGTACATATTTTAGGTGTGTAGCTCCTTTCCCACCACTAACCACTCAAGGGTAGCTGCCATCCTGAATTCTGTTACCATAGATAAGTTCTGTCCATTTTTGTACTTAAGAGAGAGAAAGTCCCACAGTGTATGTTTTGTTCCTGGCTTCTTCCAACTACATGTTTGTAAATTGATTCCCAATTGCATGTAACCAGTGAGTTTGCTTTCATTGTTGTTTACTAATCTATTATGTGAATATACTGTAATTTATCCGTTTACCATTGATGGATATTGGATGTTGTGTTGTTGGGTTTTTTTTAATATTACTGGGTATCCCATCATGACTAAATATATTCAGATTCCTGTGGTCCATTTATTTATTTTTAAAATATTTTATTTTTGGGATCCCTGGGTGGCGCAGTGGTTTGGCGCCTGCCTTTGGCCCGGGATGTGATCCTGGAGACCCAGGATCGAATCCCACATCAGGCTCCCTCCATGGAGCCTGCTTCTCCCTCTGCCTGTGTCTCTGCCTCTCTATCTCTCTCTGTGTGACTATCATGAATAAATAAATAAAATCTTTAAAAAGAATATTTTATTTTTATGTCATCTCTAAACTCAATGTGGGGCTTGAACTCAGAACCCTGAGATCAAGAGTCACACGCTCTACTGACTGAGCCAGTTGAGCCTGATGGGAACCTGATGTGGGACTCGATCCCGGGTCTCCAGAATCACACCCTGGACCAAAGGTGGCGCTAAACCGCTGAGCCACCTGGGCTGCCCTCCCATGGTCCTTTTAAATGACTGATATGAAAGTCGTATTTTCTTTTTTGTTTTTCAAGATTCTATTTATTTATTCATAAGAGACACGGAGAGCGAGAAGCAGAGACACAGGCAGAGGGAGAAGCAGGCTCCATGCAGGGACCCTGATGCGGGACTCGATCCCAGGACCCCAGGATCATGCCCTGAGCCAGAGACAGAGGTTCAACCACTGAGCCACCCAGGTGCCCCAAAAGTTGTATTTTCAACGTGCACATTGGAAATCCCATCTTTTGCCACTGTTTAAACATAGAATGGGCGATTTCAATTGCCACCTTAATAATACGAGAGGAGGAGCCTGAAGGGGCATTGCTCTGGGTCACTGCTTCGAAAATGCATGTGCTTGCGGACCCGCTGGGGACCCGGTTTACTGCAGGCTGAGTCATTGGGTCTGCAGTGGGGCCCAGCTCCCAGGTGACACTGGTGTGCTAAGTGGAGGACTCCATTTTGGGTTTGCAGATGTGGGGAGGGCTTGGCGTGGAGGGAGGCAGGCAGACACCTGAAGAGATGAGGTGGGCCTGTCCAGCCCTGACGGCCTCCCTCCTCCCACAGGTGGGGAGCCCGACACGACAGTGGCTGTATGTACCGACTCCTTGTCCAGCTTCTAGATGCCAACCAGACCGTCCTGGATAAATTCTCTGCCATGCCTGTTCCCATCCAGCAGTGGAACAACAACGTCTGCTTTCAGGTGGGTGCCTGGCAGGGTCACGGGAGAGGGTGGTGGGGCCTGTGAACCTTAGTTCTTACCTCTTGTGGTTTCAATAAGCAGGGCTCTGCTGGGGGTGCTTCTGGGCCCCTCTCCTCTTGGGTAGTTGCATTCAGACAGTGGCTGGGGGGAACCAAAGGGCAGGGTGGTTGTGTGTGTGTGTGTGTGTGTGTGTGTGTGTGTGTGTGCGTGCACATATACGTGTGCATGTGTACGTACAGCAGCTGGTAGTTTCATTTACTTCCATCTGGGATCCTTCTGCTAGGTCTGATTTGCATGTCCTCACAGCCCAGCTGCCTCAGGGCAGCCAGACTCGACTTACTGGTGGCTCAGGATTCCATTGGGAAGGTTCTAGAGAAACCCAACAGAAGCTGCATTGCCTTTTTCTGACCAAGCTTTGGGAGTCACTTGGCCAAGTCACTTAGCATCACTTCCGCCATACTCCTGGGTACAAACAAACCCACCCAGACCTGGGGGGGACAGGAATTAGGATGAGGAACCATGTGATTCCCTCTACCAGAAGGCTGTGGCACAACAGGCCCGATCTCTCCTCTACCTACAGGTCACCCACGTGTTCTCCAACCTCAAGATGGGCGTCCGCTTTGTGTCTTTCGAACACTGGGGCCAGGACACTCAGTTCTGGGCTGGTCACTATGGAGCCCGTGTGACCAATTCCAGTGTGGTTGTGCGGGCCCGGCTGTCTTAGTGGAGGGCCGTCCTTGCAGAACAACCTGACTGGTGCCTTCCAGGACCTGGGGACCATCGGCCAGAACTTCTCATTAACCAAGGGCATGTACCTCCTCTGCATCCCAGGTACTCTAGGATTCCTTCAAGGGTCCTGCTGGGCCCCCTCTTTGGGTTCTGGAAACTTCTAGAGGAAAGTTCTTCCTTCAGAGCTACCTACTGCTGTCATGGGGCAACCCTTCCCCCGTTGGTGAGCATGGAGGAATGCCAGTTCTAGACAGGGCTCTTCACCCTAACCCCCGCCCAGGCCCTCTGGTTCAGCCCCCATCCCCTCTGTCCTGTCTCCTGTCCTTTCTGCTTTCAGGGGCTTGGTCGGTCCCTTTAGAGAAGGCCTCTCACCTCTGACGTATGATCTTGTCCTTATGGCTGGGAAGATTCCAGCCACCTTGGGTGGCAAACAACCTCCCGCAGCCTCAAGGCCGGGACCAGGCCTCACAGCTCAAAAAGTGTTTGGAGATCCTCCAGGACCCCTGTGATTGTATGGTGTATAAAATTATTTTTTATTTTGAGACTTTCCGCAAACATTGAGAGAATAATATATCAGCAACACAATCTGCCAATCATACACAATAAATTTATTATTTTGCCAAAAGTGCCTCAGATCTTTTATCATTTTTTTAAAAGATTTTATTTATTTATTTATTTATTTATTTATTTATTTATTTATTTATTTATTTTAGAGAGAGAGCACACGAGCAGGGGGAGGAGCAGAGGGAGAAGGAGAAGCAGACTCCCCGCTGAGCAGGGAGCCAGCCGTGGGGCTCCATCTCAGGACCCTGGGAACAGGCCCCCAAGCCGAAGCCAGGTGCTTAACCGACTGAGCCACTCAGGTGCCCCAAAAGTGCCTTAGTTTTTTGAAATAGGAATATGATGTTACTGTCTTGATTACTGCTTGGTTTGAAGCAACAAACTGTCCCAGTGGAGGATGGGACAGTACAGAAAAAAATTCTAATAGAAGGTGTTTTAGTAGAAAGAATGGAAGAGTGAGCACAGTGTTCTTTCCCAAGCCTTAAGGAAATCATCGATTCAGACAAAGATCATTGGTCAGGGTCAAAAGCACAAGGCAGACAGTGGATGTGGGTACAGTGTCACAGTGACGCCACACTGTGACTTTCCAGATGGAACCTGGATCAAGCCAACCTCACACCAGTCCAGGGCCGTGGCTAGTTCACTGGTGCTGGGTCAGGGAGATGTTCTAGGTTGTCTTTTTTTGTTGTTACGACTTTATTTTTTAAGTAATCTCTACACCTGGTGGGGGGCTTGAACTCACCACCCTGAGATCAAAAGTCACTCTACCAATGAAGCCAGCCAGACACCCCTAGACCTTCTAACGTGAAGTGGGCCATTGACTTTATTCCAGTGTGAACTGATCCTTTGAAGGGTTCGGGCCTTCAACCCCTTTCTCGCCATATAAGGGAAAGGCGGGCAAAGAAGCAGCCAGACCCGCCCAGAGGTGGCATGTTTTGCCAGTTTCTTAAAAAAGGAGTTGTGACAGGTTGAAACAGACCTAAGAGTCATGACCAGATGGGAGTGTGTAGGCCTCAAGTAGATACTGGTTTGGATAATTCAGCGCTAGAGGATATTTTTGGGTTAACTGGGGGAATCTGGATATGAGGAATAAGAGAAACATCTAGGAAGGGAGAGGTGGAGACAGCTGCCTTTAAAAAAAAAAAAAGCAGTCATATGATTTAATTTTGGCATTTGTTATATCATGTATATATGTGTGTGTGTGTGTGTGTGTGAATGCCAAAGTTAATGATACCATTTTACACACACACGTACTATTTACAACCTGGATTACCTTCTAGATGTGCGTGTTTATATAGGTTTGTGTATATATATATATATATACATACATATATTCAGAAGAGTAAGAATATTAGAGGGGCACCTGGCTGGCTCCAGTCCATAGGGCATGTGACTCTTGATCTCGGGGTCGTGAGTTCAAGCCCCATGTTGGGCGTGGAGCTTACTTAAAATTTTAAAAAATAATAATAACTACAGGGTTACTGCAATGGTGATCTCTGGTAGTGGTGATTTTGTATTTATTTTGCTTATCTGTATTTCTCATTTTCTGAGTGTGTATTTGTGTATAGAAGAAATACAAGAAGACTAATACTTAGTATCCCCCAATGTAATTTCCCTCCCCTTCCAGAAATAACCACATTTAGAAGGCATCTTTGCTGACAGGGTTTTTGCTGGTTTTATTTGGTTACGGAGAATTCGAAATATATACAGAAGCAGAGAGGAGAGTGTTAGAACCATGTATCTATTCCCCAGCAACAGCTTTGTCAGCTTATGGCCAGTCCTCAATACACATCCCCATCCATTCTCCCCTCTTCCATACTGTTTTTTTTTAATATGCTTTATTTTGAAACAAATTCTTTTTTTTTTAATTTTGAAACAATTTCAAACTTAACAGGGGAGTTGTAGGTATGGCACAAAGCTTTTTCCCCCTGAAACATTTAGTACATCTCTAGCGTCACTGCAAAATTCTTTAGCGTGTATTTTCTACGTCTCTCCTGCATAACTGCAACCCAACTATCCAAATCATGATGGTCACGTCAATTCAGTAACTGCCCCAAATGGCCTCGCCTTAGAAAGGCCTGTTGGCGGGGCACCTGGGTGGCTCGGTTCATTAAGTATCAGGCTCTAGATTTGGACTCAGGTCATGATCTCAGGTCCTGAGATCGAGCCCCTCACTGGGCATGGAACCTGCTTAAGATTCTCTCTCTCCCTCTTCCTTTGCCTGTTTGCAAGGTTGGCCCTTGGCTGGCATCTGCGAAATTGAATTTGGGGAAGGTTTCCCATCACCTAACTGACAAGGGTGGCTGTGGCACTTAGGCTATTTGTGCAGAGTATGGCTTATGCTGAACACTTGCTGTCATTCTGGGAGTCTGGAATTTTGGTACGAGCCAGGCAGATGCGCCTCGATGACTAACCCCCCGTGAAACCCTGGCGTGCTGAGTCTCCAATGAGCTTCCCTGGATATCACACACCTGCTGCTATATTTTTGTTGCTGGGGCAAGAGTGCACTCTGCATGAGCCCTCGGGGAAGGGAGAGGACACAAGGAACCTTACCCATAACTTCCAGTGTCTGTCTTTTTCCTTTATGATCCAGCTATGCAAACAGCTGTGTAGCTATAGTGAATCTCAGCAGTGAGTACAAGTATGTACTGAGCTCCATGAGTCCTTCTGACAAATACCTGAGCATGGGGTAGTCCTGGGATTGAGTCTCAAGTCTACTGATTGAGCCAGCCGGGCGCCCTCATGCTGAATTTACTTCTACCCACACACACACATACACACACACACAGAGTGGGGCTGGCAGTGGAACTGCTAGAAGGGGCCTAAAATATGGCTACAACATTATTTGGGGAAAAGGGAGAGGGGTGAAGGATGATGAGCCCCTGGTTCCTGGGGGCCATGGAGATGGAGTTACCCATGGTCTGAAACAGCCCAGGTGCCATCTGTCATAAGAGGGAGAAGTTACCTATGGAAGTAAACCAATGGGCCCGACCTGTGGGGCGCTGGTTTCCAGGATCCCCTGGCTGACTTGGGCGGGTGCCAGCTACGGTGATATAACTCAGCCTGGTTTCCTCTTTCCTCTAGGCAGGAGGAAAAGAGGCCCAAACACTCCCCCAATGAGTTTGGGGTCAAAGATGATAAAGGTGGGATGCCTAGGTGGCTCAGTGGTTGAGCATCTGTCTTTGGCTCCAGGTGTGCATGATCCCCAGGTCCTGGGATCGAGTCCCACATCCGGCTCCCCGTAGGGAGCCTGCTTCTCCCTCTGCCTGTCTCTGCCTCTCTCTCTGTGTCTCTCGTGAATAAATAAATAAAATCTTTTTTTTTAAAGACTTTATTTATTTATTCACGAGAGACACACACAGAGAGAGGCAGAGACACAAGCAGAGGGAGAAGCAGGCTCCAAGCAGGGAGCCCGATGCGGGACTCGATCCCAGGTCCCCAGGATCAAGCCCTGGGTTGAAGGTGGCACTAAACCGCTGAGCCACCCAGGCTGCCCCAAATACATAAAATCTTAAAAAAAAAAAAAAAAAAAAAAAGATGATCACGGTGAATTTGTGGTTGCTCCCTACTCCAGATGCCAGGAGAAAGGGGCCACGTTCCTAGAAGATGGGCTTATTTAGTTGAACTGAAACATTTAAAAGTTTGCCTGGCTCTCAGGACAACTGGTTAAATCCATTCTCAGGGTGGATCAAAGTTTTAGATAAACCAGAGGGAGAAAGATGGAGAAAAAAAAAAAAAAACCACTCCAACTCTTCAGCTTGGGAGGCCACGGCAGCCCCAACTATTCTAGCAGCCATGATGTTAGCCCTGTAAATGCTGAATTTACATGTTGGAGGGTTTTTTGTTTTGTTTTGTTTTTTGTTTCAAGTAGGGCCCATACCCAACATGGGGCTTGAACTCACAACGGGACCAACCGGGAGATCAAGAGCCCCGTGCTCTACCGAATGAGCCAGCCGGGCGCCCCAGTGCTGAATTTACTTCTAGGGATTTGAGTCAACTCGTAATGAAAGGTGCAGAAAAGAGGGAGAAATTCATAATACAATCTTATCCATCAATTATATGTCAAAGTTAAAGGGAAATTTGAAAAATGGCTTTGTATTTGACGATCATTTCATCTGGTTGTAGGATTTTAAAAAAACAGTGATCAGTGTATATGTATACATGTACACACACACACAAACACACACACATATGCCTGTTTTCTGTAAATTGCAACATTTTGACCGCTTGAAAGACCTTTCTGGCTGGGGAGACACTGTGCCTCCTAGCCAATTCTTAGGGGTAGCAAAGAACGGAGCTGAGCATACCTTTGATGGGCAAACGAACCAGTCTGAAGCCAGACCTCCTCCATCTGGCTCCAGCACCCCAGGAGGCACTCTTCTTCAGCTTCATCACCCAAGGGCCAGGTGCCAGGCAATTAGGGACCACCCCGGTAGTCCCAATCATGGCATCTGGTGGCTCAGTCGGTTAAGCATCTGCCTTCGGCTCAGGTCATGGTCCCAGGGTCCTGGGATCGAGCCCCTGCTTAGCGGGCAGCCTGCTTCTCGCTCTGCCTCTGCCCTCTTACTCTCTCTCAAATAAATAAAATCTAAAAAAAAAAAAAAAAAGAAAAAAAGAAAAAAGAAAGGAAAGAAATCATGCACATTGCTCAGTTCTAAATGGTTCACCCTCCCCTGCCTTTCCAGAGGAACCCGAATAATGGTTTAAACCTCCCCTAGGTCCTGCCTCCCGCCTTCTGGCCACGCTGTGTCTTTCCCATGCGGCCCTTCGTGGCACACCTCCTGTCTCTGCCACCCGTGAGCACAATCAACTGATTTTCTGAGCCTTTCCTCTGTCTCCCCTTGTGCCTGCAGCAGACACACCATCTCATAAAAGAATACAAAACAATAAAATGGTGTATGCTTGTAATATGCACTAGAGAGATCATCTGGATCTGGGAAAGCTACTGCAGAAATGGGGTGTGCGTGTGTGCGACACTCTCTTATGTTTGCCACCAGTGGGGGGCATTGGAAGCAAGTACAAGGCTCTGTAAATGATGATTTTTGCTGTTATTTTGGCCTATTGGAGCCTTTGGAGAAAAGGAGGCACTGGAAAAAGGAGGCCATCTTCAATCTACAGGCAAATACCCCTTTGGAGTTTTGAAACAATTTTAGTTTGCTAATGAGGCCTTATGAAGATCAAATGCCTGACCCTCTGTGGCTGTTAATTTTCAAGCCTAGTGTGCACGCACGCGCATACACACACACACACGCACACAGATGCATAGACTATGTGTCAGCAAAAGTCTTAATTTTACCTTCATTTGATTGTTAGTTTTTATTTTTTATTTATTTTAAGATTTTATTTATTTACTCATGAGAGACACACAGAGAGAGGGGACGCCATCCCAGGACCTGAGCCAAAGGCAGATGCTCAACCACTGAGCCATCCAGGCACCCCCTTATTAGCTTTTTTAGATAGACTTTTTTTTCTAAGAGCAGTTATAGGTTTATTGCGAAACTGAGTGGGATCACTGAGCAGATCCAGTATATCTCCCCTCTCCACACCCAGGCAGACACAGCCTCCCCCACTACCAACATTCCCCACCAGAGAGGGACGTTTGTCACAATCCATGAGCATACACCAACACATTATTTCTGACCCAGAGTCCACTGTTCACGACAGGGCTCACTCTTGGTGTCATACATTGTCCGGGTTAAGACCAATGTCTCATGACACGTATCTACCGTGATAGCACCACACAGAATAGTTTCACTGCCCTAAAAATCCTCTGCTTTGCCTGTTCATCCCCTCCCTCCTCCCGACCTCTGGCAACCACCAATCTTTTACCATCTCCAAGTTTTGCCTTCCAGAATGTCATAGATCGAATCATACAGTATGGAGCTTTTTTCCAGATTGGTTTCTTTCGCTTAGTAACATGCACTTAAGGTTCTTCCCGTCTTTTCATGGCTTGATAGCTCACTTCTTTTTAGCGCTGCCTAATATCCCATTGTCGGATGGACCACAGTTTCCTTACCAGTTCACCTCCTGACAGACACCTTGGTTGCTTCCAAGTTTGGGTAGTTACGAATAAAGCTGCTATAAACGTCCATGTGCAGGTTTTTGCATGGATAGAAGTTTTCAACCCTTTGGGGTAAATACAAGAGGCTTGATTCCTGGATCATATGGTAAGAGTAGATTAAATTTTTTTTTAAGATTTATTTATTCATCAGAGACAGAGAGAGAGGCAGAGACACAGGCAGAGGGAGATGGAGGCTCCTCGAAGGGAGCCTGATGCAGGACTTGATCCTGGATCCTGGGATCACATCCTGAGCCGAAGGCAGGTGCTCAGCCTCTGCGCCACCCCGGCCTCCAAGAGTAGGTTTAATTTTGTAAAAAACTGTCTTCCAAAGTGGCTGGACCATTGCACATGCCCACCAGCAATGAATGGGCCTGTTGCTCCACACCCTCGTCAGCACTCAATGTTGTTAGTGTTCGGGATTTGGTGCATCGTTGGCAGCTGTTTTTGCAGATGGGTCCTGTCCCCGTGCTTTAATAAAACCACCTTTCTTGCACTGAAAAAAAGAAAAAGAAAAAGAAAAAGAAATCGGTGTGTAGTAGGAGCTCATTGATGTTTTAATTTGCATTTCTCTGATGACAGGTGACGTCAAGTTTCTTATATGTTTTTTTGCCCTCTGGATGTCTGTCTTCTTTGGTGAGATGTCTGCTCAGGTCTTTTCTTCATTTTTAATCAGATTGCTTATTTTCTTGAGTTTAAGAGTTCTTTTTTTTTTTTCATTTGTTTTTATTGAAGTTCGATTTGCCAACATAGGGTTTAACACCCAGTGCTCATCCTGTCAAGTGCCCCCCTCAGTGCTCATCACCCAGTTACCCCATCTCCCCACCCACCTCCGCTTCCAGAACCCTTTGTTCATTTCCCAGAGTTAGGAGTCTTTCATGGTTTGTCTCCCTCTCTAATTTTTCCCACTCAGTTCCCCTCCTTTCCCTTATAATCCCTTTCACTATTTCTTATATTCCCCGTATGAGTGAAACCATATGATGATTGTCCTCTTCTGACTGACTTACTTCACTCAGCATAATACTCTCCAGTTCCATCCAGAATCGAAGCAAATGGTGGGTATTTGTCCTTTCTGATGGCTGAGTAATATTCCATTGTATAAATACACCACATCTTCTTTATCCACTCATCTGTTGAAGGACATTGAGGCTCCTTCCACAGTTTGGCTATTGTGGACATTGCTGTTATTACTGCTATTGGGGTGCAGGTGTCCCGGTGTTTCACTACATCTGTATCTTTGGGGTAAATACCCAGTAGTGCAATTGCTGGGTCGTAGGGTAGCTCTATTTTTAACTTTTTGAGGAACCTCCACACTATTTCCAGAGTGGCTGCACCAGCTTGCATTCCCACCAACAGTGCAAGAGGGTATTTTGGATAAATAGTCATTTATCACATAGGTCTTTTGCAAATATTTTTTTCCCACAAGACTGTGGCTTGTCTTCTCACTCTCTTGAAGGAGTGAATACTTTTGAGTAGGTCAATTTGAGCTCTAAGACTGACAAGGTAAAAGAGCTTATGAAAGCTTTTCTCATCATTTGGACTTGGAACAAGAACTTCTGGTTCTTCCACAGAGCTTTGCTGCTGCCGAAGAAAAGCCTCTGGCTTTTCTGGATTCCTGCATTCACAGATCCTAATTGCCTGGACCTGACTCTAAGCCAAAACCTGATACTGTCTGCTGAGGACTGTTTTTTTTTTTTTCTCAGCATGAGCTGTGCTCAATGGAAAGCAGGTATTCACTCAACGAACAGGGCTTAACTCTGGGATGTTGGCAGATTTAAAACACCCCTCTGTGGGACCCTAAACTGTGCAAACATCGTGGATGCTGGCTGGACCATCTGGGTCACATAAGAATGCCCACAGGAAAAGGCTTCTTTTTTGATGGAACTGTCTAAAATGAAGCTACTGCTCAGCTCTGTATTTCTGATGTAAATACTAACTTCTAATGTAGTTCTATCTTGTGATTCCTGCCAAAAGCTGTGAGCTGGAGAAGGGTCCATGACAGGGACTTTGACCCCTCTGGGCACTCCTAACAGATTGGACTCTGGACCCCTCTGGGCGAATGGCACCGCTGTTGACTTGTGTTCTGCTTTCCCCATTAGTGGCTGTTTGCAACAATGAAAACTCATAGTCTGACTCTATTTCCCTCATGTTTCCCCTGATACATGCACCTCAGGAAGGCGGCTTGATTACTAAATGCAGCTGTCCTCAGAATGAGAGTGATCTTCTCCAGCTGCTCACTGGATGAATGATCAGGACAAAAGGGGTAAAGGTTGTAGTAAATTATTCTGTTGAATATTCAGGTTTTCATCCTGACTAATTCCTGGCTATAGTGTGTCTTTCTCATTAAGTTTTATAAAAATGTTTTTCTCTTGAAAAAAAGCATAGAAGACACTAGAGAATCCCTTACTGCAGAGATAAAAGAACTAAACTCTAGTCAGCCCAAAATTAAAAATGCTATAACCGAGATGCAAACCCAAACAGATGCCATAAAAATGTTTTTCTGTGAAAGTGCTTTTGTCCCTTATTGCATCCAACCCTTCTGGATGAAAAGTTTGGGAATTTTCAAATAATTCAGAATTCTTTTTTTAAAAGATTTTATTTATTTATTTATTTGACAGAGAGAGAGCACTGCAGGCAGAGGGAGAGGGAGAAGCAGGCTGCCTGCTGAGCAGGGAGCCTGCTGCAGTGCTAGATGCCAGGACCCTGGGATCATGACCTGAGCCAAAGGTAGATGCTTAACCCACTGAGCCGCCCAGGCAATAATTCAGAATTCTAAAGTATACAAACAAACACACACACACACACACACACACACACACTATTAAAGCTAATAACTGAATTAAGGAAAGTTGCAGAATATAAGACCAATACACAAATTTCACTTAAATTTTTTTTAAGATTTTATTTATTTATTCATGAGAGACACAGGGAGAGAGAGGAGCAGAGACACAGGCAGAGGGAGAAGCATGCTCCACACAAGGAGCCCGATGTGAGACTCAATCCCAGGTCTCCAGGATCAGGCCCTGGGCTGAAGGTGGCACTAAACCGCTAAGCCACCCAAGCTGCCCTCACTTGAATTTTTATACACAACCAATAATTATCTTAAATGAAACTAAGAAAGCAATTCCATTTACCATAGCATCAAAATGAATAAAATACATAGGAATAAATTTAACCAAGAAAGTGAAAGATTTGTACACTGAAAACTACCAAACATTGCAGAAAGAAACTAAAGAAGACATAAATAGATGGAACGATACCCCAGGTTCATCAATTGGAAGACTTCATATTGTCAAGATGGTAATACTCTCCAAATTGATCTATAGATTCAATATAATCCCTATCAAAATTCCAACTACATTTTTTGCAGATAAGCCTATCCTAAAATTCATATGGAATTGCAAGGGGCTCCCGTTGCTAAAGTGATCCTAAAAAAGAACAAAATTACAGGATTCACACTTTCAAGTTTCGAGACTTAGTACAAAGATACAGTAATCAAAAGAGTGTGGTACTGGCATAAGGATAGACCTATAGATCTATGGAATAAACTTGAGAGTTCAGGAAAAGAACTCATATCTACAATCAATTGATTTTCTGCAAGGGTATCAATACAATCCAATGGGAAGAGAATCACTTTTTCAACAAATGGTGTGGGACAACAGGATGACCATATGGAAAAGAATGAAATCAGATCCTTTTTTTTTTTTTAAGATTTTATTTATTCATGAGAGACACAGAGAGAGAGAGAGAGGCAGAGACACAGGCAGAGGGAGAAGCAGGCTCCATGCAGGGAGCCCTTCGTGGGACTCGATCCCGGGTCTCCAGGATCAGGCCCTGGACTGAAGGCAGCGCTAAACCGCTAAGCCACCACGCTGCCTTGAAATCAGATCCTTACCTCACGCCATTTGCAAAAATCAACTCACAGTGGATCAAAGACTTAAATCTAAGAGCCAGAACTGTAAACTTCTTAGAAGAAAATATAGGAATAAATCTTCATGGCCTTGGATTTGGCAATCCATTCTTAGATATGGCACCAAAAGCACAAGTCACAGAAGCAAAAAGATAGATAAATTGAACTTCCTTAAAGTTAAAAACTGGTGTGCATCAAAGGACACCATCAAGAGAGTGAAAAGACAACCTATAGAATGGAAAAGAATATTTGCAAGTCATGATCTAATAAAAGCCTAGTATGCAGAATATAGAAAGAACTCTTACCACTCAACCATGAAAAAAATAGCCCCATTTAAAATGGGCAAAGGGCATGAATAGATAGACACTCCTTTCTGCAAAGAAGATATACAAATGGTTGATAAATACATGGAAATATGTTCAACATCATTAGTCATTAGGGAAATGCAAATCAAACCCACAATGAGACACCACTTAACACCCACTAAAATGACTATAAGCAAAAGCATGGAAAATAACAAATGGTGGTGGTGATGTGAAAAATCGGAACCCTCAGGCACTGTGGGGCCGTGGGAATGTGAAATGGAACAGCTGCTTTGGAAGGCAATCTGACAGTTCTTCAAGAAGTTAAACACAGAATTACCAGATGACCTGGCAATTTCATTCCTACACATATACCGAGGAGCCTTGAAAACACGTATATGGGCGCCTGGGTGGCTCAGTCGGTTAAGCATCTGCCTTCGGCTCAGGTCATGATCCCGGGGTCCTGGGATCGAGCCCTGCATCAGGGTCCCTGCTCAGCGGGAAGCCTGCTTCTCCCTCTGCCTCTGCCTTCCGTTCCACCTGCATGTGCGCTCTTTGTCAAATAAATAAAATAAAAATAAAATCTTTAAAACAAGAGAAAGAAAACGTGTTGGAACAAAAACTTACACGTGAATGTTCAGAGCAGCATTATTCCTAACAGCCAACTAGAAGTAACCTAAATGTGTATCAACTGATGAATGGATAAACAAAATGAAAGATATCCGTACAATGGAATATTATTCAGCCAGCAAAAGGATCGGAGGTGGGGAGGAACGGCATACTGAGCCACACTACAACATGAGTGCACCCTGAAAAGCTTATGCTCAGTGAAAGAAAGCAATATATGATATGATTCCATTTCTATGAACTGCCCAGAATAGGCAAATCCACAGGGATGGACAACAGACTAGTGGTTGCCAGTGGATGAGCAGAGGGGGCGAGGGAAGGTGGCTACTTAGCGGCAGTTTCTTTATGGAAGGATGAAATGTTCTGGAACTACATGGTGAAGATGGTTGTACAGCACTGTGAATGTACTTAAAGCCACTGAGGTGCACATTTTTTTTAAGATTATTTATTTATTTATTTATTTATTTATTTATTTATTTAAGAGGGCGAACGCGAACAGGGGTGTGGAGCAGAGGGAGAGGGAGAAGCAGATTCCCCGCTGAGCAGGGAGCTCATAGGACTTGATCCCAGGACCCTGAGATCATGACCCGAGCCGAAGGTAGATGCTCAACCAAGTCACCCAGGCGCCCCCTTGAATTGCCTATTTTTAAATGGCTAACGTGGAATGAAGTATATCGTGTGGATTTTATCTCAATTTTTTTAAAGTAGTTTTTTTTTTGGGGGGGGGGTGTGTAAGGTTATGATTACCAAATGAGCCACACTGATTTTGGAGCAAAAACTGGAAAACCACAAACTTGGCACCTGGGGAGGCCCTAGAATCAGGGGAGAGACTTTAGTGATCTGAATCTTCCAGAACTTCTCCCGGAAGCCAAGCACTGCTGTCCTCCCCAGCGGAAAAATCAGAGGAATGTCTGCGGCTGCCTTTCTAAGCTGTTGGACCGCTTCGAATTCAAACTTTGATCTTAGATGTCCATGTGTCCCCTAGTCACAGCTGACGGAGCCAAGGAGGCCACAGCAGGAGGTGGCCCCGGCCCTGAAATCGTCCACCTGCCATCCGTGCCCATGAGGTGGACGAACTGGTGCCCGGAAGAGTCAAGTGTTTGGAACTGCCTGCTTTGGGGATCCCCTCTGGGAGCAGGGCCAGAATAGAATCATCTGGACTGGCCCAGCAAGCCTGGAGTGTCAAGGCCCGTGGCGGAGGCCACACAGGGGCCCCTGTAAACCTGTCCTGCCTGACCAGGGCAGGGGTGTCCTCATTCCTATAAAGTCTTTGCTTCTGGGCCCTCTGGGACTGATCTTATACGTGTTATGCCCCGACACCACCTCAGCCCGGAACGTCCTTCCAGTCAGCTTCAACCTGGTGATCAGAATATGCTGGGTGCCTGGGTGGCTCAGTGGTTCAGCACCTGCCTTCAGCCCAGGGCATGATCCTGGGGTCCCAGGATCGAGTCCCACATCGGGCTCCCTGCATGGAGCCTGCTTTTCCCTCTCCCTGTGTCTCTGCCTCTCTCTATGTGTCTCTCATAAATAAATAAATAAATAAATAAATAAATAAATAAATAATTAAATAATCTTTAAAAAAGTCTAGGCTGGCCCTAAGCTGATGTCTCAGGCCAGACACAAAGGTTCCTCCAGAAACTTGGCTTTCTAGGACAGATCCTTGTGGTTAATGGGGTTTACTCTAACCGGCGGGGTCCAGGACCCTGGGGTCATAACCAAGCCAGTGCTGCAGTTTGGTCTTACCAGGGTCCTCCTGCTAATAATTTGGCTCCAAGGTTGCCTTGGCCAGAGGTTGATGGCGTGGACTGCGGAGAAGAGTAAGCCCAGCAGGCCCGAGATAGCTATCTTTAGAAAGACCTGCTCACAAGGTTGGCCGTTGGCTGGCACCTGGGAGTTTGGCACCCAGGGTGCTCCCATCATTCCCTGAGTGAGGAGGGTTGTTCCCTGAGCTGGGACCACGCAAATGCATGGTTTACGCCAAGCACTTGCCTTCCTTCTTGGGGGTCGGAATGTTGGTACATGCCAAGCAGAGGCTGCCTATGCGACTGGCCCCAGTGAACACCTCGGATGCTGAAATTCTAGCGTGCGTCCTCGGGCAGAAACATCACACGTATGTTGTTACATTTTTGTCGTGATCTGGGACCCCTCATGGGAGGGAGGGCGCAGAAGGAAGCCCCCCTGCGCCTTTGCCCCATGTGACCTGGCTGGGTATCCTTAGTACATTGCTATAATAAGTCTTAGCTGAGTACAACCGTACGCCGAATCCCATGAACACTTCTAGAAAATCTCCAAACACGGTGGCCAGACTCAGGGACTCGCAACACCATTCTTGGAATTATTAGATTCCATTCAAGTTTGCCGAATGCCCCGATAGTTTTTTGCAGCAAAAGGATCTAGGTCAAGATCATATGCAATGGGGGGAGGGGTGTGCACCTGAAGGGCTCAGTTGGTTGAGTGTCTGACTCTTGATTTTGGCTCAGGTCATGTTCTCAGGGTCGCAGATCGAGCCCTGCAACAAGCTCTGTGCATAGTGGGGAATCTGCTTGAGGATTCTCTCTCTCCCTCTCCCTCTGTCTCTCTCTGTCTCTCTGTCTCTCTCTCTAATTATTGTTTAAAGGTTTTATTTTATTTTTTAAGATTTTATTTATTTATTCATAGACACAGAGAGAGAGAGGCAGAGACACAGGCAGAGGGAGAAGCAGGCTCCATGCAGGGAGCCCGATGTGGGACTTGATCCCGGGTCTCCAGGATCACACCCCAGGCTGCAGGCGGCGTCAAACCGCTGCGCCACCAGGGCTGCCCTCTCTCTCTCTCTCTCTAATTAAAAAAAAAAAAAAAGTCACACTCAACAGCTCCTAGCTGCACGGCCCTATAGATTCCTCCCATCTGGAACTGTCCATCTCTTTTATACTTTCACGAGCTTGACAGTTTTGAACCTTATAAGCCAGTTTTGCTTTATAGAATGTCCCTCAGTTTGGTTTTGTCGATGTTTCCTTCTAGATTCAGATGAAGTGTCTTTGGCAAGAATATCACAGAAGGGACTTTGTCCCCATTGCATCCCCTCGGGTGGCGCATGACTTCACCTTGCCCTATCATTGATGAGGCTCACCTTGAGCACTTGATTGAAGGTGGTGTCTGCCAACCTTCACTGCCAAGCTACTCTTTCCTCTATCTTTTTTCTTTTTTTTTTTTAGGTTTTATTTATTTGAGAGAAAGAGAGAGAGAGAACACAAGCAGAGGGAGCAGCAGAGGCGGGAAGAAGCAGAGGGATCTGAGCCAAAGGCAGACGCTTAACCAACAGAGCCACCCGGGCACCCCCTCTTTTCTCTTTCTAAGCAGTGTGTTGTGGGTAGCACCTTTAAAAGGCCTGTGTGCAAGGCTGGCCCTTGGCTGCTATCTGAAATCTTGGATTTGGGGAGTGAGAAGGCACTGAGAAGGGTGATTCACTGGGCCTGGATTGTGTGAACAATATGGTTTATGTTACTCCTGGAATTTTGCTACGTGCTAGGAATTAGGTACAGGCTACTTCAGCATGAGCCACGTTGTTCCCACACTCTGGCCACAGTAAAACACCCTATCCATCAGGGGTGCTGGGGACACCTCCAAAAGCCAAATTTCCAGATGCCAGTCAAGGGCCAACCTTGCAAGCAGGCCCTTCTAAACACAGAAACCTCGGGGCGCCTAGGGTGGCTCAGTGGGTTAAGCGTTTGACTCTTGGTTTCAGCTCGGGTCATGATCTCAGGGTCATGAGATCGAGCCCTGCGTCTGGCTCCACGTTCAGCTCAACACAGAGTCTGCTCCAGATCCTTTCCCTTCTCTCTCCCTACCCTTCTGCCCCACCCTCTGCCCCTGCTTGCACTCTCTCGCTCTCTCTCAAATAAACAATATTTATAAAATCTGTAAAAATAAATAAATAAAGACCAAAGCCTCAGGCCGACTATGTTGTTGATGCATTTCTTCAGAGTGCCCCACTCAGTTCTTTGTGAATGTAGACACATCCCCAAACCTCTTTTAGTTACTGTTCTGAAATATGCAGAACCTCCTTTTTTTATCGATCTGACTCAACAGCCCAACCCTCTGTCCCCCGCTGAAAGGCTGCAACCTTGATGCCACCTGAATCAGTAATCCGGTGCAAGGCCGACGACTCCCATATGAGGTTCGCAGTGGGGCAGCCTTCCACTATCTCATGGAGACGTGCGACAGCTTCTGAGAGGCCGTCTGAATGGCAGGAGCACGCGGTGTTCGCTTTTTCTAACTCTTCCGGGTGGCCAGTGTCTGGAGTCTAGTTATTTTAGATCACAGGCCGCAGGCAGAGAAGAATCCCTTAGCAGACTTATTTGGGGTGGGGGGTAGGGAGAGCACAGGTAGTGGGAAAGGGCAGAGGGGGAGAGAGAGAGACAGACTTCCTGCTGAGCAGAGAGCCAGACTGGGCTCGATCCCTGGACTCCAGGATCATGACCTGAGCCGAAATCAGACGCCTAACTGCCTGAGCCACCCAGGCGCCCCCTTAAAATGTCCATTTTAACTTTTTCTTTTCTTTAGTAATCTATACACCTAACATGGAGCTCAAGCTTAAAACCATAAAATCAAGAGTCATGTGCTCTACTGACTGAGCCAGCCAGGCACCCCTTAACCATTTTTTTTAATTAATTTATTTATTTGAGAAAGAGAGAGCGCACAGACAATAAGCAGGGGGAGGAGCAGAGGGAGAAGCAGACCCCCCAGCTGAGCAGGGAGCCCGGCGTGGGGCTCAATCCCAGGACCCCAGGATCACGACCCAAGCTGAAGGCAGAGACACTGACCCGACTGAGCCACCCAGGTGCCCCTTAACCATTTTGAAGCGCACAGTTCAGTGGCACTAAGTACATTCACAATGTTGCAGCGCCACCACTATCCATTTCCAGCACTTTTTCATCATCCTAAACATTTCAATTTAATTAATTATTTCAATGTACCCCTTAAACAAGAACTCCCCTCCCCTCCCCTCCCCAGACTCTTCATATAAATGCAATCTTGGCAATAGCTGTCCCTTCGCGTCTGCTCTAATTCACTCACCTTAACTACGCTGTGACATAGTATCTGTCTCCTTGCTCCGGTCACCTCCATCATCCTTTAATTAAGTCTCATCATTTATTTCAAAATGAGCTCGGACATCTTTTCTTGGCATTTAGGCTCTGCACCTTACTTTTTTGTTGTTGTATAAGAGAATGGAATCTTTTCTTACAAATTATACTTCCTAATTGGTGGTTGCTTTCATTATCTGAGCGCTATTGATTTTTTTGCCTGTTGGTCTCACACCCAGCAGACTTGCCAAGATTTCCTCTCGGTGCTTTACAGGGAATTTTTCTAATTAACTTGGGTATTTGTTACAGGCAGGCTCCTTAAATCAGGTGGATGATTCCCTTTTATCTCTGGTTGGTTTTATTATATAAAAGTTTTATTACAAATGAGTGTTGAATCCCATCCAATGTTTTTTCTTCTGTAATTTGTTAATATGGCGCATTACAGTAATACATTTTCTTTTTTGTTGTCGTTGCCTTTTTTTTTTTTAAGATTTTATTTATTTACTTGACAGAGAGAGAGAGCACAAGCGGGGGGGAGCGGGAAAGGGAGAAGCAAGCTCCCCACTGAGCAGGGAGCCGATGTGGGGCTCGATCCCGGGACCCGGGGATCATGACCTGAGCCGAAGGCAGATGCTTAACCAACTGGCCACCCAGGTGCCCTAGATTTTCCTTTAAATTTTTATTGTAGAGGAGCACCTGGCTGGCTCAGTCAGTAGAGCACTGACTCTTGATCTTGGGGTTGTAAGTTCAAGCCCCATGTTGGGTGTAGAATTTATGGTTTTTTGTTTTTTTTTAAAAAACTCTTTTAAAATTTTTCTTATGGAATTGTCATAGGGAGAAAAGTGGAGTGGGTGCACTAACATGCCACCCAGATCTCTTCTTCAGGATGGAAGCATTCTTTCGGGGCTGCCAGGAGTGCTGGTGGCTCATGGCTTACAGCTGAGCCTTTGTCTGGGCAAGACCCTGGATCAAGCTTGCACTTCTCTCCAAGGGGCAGCCCACATTCTCCGTCTGGTCAATAAGAGGGACAAAAGCCTGGCTCCGTGCCTCAGAAACAACCCAGAAGGGCCATCCCACTTCACGTTCCCCACAGGATGGACCAGGCCCTTGTGGCGACTGTATCAGTCTCCCAGCACCCAGCCTGCCGCCTCTCTAACTCACTTGCGAGTCCCAGAGAGCGCTCCCCACCAACCATCCCCTCCTGCTGCAGATCCCAGCTCACAATCCGTCTCCCAGGAAACCCTCCCTGTCCACGACTGGACTGCGTGGATGTATGTATGTTGACTTCTAAAGAAAAATGAGGGGTGCCTGGGTGGCTCTGTCATTAAGCATCTGCGTTCGGCTCAGGTCATGATCTCAGGGTCCTGGGATCGAGCCCCATATTGGGCTCCCTGCTCAGTGGGGAGTCTGCTTCTCTCTCTCCCTCTGCCTCTGCTCTCTCTCTCTCTAAAATAAAATAAAATAAAATAAAATAAAATAAAATAAAATAAAATAAAATAAAAAAATATAAAAGCTTCTGTGTCCACCAACTAAGTTCTGTAACAGGACATTACTGGTCCCTTAGAAGCCGGCTGTAGGTCCTTCCCTATCCTTCCCCTTCCATCCTACTGAGAGAAAATTGCTCTCCTGATTTTTGGTAACTTTTTGTGTTTTTTCCCCCCAGTGTTTTGCATCCATGTACGTATCCATCTACTTCATCTCTATGGCTTTGTCTGCATTTGAACTTTACATAAATGAAGAATACAACACGCATCCTTCTGTGGCCTGCTTCTTTCATTCAACGTTGATGCAAGATTCACCCATTTAGACAAAGATAGCCCGTGTTGATTAATTCTGTCCATTACATGAATTTTTTTTTGAATATTTTTTTTTTATGATAGTCGCACAGAGAGAGAGAGAGTCAGAGACACAGGCAGAGGGAGAAGCAGGCTCCATGCACCGGGAGCCCATCGTGGGATTCGATCCCGGGTCTCCAGATCGCACTCCGGGCCAAGGCAGGCTGCGCCACCCAGGGATCCCCTGTCCATTACATGAAAAAAAAAAACGAAAAAAAAAAAAAAAAAACTATACGTCTGTCCCACTCTTACATTTTTTCCCCAAAAAATTATTTATTTATTTGAGAGAGAGAGAGACAGCACAAGCAAGGCCACAGCAGTGGGAGAGGGAGAAGCAGGCTCCCCACCGAGCAGGGAGCCCAATGCGGGGCTCGATCCCAGGACCCTGAGGTCATGACCTGAGCTGAAGGCAGACGCCTAATGGCTTGAGCCACCCAGGTGCCCCAGGACCCTGATATTTGTCAGTGCAGCAATGCACCAGCCTCAGGAGAGGAACTAGAGTCTGCCAGCCGTGGTGGCTCACCTGTTCTCCTCTGCCCGATGCTTGTTCTCAAAAACTCCTGTGCAGAAAAAGTGGCCACGTGGCCAGTTCTGGGCAAGGGAGCTCTGCTGAGTGGCCTTGCCTTCCGCTCCGTCCTGCCCGTGTGTCATTACGGTACATGCAGCTGAGGCTGTCATCCTGGAGGGTAAAGCCAACGAGCTAAAGATGATGGAGGGGAAAGAGAAACAGCCAGGCTCCTGCACGACCCTAATCCAGCTGTGGAACCCCTGGGGCTGCGGGGCAGGAGGCAGGTGCTCACTCACACCCGGCACAGGGCAGATCCCAGGGGCCCCAGGGCCGGCTCTCCACCATGTGTCCTTTCTACCCTGCGACAGATCCAGGCCGCTGCAGGAGTGGGGTCGGAGAGATGCCTGCCCGGACCCCCTGCAGCCTCCTCCTCAGCCCTGCCCAACACTCACACAGCCTGCTGCCCCGCGGGGCCTGTCCCTGCCACCTCCCACACTGGCTCAGCAGCCCTGCCTTTGAAACCCCCCCTAAGGGCATCATCATGCCTAGAGGGGTCCTTGGGAGCCTCTGCTTCCACCTCCCAGCTCCCCCTGGCCTCCCCCCTTCACTTACTCCGGCCTAGGCTCCCGGCCTTCTCCAGGGCAGTAATAAGCCAAAGCTTCTAGACCTCAGAACAGTGGTTTGCCAATTTTTGGGGGGATGGGGGGGTGACTCATTTGATAAAATCACAATCAGTACTTTTTAAAAACGAAATACAATTTAAAAAAAAACTGATTTGTCAAGATGCCTGGGTGGCTCACGGTTGAGTATCTGCCTTTGGCTCAAGTCGTGATCCCGGGGTTTCGGGATCGAGTCCCACAATGGGCTTCCCACGGGGAGCCTGCTTCTCCCTCTGCCTGTGTCTCTGCCTCTGTGTGTGTTGGTGTCTCATGAATGAATAAATAAAATCTTTAAAAAAAAAAAAAAGAAAGAAATTCTGTGTACTCATATAGATACTGATTGTTAAGGAAAATGTATTTCTTGGGCAGCCCGGGTGGCTCAGCGGTTTAGCGCCACCTTCAGCCCAGGGATGATCCTGGAGACCTGGGATCGAGTCCCACGTCGGGCTCCTGCCTGGCGCCTGCTTCTGCCTCTGCCTGTGTCTCTGGCTCTCTCTCCCTCTCATGAATAAATAAATAAAATCTTAAAAAAAATAATAAAATGGATTTCATACTGAGATTATGGTTACCACACTTAGAGAAACGTGCTCCGTGAAGTTCCCAGCACACGCCCAGAAAAAACTGGTGTTGGGCCCCTGCTCCTATCCCCCTCCCCACCTCTGCCTCACATCCTCTTCAGGAAAAGACCCCTGTGTTCAACCAGCTGCTCGGATCCAAGCCCCTGGCCTGGTGCTGGACTTCTCTGTCTCCCCTTCTCCCACGGCCACGTCCACATTCAATCCGACGGCAAATTTCCCATTTCTTTCCTTCAAGATATACACAGAATCTGGCCCACGTGTGGGGCCACAAGGCTCTGGGTCACAGGGCAGGCTCACCTCTCACCTTGATCAGGACTCATCTAGCTAGCTCCGGGACAGCAGGACCCAGGCAAAGCACCCCACGTATAGCAGGTGCTGCGCCCAGTAGGTCCTCATCCCCGGGCTGACTGCGCTGCCTCCCCAGGCCCCTCTCTGTGTGGGTGGAAGGGGCAGGGCTGGGCTTTGAAGTCACTTGGCCAGCCTCCTTCCACTGTCTTCTTCCAGCACACCCCTCCACCCCCCCACCCCAGGCAGCCTGTTATCTGATCTCCCTCATGTGGGCCCCTTGCATCCCCTCCTCCAGGCGACAGGGCCTCTGGAGTTTTTAAGAAGTTGAGCCCAGCAGCTCCACGCCCTGCCGCCAACTCCCCCCCTTCCAAGGCTGGTCAATGCCAGGCTGGTGGCACCCTCCCCGCATTCCATGGACAGAGCTGTGAGAGCTGATTCATCCCAGGGACAATCTCCAGATCCCAGATCTCCAGTCCCCAAGGGACCCTCCGGGACCTCTCTGTTCACTTCTGGGGTCACGACCCTCACTTCAGCCTGGCCGGGGCACAGCCAGGCTAAGGGGTGATGAGTGATGCCTTCGACACACTGGAGGTCATTTCACTAGCCTCCAGGGGTTGTGGCCGGGCCAGACAGCAAGCCTCCTCGGGGTTTGGGAAAGAATGCAGCAGGGAGCTGGGCAGCAGACAGACCAGCTGACGCCAATCCAGCTGTGAGCAAGCCGGTAGCAGAGCAGATTTCCTCTGATTTCGCCGAGTGTGAAATTGCACACATATGAGGTCATGGTACGCCCTGACCTGGGATGCAGGCCCGAGGACCCCCACTTTACAGCTCAGGAGCCCCTTTGTTATCGTAACTATTTTAAAAGGGCTCAGCATTCCGGGGCCTTTTTCTGGGGTTTTTGTTGTTGTTAATTTTTTTTTCATAGCTAGAAAGTTGTAGCTCCAATCCAGTCCCAAACCTCTGGCCAAGAATTAACCTCACCTTGCCAGTAAAATTTTCCTTATAAGTGTCTTTTAATGCCCAATTGTAAGCAAGGCTTAAAATGAAAAAGAAATCTTGGGCGCCTGGCTGGCTCATCAGTAGAGCACGACTCTTGATCTCAAGGTTGTGAGTTCAAGCCCGCATGGGGAGTGGAGCCTACTTAAAAAAATAAATAAAAGAAGAAAGTCAATTGAGGCCACAGAATTAATACTCCTGTGTTATGTTTAAGAATCATCCGGGATATTCGGTATTTAAAGTTATTTAAATGCTTAAGTAATGCTTAAGAGAATTTGGCATAAGCAAAAACATGACCCATTTATCCTGTAGATGCGAGTCTTCCGACGGAAAGTGCGTAATTGAACAATCCATTATTATACACTAGTGATTTTTCACTGAAATGTAAAAGAGAATTTTTCTAGGTGAGTAAACGGTACTGGAATGTTTAAAAGATCTTGATACTTTTATAATTTATTATAAGAGTTAAGCACCTGGAAAGCTTTTATTTCTTAGGCGATTCTGTTGAGCTTCCAAGAAAATCGAACAGTTTAAAATTGTGAAAGCAGAACGTTTAAGGGAAATTAATTAACTAAGATTCTAAATGGGCTACGAAGCGGTTGAAACTGGCAGGGGTTGAACATTAATCAAAGACCTCCCCCAAAGGTGACTGGTAAAATTTACTAGATTTAAAATAGAATAATATTTGGAAATAGAACTTTGAAGCTTAAGGAAAATAATGGGTTTTTTTCACTGGTAGTTCTTTTATTTATTTTATTTTATTTATTTATTTATTTATTTATTTATTTATTTGGTGTCTTTTAAGTAGGCTCTGTGCCCAGTAAGGGGCTTGAACTCATGACCCTGATATGGAGAATCACATGAGCCAGCCAGGCATCCCCCCCACCATCTTTTTTTTAAAGTATATTGGTAGTTTTAATACATAGAAGATTAACTTAAAACAGTCATCAGGGGCACCTGGGTAGCTCAGTCAGTTAAGCATCCAACTCTTGATTTTGGCTCAGGTCTTGATCTTAGGGTGGTGAGATCAAGCCCCAAGTAGGGCTCCATGCTCAGCTTATTGGGGTGGGGGGTGTCTGCTTAAGATTCTCTCTCTCCCTCTGCCCCCACCCCACCTCCCCTAAAATAAATAAGTAGAAAAAAAAAACAGTAATGAGTCTTTTCTGTCCACAAATGTCCCCCCTAATGATACCAGAATGCTCGCATGGATGCTCCGTCCTCTGTTGCTGTCTAGAGGCCATTTCCCTCGCCAGGATGAGTTACTGACTTTCCTTTAGAGAAATGGGGCTGGACACAGCTGATTAACCCCCAAATCTACCTCCCCTTAGTCCACTGTTGTGGGAGGCACCCGTGAGATGGCCCCAGTGATCCCACCTCCGGTGTCCCTGCCCTGCACAGTCCCCTCCTCTGGAGGATGGGCTGGACCTAGTGCCTCGCTTCTAGCAAATAGAACATGGGGAAGTGACGGGATGTCGCTTCTGAGATTAGGTTGCCGGTGGACTGAGGCTCCCAGGTTGCTTGCACTGCTCTCTTGCTCAGTGGGAAGCCATGCTGCGCGCTGCCCTGTGGAGAGGTCCACATGGCAAGGAATTGATGTCTCTGGCCAACAGCCAGCAAGGGCCTGAGGCCTACCAACAAGCATGCCAGTAAAGCACCCTCCCGTGGTTGGTTTGCGATGACCATAGCCCTGGCCAACACCTTACTACTAATTTTGTCTGTTGTTTTGAGTCACTAAGTTGGGTGCGGGGGGCGGGGGGGTAGTTTGTTACACAGCAGTAGCTAACTAACACAATAGTAATAGAATCTTGGGGCACCTGGGTGGCTCAGTGGTTGAGCGTCTGCCTTTGGCTCAGGTTGTGATCCCGGGATCCTGGGATCGAATCCTGCATCCTTTCTCCCTCTGCCTATATCTCTGCCTGTGTCTCTCTCTGTGTCTCTCATGAATAAATAAATGAAATCTTACAAAAAAAAAAAGTAATAGAATCTTATTAGGCATAAGACCCCCCCCCAAAGAAAACTTAAATTTCCCACACTCCCTTGCAGCCAACATGGTCGAGTGTGGTAGTCCTGACAAGCCCATCTGACCATGTAGACAAGACCAATGCCCAGAAGATACCAAGATCCCTGACTGATTTCATGGAGCAGAGCCATTTTTATCAGCCTAGAAAGAAATAGGGAGAGCAAAATAAACTTCTGACTTGGATCTCTGTTAAAAGAGCTAAATCTGGGCAGCCCGGGTGGCTCAGTGGTTTAGTGCCGCCTTGGGCCCAGGACCTGATCCTGGAGTCCTGGGATCGAGTCCCGCGTCGGGCTCCCTGAATGGAGCCTGCTTCTCCTTTTGCCTGTGTCTCTGCCTCTCTTTCTGTGTGTGCGTCTCTCATGAATAAATAAATAAAATCTTAAAAAAAAAAAGAGCTAAATCTCAGCTTTTCCAAAACCCAAAGATACTCTGTATAATGTTTTAATCAACAACCCCCCCTCACTTTTTTGTAAATGAGCCTCATTCTTTTTTTTTTTTTTCTTTTGACCGAGGAGGCCAGGGCCCCCCCTAGCCTCATTCTTATCAACAATAAAATGATAACCAAGATCTTCTAGTTTGGTGTACTTAGTACATGCCTTTGGTTCCCCACCCCCCAAAACATATTATAATTGTTAATAAATAGATATTCTCTCATATAAATCATAGAGCGGGGATCCCTGGGTGGCTCAGAGGTTTAGCACCTGCCTTCGGCCCAGGGAGTATTCCTGGGGTCCCGGGATCGAGTCCTGCATTGGGCTCCCTGCATGGAGCCTGCTCCTCCCTCTGCCTGTGTTTCTGCCTCTCTTTCTCTCTGTGTCTTTCATGAATAAATAAAATCTTTAAAAAAAAATCATAGGGCACCCCGCTGCTAGCATACAGGCCACCAGTCATATAAACATGGCTCTTCTTTCCTTTCCCCAGGGAAGTATTGTTTCTCAAGGCTAGATTCATACATTTCTTTTCAAATCCTCTTCTCACGGGCCAGCAGAACCTCTGGCAACCCACTGGCTCCCAGTACCTCAGCTGGCCAGCTTGATAAAAGCTACTGGCTGCCTTTCTTTCTAAGCCTCAGTCTTCAAAGGAGAGCCAGGTTACAGACACTTGGTATTTGGCCAGTGCTGCCTTAGAGAAAACTTTGCACAGCATTTCCCCGGAAGTATGATTTGTGTGGGCAGGACCCGAGCCCACAGTTTTCAGAGAGGCCCTGTGGTGAGCAAGCACCAACGGGTGACCCCAAGGTCTTAGCTCTCTGATTCAGCGGGGCCTCTCCTGCTGGGGTGGCCAACCTCATAAAGTGATGGCAGGGGGAGTTCACAGACAGCCAACGCCTCAATGGATCCATTTACAAGATTCAACACACACAAAGCCTTAGGAAAGCCTCTGCCGGGGGAAGGGGGCTCTGAGGGTAATAGTGGTTCTTATGCTTGTAGATGGGTCAGCCCAGGATAGCAGTTGCAGGCTCCCGGGTCGGAACCCTGGCTGCTCCCCTTCTGGAGCTGGCTTGGCCTGTACCTTCAGGATAGCAGTGGAACCTGCGTCAGAGGGGTGCTGGGAGCCTTACATGGGACAACACACCTAGGGCCTTTGGCCTCACACTTGGCATTCTGATTTCAGAACCAACAAATAGAGGAATTGCTATGTAATAACTAGGAAGGTGGACACTACTCTGATCATAAAAGAACTATGTTCTGTGGTAAGCTGAATAATGACCCCCATCATCTAGGTCCTAATCCCCAGAAATTGTAAATGTCACCTTATATGGCACGAGGGATTTGACAGGGTCTGAGAGGGGGAGATGCTCCTCGATCACCCAAGTGGGCCCTCAGTGAAATCACACGCATCCTTATGAGGGGGCCGAGGGAGAGGAGGGGAGCCCAGGCTGGAGCACTGTGGCCATAAGCCAGGAGTGCCTGCCACCCCGGAAGAATCTGGAAAAGGTGGCAAACAGATTCTGCCCAAGAGCCTCTTCCAGAAGGAATGCTGCCCTGATACCTTGACTCCAGCCCAGTGAAATCCAATTTGGATTTCTGACCTCCAGAACTATAGGAGAATAAATATGTAACATTTTAAACCACTAAATCTGGGGCCTTTTGTTGTAGCAGCAACACTAAGACATGACCGGCCAGCTCTGCTTCTGAGAGTCTTTTTCTCTTCTCAGGGCTCAGGGCCCAGTTGAGGCCTAAGTGCTTTGAAAGGATTGTCCTGGCAATGTGGGGAAGGCAAAAGAAAAATTAAATCTCCTTACTTCCTACAGCCCACTGACAAGCCCTTGAAATAGGCAGAGTGACTTTCCTCTAGGAGCTCAGCTGCCTTGATGTTAATACTTTGCTAAGAGCAAAAGGCAGCCCAAGCCTGACCCCCAGGATCTTTTAAGTCTCCTTTAATATATAAAAATTCCTTTGGAAACTTCCTTTATCTCTACCCTCCAAGATACATGTTGACGATCATCTCCCAAGCACATGGCCCACCCATATACATCTAAAGGGTCTCATGACTTATGTTTTTATTGGACAGTAATAAATGACCTTTTCCCAACAATAGCTAGTCCCTCAAGGTCCTGGAAACCTCGCTTCCAAATTACTTTGAGACTTACATAATCCCTAACCCCCTCCCAACATGAAAGTACATAATGGGCCACTCCTCATGACCCCAGTGTAGCCTTTTCTCCCCACGGATCCTGTCCCTGTGCTTTCATAAAACCCACCTTTTTGCACCAAAGACCTCTCAAGAATTCTTTCTTGGCCATCAGCTCCAAACCCCAACATCTTTCCTACATCACCAGGAGCTACCACCACACACACTCACAGGGCCAGGCCTGCATTTTGTCAGGTGATGGGCCCATGCATACCACTGCTCGGGGCGGAGACGTGAAAGAGAATGTACCCGATAGACAGAGTGTACCTCCTCCAGCCACTCCCCACCATCTGAGAACCTGGGCCACGCTGCTGGGCCTTTCCACTGCGAAGGGGTGCTGGAAAATTAGACTTTTAGGTGACATCACTCCTGTGGTTTTTCACTGTTTGCAACCAACAGACCTCTTCTTATTTATTTATTTATTTTTTTGAGAGAGAGTGAGCCCAAGTGGGGGTGGAGGTGCAGGGGAAGGGCACAGAAAGAGAGAGAGATTGAGCGAGAGAATCCCAAGCAGGCCCCACACCCAGCATGGAGCCCAACTTAGGGCGATCCCACAACCCTGAGATCATGACCTGAGCTAACCAGGAGTCAGACGGTTAACCAACTGAGTCACCCAGGAGCCCCCTAATAGACAAGTTTTATTTTCTTTTTTTAATTTTTAAAAAGATTTTATTTATTTATTCGTGAGAGACGGAGAGGGAGAGGCAGAGACACAGGCAAAGGGAGAAGCAGGCTCTCTGCGGGAGCCCGATGTGGGGACTCGATCCTGGGTCCTGGGATCACGCCCTGAGTAAAAGGCAGACGCTCAACCGCTGAGTCACCCAGGCGTCCCACTAATAGACAAGTTTTAAAACATAGCATGTGACCAGTAATCACCGCAAAGTGGGCAAAGGTTAATTCACAGACAAATCATGGGAAAAGAAATGCTAAACATTCTTAAATACAAGAAAAGATGATCAGCCTCCTTATCATGGGAGAAATGCAAAGTAAGACCATAACGAGTTCCCATTTTTTCACTTCTCAGGCCCAAATTTAGAACGTTTGCTAACACACTGAATCGGCAAACTGGTAGGGGCTTGATATCTCAGGTCCTTATGTGTAAATGATGTTCAGTATTTCATTTTTAAAAATGCTTTTAATTGAAGTACAGTTGACATTCACTTCAGGCGTACAACATAGTGATTTGACAACTGACACATCTTAATGGTTGGTGGGAAAATAAATTGGGGTTGTTGACAACACTTCACATCTAACAGAAGGGCTATCATAGAACAAAAACGGGGAGGGGCCCTACCGAGTCAGTCAGTTGACACACCGACTCTTGATTTCAGCTCAGGTCATGATCTCAGGGTCATGGGATCGAGCTCCACATTGGGCTCCGTACTGGGTGTGGAACCTGTGTAAGATTTTCTCACTCCTTCTGCCCCTCCCACCACTCACACTTGCACATGTGTGCTCTCTCTCTCAGAAAAATAATAATAATAAAAAGGGGAAACAAGTGTCGGTGAGGATGTGGAGAAATCAGAGCCCTCATTCGTCGCTGACGAAGGTATAAAATAGTGCAGCCGCTGTGGAACACAGTTTGGTTGGTCCTCAAGAAGATAAACATGGAGCTACCATATGACCCAGCCATGTGGTCTAGGTATCTTCCTGGAAAAACTGAATACAGGGCTGAAGCAGGTACTTGCAGGTGAATGTCCATACCAGCTTTATGCCTAGTAGCCAAGAGGTGGACAGACACCAGACATCCATCAACTGATGAACGAATTAACACAATATAGCACATCCAGACCATGGAATATTACCCCTCCGTAAGAAGGAAGGAAGAAGAAGGATGGATGAACCTGGGAAGCGTTATGCTAAGCAAAAGCCAGACACAAGAGAACAAATATCCTATGATTCCATTTACATGAAATATCTAGAATAGGCCAATTCAATAGACACAAAAAGTAGCTTAGACGTTGCCAGGGGCTATGGGGAGGAGGGAGTGAGGAATTATTGCTTAATGGGTACAGAGTTATGGTTTGAAGTGATGGAAAATTGGAGAAACAGAATAGGAATGGTTGCCAAGCATTAAGAACACAAGCTAATGCCCCTGCATCATGCACTTAAAAAGGGCTAAATTGACAAATCTGGTGTTACTTTTTTTATCACAATAAATATGGTTGGGATTTTATTAAGCTGCAACAACGAAAGGCCTTGGGTTTACCTGGATAGAAACAGGTCCTGCTCAGGACAAAACACCGCAGAGTCCACCCCGCCAGCCTCAACTATGGGAGAAGGTGCTCAGAAGACATGAGACTCTGAGGGGAAAGCCTGACCCGGGCCCTGACCCAAACCCATGTGCTTGTTCAGAGCCAAACCCGCAGACGGTCCCTGAGCAACCATCACGTCAGAGGAGGGCTCCTGGGGTGGGTGCTCCCTGGTCTCATCACTGATCCTGAATCACTGGCCATCCTGAAACCGGATCCACCTACACCAGAACCTCAGCAGCCCTGAAGCGGTAACCCTGACTCTTCATGGTGGGTGAGTACAAGCAAACTCCCTTGGAAAGAAGAATACAAATTGGAATGGCAATAATAAAGGAACAAATTTAAAGGGCAGCCCGGGTGGCTCAGCGGTTTAGCGCCACCTTCAGCCCAGGGCCTGATCCTGGAGACCCAGGATCGGGTCCCCAGTCGGGCTCCCTGTGTGGGCCTGCTTCTCCCTCTGCCTGTGTCTCTGCCTCTCTCTGTGTGTGTCTCTCATTAATACATAAATAAATAATTTTTTAAAAAAGAAACAAATTTAAAGCCACGGTGTCAGCACATTTGTGACATGTGTCAGCACAAGTAATTAGTTTTATAATCATTATTAGATCACACACCAGCTTTGTCTGCTTGCTGATACTAGAACGGCGAAGAGTTGAAGGGGATCGCATTTGGCAGGGGTGTTTAAGTGGTAAGGGAAATCTGGTTGAGAGGAATAAGTGTTTAATGATTTTTTTTTTCAGAGCACAGAGATGAGTTAGTATTCCTGCCTGTACACAAGGCCCATGGATGGTAGAGAATCTAGAAGCATGGCAAGATGGCTGCTTGCATGCATTCTTGGTGAATAATGGGCAATTTTGCAGTAGCTAACATAATTTCATGCACATACCTTATTTTAAGTATCGCTTTTTTATGGAGATAGAATTCACAGAACAATAATATTAATCATTTAAAAGTGTATGACTCAGTGGTTTCTAGTATACTGACAACGTTGTGTAGTTATCATTCACTAATTCTAGAACATTCTATCACCTCATTCCTGGCAATCCCTGCAGTCCCTGGCAACCACTAATCTAGTTTCTGTTTTTACGAATTGGCCTATTCTGGTCATTCCACATAAAAAGAATCAGTACAACACGTGGTCTTTTGTGTCTGGCTCCTTTAACTTGCCACACGCTTTCAAGGTTCATCCATGTTGTAGCATGGATCAGTACTACCTCCTTTTTACGGCCAAATAAGCCATTCTGATCATTCTACTGTATTATATTTACTCATTAGTTCATGGACATTTTGGTCTTTCCTTCCTTGGGCTATTATGCATAATCTTGTTATGAACATTTGTGGGCAGCCCTGGTGGCTCAGAGGTTTAGTGGCGCCTTCAGCCCAGGGCCTGATCCTGGAGACCCGGGATCGAGTCCCACATCGGGCTCCCTGCATGGAGCCTGCTTCTCCCTCTGCCTGTGTCTCTGCCTCTCTCTCTCTCTCTCTGTCTCTCATGAATAAATAAATAAAATCCTAAAAAAAAAAAAAAAAAAAGAACATTTGTGTGCATGTTTTTGTGTGGACTTATGCTTTTTCATTTCTCTTCAGTATACACCTCGGAGTGGAATTGTGGGTCATGTGGTAGTTCTATGTTCAACTTTTGGAGGAACTAGCAGACTACACCATTTTTACATTTCCACCAGCATTCGTGTATGAGGGTTTGTTTGTTTAGAGTGTGTATTATGTGAAAATTCTTGTATATGTATAGAAAAGCTCTGCAAGAACATGTCACAATCCAGGGCAAAACTGGGAGCAGCTGAGGGCAGAGGCAGAAGAGAGATCAGCACTGGAAACCTTTTTGATACTTCTCAAATTTTATATAATACATGATATGATCCTGATAAAATAAATACAATGAGAAAGCTTTAAAACACTGGAAACTAGGGGCGCCCGGGTGGCTCGGTCGGTTAAGTGTCTGTCTTTGGCTCAGGTCATGATCTCAGGGTCCCAGGATCCAGCCCCACATTGGGCTCCCTGCTTGGTGGGGAGTCTGCTTCTCCCTCTCCCTCTGTCCCTCCCCATGCTCATGCTTTCTCTCTCTCACACACACACACATAAGTAAATAAAATCTTAAAAAAAAAAAAAAACAACAACATTGGCAGCTAAATAAAACTTGCGTGTAGACCTGATGTAACCCAGAGGCTGCCAGCCTATGACATCTGGCTTGTCCATTCCGACCCTCATTCATAAGGGAACTGACAACACAGTGAGACCGCTAGGGGACTTCCTCTGATCACTCAGGAATTGTCATCAGGAGATGCTTCTGCACCCTCACTAGTATAAAGTGAGAGAAGAAAAAGATAAATCAACCGACAATGGCCAAGGGCTTGGGAAGGGAGCTGAATTCATTTCCTGTTGCTGCTGCAACAAATTACCATAGCCTTAGTGGCTTAAAACTACAGAATTTCTTCTAGCACAGTTCTGGAGGTTAGAGTCCCAAGTGACTTTCACTGCGTTAAAGTCAAGGTGTTGTCAGGGCTGGTTCCTTCTGGAGGCACTGAGTGGAGAGCCCAGTGTCCTCGCATCTCTCGAGTTTCTAGTGGCCACCTTTACTCCTGGGCTTTTTTTTTTTTTTTTATTGGAGTTTGATTTGCCAACATATAGTGTAACACCCAGTGCTCATCCCATCAAGTGCCCCCCTCAGTGCCTGTCACCCAGTCACCCTGTCTCCCCACCTACCTCCCCTTCCACTACCCCTTGTTCCTTTCCCAGAGTTAGGAGTCTTTACTCCCAGCCAGATAATCTCCCCCATGTCAAGATCCTTAACTCAATGACATCTGCAAAAGCCCTTTTGCCATGGAAGGTAATATTCCCAAATTTCAAGGATTAGGGCATGGATACGTCTTTAGGGGGTCATTATTCGGCCACCGCGGAGACCATCCACACACCAGAGATTCTGACACATTTCTGGGAGACCGACCAGGTAAAGGCTTGGGAACATGATCCAGAGTGAGGAGGTCACTGCATTCAGGAAAGGGCTGCAGGGAAGAGGGAGACTGGTACGACCAGAGTTGCAGGAAGTACGTGAGAGTGAGAAAAGACAGCCAAGGAGGGCTCAGATGTTAGTCTGTACCTCGGCCTCCCCTCTTCCCCGGGCCACCCAACATTCACATACAGGAAAATAAGAACCAGAGGGCAGTTCCTTAAAGAGATCCAGCTCTCCAATAGCCTGAGATGCTAACTAGGGTGGGTGCTGGCTTCTGAAAAAAGCCAGTCCTAGTCTGGCACTGGTGGAGGCTGGGAGGGCAGCGCCAAGAGGGGCTCCTGGCCTCTCACCCACCCACATGTGAGGCCAGCCTGAAGGCAAGCCCCACACCCGGACACAAAGCTGCCATTCATGCTCCAGCTCAGGCCAGAGGCCCGGAGGGAAACAGTCCAGCATTTGTAACAGGAAGCACAGCCCCATCGCCTACAGACACTAGCCTTGTCGTCATCTGAGTTTGGCAAGGAGCAGGCAAGGATCACCACACAGGACCCAGTCGAGGTGGGCACGCTGTATTGACATGGACTTTTTTGAAAAGTACTGGCCAGTTACCTGGCATATATCCCCTGATTATTTATATATATACAATTATATATTATATGATTATAAATTATTATATATTATATATAAATATATGGTAATTGTTATATATTTTATATACTATATATAATACATATTATATATGTTATATATATGTATTTTCAATGTCTGATTGTTTCCTGGTAATTAAATGTTAACTTTTTTCCCCCTACAAGAATTCTGCATTCTGCATGGGTAATTTTATGTGCTTTCTCTAGTGTCACATCAAGAGATCCTTGACATCATGCTGTCCATCTATTGGGGATATTGTTTGATCATTTGGTTAAGAGGGTGTCACCCTCCTCACTAGGTAGGTACATTTTTCCCGTTAGCAATGAATAAGTCATCAGCTGGATAATAATTCTGGACTGTTCTCCAACATTTTACCAATGGTTTTACCATCCTTTGATGATCCTTTTTTTTTTTTTTTAGATTTTATTTATTTATCCATGAGAGACAGAGAGAGAGAGAGACAGAGGCAGAGACACAGCCAGAGGGAGAAGCAGGCTCCAAGCAGGGAGCCGGATGTGGGACTCGATCCTGGATCTCCAGGATCAGGCCCTGGGCTGAAGGCAGCGCTAAACCACTGAGCCACCCGGGCTGCCCTGATGATCCAATTATTTTACTGGGGACCCTCTGTGAGTTTTCCCCCTAATTTATCTGTAATAAACCACATTATTTGATGAAATAAATTGTTTAGTGCCTGTAAACTTGCATAAACTATGTAATCTGTACCTGGTCCACAGTAGGTGCTTAATAATGGTATCAGTTTTAAAAATCATCGCTGCGATTTGTTACGCACAAACCGACCTGCTTCATTAATTAGGCCCCCAAACTCTCCAAGCAGTAAGACACGACTAAAATGACATCAGGTTATTTATAACTTCTATTCCATTAAGTGTGTAGTCCTCTATATGCGCTTTGAAACAGAAATTCCACGTGGTGGTGGAGTACTGTCTGTACCCTGCTGGGAATACTGCAGAACCCGTATATGGCATAATCGTTCCACAGCCTTCTAAAATTAAAAAAAAAAAAAAATCCGCACTCCAAACCATATAGTTCTAAGTCTTTCAGGTAAAGGACGGTGTGTGGATCTGTACTAAAAATACGACCAATAATACCAGAGTTTTACAACCCACAGTAGAAAATGCTTCTTAAGGCGGTTGGTATCAACGAGAGGTCACGTTCATCCGGCGCCGCACGCGCAGGACCTCGCTCCATCCTCACGATGGCGCTGCGGCGCCTCGCTGGGTCTCCCCGCAGAGGGGACCTGGGGAACCCACGCTCCAAGCCTGGCCTGCCCTGTGACCCCCCCAAACAAGAGACTTGCAATGCGTGCAAAGACCACGTAACTCCAGGCCTCAGTGTCTGGTGAGCGTCGTCCTCGGGGTCACGCATATACGGTGCCTGCCACGGACTGGGACAGGCAGGGGAGGCCTGGCCTTCAGAGGGGTGGCTCTGGGATGCCCCCAGGTCAGTCCCTGGAGGTCCCCTGGGCGATCGAGGGCAATCGCAAGGAGCTGGGACGGCCCAAGGGGGCAAGAGAGAAATGGGACGGGCCCCCATCCCTTACTGGTGGCTGAACCTCGGGTTAGTTCATAGGCCTACAGTTGAGGGGAGCGGGCGGGTTTCGAAAGTAGGGGCGCAAGGGTCGTGGCTGCCGCAGAGAAGTGTGTGTGCGGCAGGGAGGTTCCACTCAGGAACAGACCCGGGTCCTGAGACTCTACGCTGGGGACACGGCGTGAACGCGCGAGAATCCCTGCGGATGGGCACTTGACCCCGCACCCCAACCCGGCCCGGGGTGGCAGGCACTGCTAAGCCGTCCCCGGCGCCGGCCAGACAGGGGGAGACGTCTGAACGGCGGAGGCGGCTGCAGGCAGGAGGCCGGCGTGAGAAGGAGACCAGAACCGGGGGGAGGAGGCAGCTGGAACCGGGCCCACCGGGGAGGCTCTCGGGGAGGTGGCCCTCGCCCGGCGGAGGTGGCTGCGGTGGGCACCGGGTGTCAGCAGCAGGTCCCCACGTGGGCCACGTGCGGGCGCTCCAAGGGGCGGGCCCCGGGTCCCCGAGCGCGGGGGCTGCGTCCCCTCCCCGCCGGCCTCCGGCAGCTGGGCCCTCCCCCGGCGCCTGCAGCCTCCCGGATCCCGCCCCTGCCTCGCGCCCGCCCGCCCGCCGCCGCAGCCGCCCGCCCGCCCGCCGCTCTCCCAGCCGCCGGCCCCCGCGCCCGCTGCCCGGCGTCCTCCCCCCGCCCCCGCAGAGGGCCGACCGCCCAGACCGCGGGTCCCGGGGCTCCCTGGGCGGGGCCGACCCCAGGGAGCCCCCTGACTGCCTCCCAGAGCGGGGTGGGGAAAGGGATCCTAGCCCGCCGCCGCCTCCGAGCTGGCCGCCAGGTGAGCGCCGGGACAGGTAGGGACGCAGGTCGGGCCCCGTGTCCCGTCCGCACTCCCAGCTGGGGGAGCCCGGGGAAGGCCTTCAGCCCCAGACCCGGCCGGCAGGGGCGGGTCCCCGGGAGTCCAGTTCCCCAGCGCCCCCTGCCCGGGCCCCCCCGGGTCCCCGGCCGCGCCAGCCAACTGCGCCCCAGTGAGTCGAGTCAGGTTTCAAAGGCCCCAGGTCGTACGGAAAGGAAAGGGCTTTGCTTTTAAAACGGGTCTCCTGACGCCCCCGCCGTCCACTCCGCTGCTCCCCAGCCGAGGCCACCCTGGGATAACCCCCCACCCACCCCCCAAAAAAGTACCCGATCAACACGTGTACTCGGCAGCCCGCGAAAGGCCAGACCACTTTTCTGATTTCTCTCCTCGCTGGCAGCCCCTTCGCCAAATCGGTGAATCAGAAGCCTCCGAGCACCGGTTCTTGATTTAGCAAGTTTGTTTTTAGCTGCGGCCGCTCTTCCCAATTTAAGATTTGTTCTTCTGAGTTAACTTTTGCAGCGTTGAGTAATATTTTGTAACGCTCCGTATCTTGTTCCTGTCGATCTGGAGCCTCCAGCCTCGGAGAGCATCCAGTAACCTAACACTTTGGAAAGACCGCAATATTAGGAACCTACTTGTAAAAGAATGCTTTCTGAAGGCCCCCAGTAGGACACGAGCACCAAAGAGCAGTAAGGCCCACAAAGCTCTGCATCGAACCCAGCCCTTTAAACAGCAGCCCCGCAGTCCGCTAAAATTGTATGTAATTAAATAACTTTTTCAGATATGGCAACAGTAACTCGTGATCTGTGGTGCTTCGGTTTAAACTTTTGCCCCTTTTTGTTCCTCTGGTAGTTACTTACAGATCTTTAAAGCAAACCCTGGGATTATTTCTTATTTTGTCAACTTTTAGACAATGTCCAGTAATCCCTTGCTAAAAATAGATGGAGACAGCTTTCCTGGTCTCCGAGTCTCTCTCCTCCATGTGTAATCCCACATTACTTGTAACTTGTCTATTGGCTGCCTTTGTAACATCAAAAAAGAAAAAAAAAAGTGGTGTTGTTTTTTTTTTGTTTTTTTTTTAACGTGTTTCTCGTTCCATGAAATATTTATAGGATCTGTTGACTCCCCATTTAGTGAGGCCTGGCAGAGGAATCTGCCTTAATATTTTTTAAATAAAGTTTTTATATTTATTTAAATAGTAATTTTTTCATCCAATCAAGTCATATTATGTGGTTTGTAAATCAAATAGAAACGAGTCTCCCTTTTTTTTCCCCTATTATAGAAGCACCGTCTCTTTAAGAAAATAGAAGGAGGGGTAGTGTTTTAGACTCAAAGGGATTAGGGGGACATGACCACCCCCAGCTCTGTGTGAGTCCCCAGTTTTGTCAGAAATCCCTACAGAAGTCCATAGAAACAATGGGGAAAATCATTCATGGAATGAATATTAGATAGCAGAATGGATGTCTCTTAAGAAATGGTGTTCAGGGCAGCCCTGGTGGCTCAGTGGGTTTATCGCCACCTCCAGCCCAGGGTGTGATCCCGGAGACCCGGGATCGAGTCCCACATCGGGCTCCCTGCATGGAGCCTGCTTCTCCCTCTGCCTGTGTCTCTGCCTCTGTGTGTGTGTGTGTTTCTATGAATAAATAGATAAAATGTTAAAAAAAAAAAAAAAAGAAATGGTGTTCAGCAGTAGTGTAGACCTATAGTGCCCCCTTATTCTTTATTTTTTTTATCTTTCTTTCTTTTCTTTCTTTCTTTCTTTCTTTCTTTCTTTTCTTTCTTTCTTTCTTTCTTTCTTTCTTTTTTAAAGATTTTATTTATTTATTCATGAAAGACACAGAGAGAGAGGCAGAGACACAGGCAGAGGGAGAAGCAGGCTCCATGCAGGGAGCCTGATGCGGGACTAGATCCTGGGACTCCGGGATCAGGCCCTGAGCCAAAGGCAGACACTCAACCAGTGAGCCACCCAGGCATCCCTCTTTTTTCTTTTTCTTTTTTTTAAAATTCAATTTAAGTAACATATAGTGTATTATTAGTTTCAGGGGTAGAATTTAGTGATTTACCAGTTGCATATAACAGCCAGGGCTCATTACCCCTTACTCTCTCTTAGAAGATGCACGTCAAAGTGTTTAAGAATTCATCAAAAGGTAGAAAGCAAATATGGCAAAACATGGGACATGATAGAGATGTGCATTTTACTCTCCATTCAACTTTTCCATGAAACTTTTATGATAAAATTGGGGGAAAATAAAGTAAGACAAAGTAGAAACTAAGAAGGAGATCAAGACATATTTACGTACGGTGGCATAAACTCTGGAGTCCTCCACACCCAGGTTCAAATCCCAGCTCTGCCCCTTGCGTATCAGGTGACCTCGGTCCATGGCTCCACTTCTCCAGCCTGTTTCCCCAGCTCAAAACTGGACCTGTTTGTGAGACATCTGTGAAATTGTGTAAAGCCCTGGCCCCTTGTATAGAGCAGTTGTTGCAGTTAACCGTAGCTATTAGTTGTGAAGGATTTTCCTTAACTATCACAGTGTGCTATGCTAACATCATAACCACAGTTGGGTCCTTCCTTCTACTCTTTTTTTCTAGAGATAGGATTTTTTAAAGATTTTATTTATTTATTCATGAGAGACACACAGAGAGAAGCAGAGACACAGGCAGAGGGAGAATCAGGCTCCCTGCAGAGAGCCTGGTGCGGGACTTGATCCCAGGACCCTGGAATCATGCCCTGAGCCAAAGGCAGACGTTCAACCATGGAGCCACTCAGGCGCCCCAAGATAGATTTTTTTAAGTAGGCTCCACACCCAACTCTGGACTTGAACTCACAACCCTGAAATCGAGACTTGAGATCAAGAGTTGGCTCGCTACCAGCTGAGCCACCCAGGCACCCTCAGATAGATTTTGAATTTGGCATTTTCTTCTTTTTCTGTTTTAAAATTCACCCAATGGTTCTGATCTTGCCATTGGTCTTTTTTTTTTTTTTTTTTTTTTTTTGCCCTGCTGTGTTTGGTCCTGACTTCCTAGGCACGGGTCCCCTGAGCACCCCCTTCCTGTGGTGGGGTTTCAACAACGGCATGATGCTGACACGGAGGTGAGGTGGGTGCTCCAATCCCACCTCACCTCTGTGACATCCAGGGCCAGGCCTGGATCTCACTTAATTTTCCCATAACCACAAAGAGTTGGGAATTATTAGAAGTTCACAGTGTCTTATCTAAAACTTTGGGGCCCAGATGTGTTGGGGAAGTCAGACTTTCTGAAGGTGAGGCAAGTCATGGGGAACCCATTCTGAACATTACAGAAGACCCCTGGGGGCGCCGGGGAGCACCGTGTAATCAAACATACAGGTATGGCTTCGGTGAAATGCGTGTTCATACTCGGTGGGATAATCAAACCTCACATTAGTTTGGCTCATTTTTGCCACCAAATGGGTCTGGGAAAGACTTCCAGTTTTCAGAGCTTTTTGGATTTGGGGACTGGAGAGAGGATTCTAAGTGTACCTGCATTTCTCATTTTACAGAGAGGAAATTCCACTCAGAGAGGGAAGGTCTGATCTCCCCAAGGTCATGAGCAAGAGTTCGGGGTGGGGCTGAGCCAGGAGTGACTGACCACAGAGAACCTGCCAACATTCACCTCCACCCCAACCCCCTCCTCTGAGGCCTGTCACCAGCAATTCCCCAAAGCAATGTCCTTTGCCTGCCTTGTGATGCCTTCTCGCCCAGAAATATCACTGCTGCCTCCTGGGAATGAGATGATGTGCAGAAAGAATTTTCCGGAGTGCCTTACACAAAGAAAGCACTCGGCAAATGTGAATTATAATTTGTGCTAAGATGCGATGAGACCATTTCCTTCTGGGGTTCGATAATATCAGTAGTGTTTATCGAATAGCATTAGTAGTTTTTAAATTATGAAATATAACATCCACACACGAGAGCTTCCCTGTGTGCATCAGGTTAACAGCCTTCTCCCTCCCGCGGGGGGACCACCACCCTGACTTTTATGATACTCATTTTCCTAGTTTGCTCTTCTTTATATGATTTTAAGACCTATGTGTTCATCTATAAACAATATTGGATTAGGTTAGCCTGTTTGTGAACTTTCTGAGAGCAGCACCCTTGGTGTGAGTAGACAATTTAGCATCCAAGCCAGGAAATTTTGGAAGCACTAGGGGGTGGCTAATTACCCTAGTTACCCTGGGACTGTAGGTATTGTAGACCAGGACGCCCCAGGCAACTCAGGCTGTCTGGTTGTCCTAGGACTCACACTCTTGGTGCCCTGTGTGTCTGGCTCTCTTTAACCTCAAATTAAGCTTTTGAGGTTCATCCAGGTCGGTGTGGATGCTTGTTAATTCCTATTTATTGCTACCCAGTGTGCCATTCTGTGACTACCTTAATTTACTTATACATCCTACAGTGGATGGGCATCTGGGTCATTTCCAGACTGGAGCTATTAGAAACAATCATGCCATGAATATTCTAGTATGTGTTTCCTGGCTCTGGGGTCAAATTGCTGGGTCAGGGGACAGGCATATTTTCAACTTCAGTGAAAAATGCCCATCTAAGGGTGCCTGGGTGGCTCAGTCGGTTAAGCATCTGCCTTTGGCTCAGGTCCTGGGGTCCTGGGATCGAGCCCCGCATCAGGCTCCCTGCTCAGCGGGAAGCCTGCTTCTCCCTCTCCCCCCAACTCACGCCTGCGCCCATTCTCTCAACTAAATAATTTTTAAGAAATTTTAAGAAAAAATGTCCATCTCCTCTCCAAAGTGGTTAGACCAATTTATACTCCCATCAGGACTATATGTGTGATAGCATTTTAAGTAAATGATGGTGATGATTTGCACTGCTTGGTTGGTTGGTTCGTTGGTTTAAAAAGAAGCATGTTCTTTATTATGCACCACGTTCATTGCACTCAAGTTAAAATACAGCAAAAAGAAAAAAAAAAACACAGCAAAAAGCCAAAGGAACTTTGCCTCCCATGTCACCCACACCGTGGCCCACAGGGCACGTGGGTCACTGAGGGGGGTAATAATGAAATGACAGAGAAATAGAGAGTGGGATCCAGAATTAGCTGTTACCACGTGCATGAGAGACTGTACTTAGCCTGCTGTATGCATTCCCCTGCTTCCCCCCTCCACCAATTTTTAATAACTGTACTTTTTAAAGGTTATTTGCTATTGACCTTTGTAACTTCAAATTTTCTTTTTCTGTTTTAAAACACTTCTTATTTTTCGTTCTGGCAACTTTCACTTCTTATTTTTCATTCTGGCAACTTTTGATTCCCATGATGGGAAGTAGCTGAGCCAAGCGTCCTGGTCTCCCCTCCCCCCCGACCTTCGTTTTCCCATCTTTTCCCATCTTTTGTTACTTGTACATTTATTTTCAGTGTCAAGGTTGATAACGTCTACAGTCTGTTCTGTTACCATATTTAAGTCTTAGAGGCTTTCACTGTAGAGTTTCCAGGGTTTTTGTGACAGCTTTAGTGAGATGTAATTTACATACCATAAAAGTCAGCCCTTTAAAGTATACAATTCAGTGATTTTTAGTGAATTGACAGAGTTGTGCAGCCATCACCAGTTTTAGAGCGTTTCTGTCACCTCCAAAATATCCCTTGTGCCTATTTGTGGTCACTTCCCTGTTCCCAAGCCCAGCCCCAGGCGACTACTAATCTTTCTGTAACTTTAGATATGTCATTTTTGGACATTTCGTGTATATATATACATCATACAATATGTGGCTTTTTTTGTGTGTCGGGCTTTTTTCACTCAGCATGCTGTTTGGGGGGTTCATTCATATTGTAGTTTGTACCCATACTTCATTCTTATTGCTGAACAGTGGTCCATTGTATGGATATTCCACATTTTGTTTATCCAATCATCAGTTGATGGACATTTGGGTTGTTTCCAAATAGATAATGCTGTGAACACGTTTTTGCGTGGACACGTGTTTTTATTTCTCCTGGGCAGACAGTCTAGTGATAGAATTGCTGGGTTTCATGGAATGCTTATGTTTAACTTTTTTTTTTTTTTTTTTTTAATGTTCACCCTTTGAAGAAACTGCGTATTTTCCAAAGTGGCTGTACCACTTTACATTCCCACCAGTCAACACGTGGTGGTTCCAGTTTCTCCAGGTTTCTCCAGGTACTTGCCAATTTTTTGAACAATAGCCATTCTGGTGGGCATGAGATGGTGTGTCCTTGTGATTTTAATCTGCATTTCCTTAATGACTAATGATGTTGAGCATCTTTTCATGCGCTTGTTAGTCATATGTATATCTTCTTTGGCAAAATGTCTCTTCAAGTTTTTTGTCTATTTTTAAATTGGTTTGTTTGTCTCACTGTTGAATTTTAAGTGTTCTTTATATATTCTGGATATGAGTCTTTTATCAGATAGATGATTTGTAGGTATATACTGCCAATCTATAGCTTTTCTTTTCATTTTCTCAGTGGTATCTTTTGAAGTGCAAAAGTTCTCGATTTTGATGATGTTGATGATAAAAAAAATCAATTTTTTTTCCTTATATGAATCACACTTTTGGTGTTATATCTAAGAAGTCTTTACTTAACCCAAGATCATGAGTTTTTTCTTCCCATTTTCTTCTAAAAATTTTATGGTTTTAACTCTTGCATTTAGGAGTGTGGCTTATTTTGAGTTGATATTTGTATATGGTATGAGGTAAAGGCCTAAACTCATCTTTTTGCATGTAGATTTCCCATTACCATATGTTGAGAAGACAATCTTTGTGCTAAGAGACCAGATCTTAAATGTTCTCATCACAAAAAAGAAATGATAATTAAGTGACGTGATTAGAGGTGTTAGCTAATGCTAAAGTGGTAATCATACTGCAATATTTAAATGTATCAAATCAACAGATTCACTTTAAATTTACACAAAGTTATATGTCAGGTATATACATAGATATAACCTTTTTCTTCTGAAAACTGATAAACAGATCTATCTAAGGAGAATGCCACTAGCCTCCAGATCAAATGGATTCCTTTTTCTTGAATTTTGTTAAATGGACATAACATGGATACAGTTAGAGTATATCATAGTTGGACCATGACTTTCCTAAGCAGTTTTTTGTTTTTCCTGCAGTTTGTCATAGCTTTAATCCCCCCCCTTTTTTTTAAGATTTTATTTTTTTTTAAGTAATCTCTATACATGGGGCTCAAACTTACAACTCCAAGATGAAGAGTCACATGCTCTATGGACTGAGCCAGCCAGGCACCCCTTTAATTTTTCCCTTTTGAGAAAATTATTTATCTGTTTCTAATTTATCCAATCTATTTTGAGGAATTTTTTTTCTTCTAGAAGACAGTCTTCCTTTTATAATATCTTGTTCTTACTGTGTTTTGGATATCCTCTCTAATCTACATTACCCAGGGCCAACTACATAATTTTCAGGGCCCAATGCAAAATGCATATGCGGGCCCCTTGTTTAAAAATGATTGAAAAAAAATGATTGAAAATCTGGGGATCGGGATCCCTGGGTGGCGCAGCGGTTTGGCGCCTGCCTTTGGCCCAGGGCACGATCCTGGAGACCCGGGATCGAATCCCACATCGGACTCCCGGTGCATGGAGCCTGCTTCTCCCTCTGCCTGTGTCTCTGCCTCTCTCTCTCTCTCTCTCTCTCTCTCTCTCTGTGACTATCATAAATAAATAAAAAATTAAAAAAAAAAGAAAAAAAGAAAATCTGGGGATCCCTGGGTGGTTCGGCGATTTGGTGCCTGCCTTCAGCCCGGAGCGTGATCCTGGAGTCCCGGGATTGAGTCCCACGTCAGGCTCCCTGCATGGAGCCTGCTTCTCCCTCTGCCTGTGTCTCTGCCTCTGTGTGTGTGTGTGTGTGTCTCATGAATGAATAAATAAAATCTATAAAAATATATTTTAAAAAATTATTGAAAATCTCTGGTTTGTAATAACAGCATTACAACAAGCATGGAGCCCCTGCAGGTCACATCCCCATGAAGCCTAAAGCTAGCCTTGTGTACTTTTTTAAGATTCATTTATTTATTCATGAGGGACACAGAGAAAGAGGCAGAGACATAGGCAGAGGGAGAAGCAGGCTCCATGCAGGGAGCCCAATGTGCGACTTGATCCCGGGACCCCTGGACTACTACCTGAGCCGAAGGCAGATGCTCAACCACTGAGCCACCCCAGCATCCCATTGTGTACTAATTTCCTTATGTATTCACTTGGCCCTCTGAAGAGTTCTGTTTCCTCTGGGGTCAGTTCACTGTAATTCTGCCTATTTACCTTAATACTCCTCTTTCAGGCTACTAGTTTTCTTCAAGCATCTGGTGATCCTTGCTTGTCCAATCACATTTTCAGACAAACAAGGGGCTGGGTGACTTTTTTAAAGTAACTGGTATGATGGGGTGCCTGGCTGTCTCAGTTAGTAAAGCATGTGACTCTTGATCTTGGGGTCATAAGTTCGAGCAATGTGGATTGGGTGTAGAGATTACTTAACAAAATAATTTTTTTTTTTAAAAAGTAACTGGTATGAAATTTGGGGCTATTATAAATATAGTCCTGCTTTCCCACTGGCTTCTTTGTCCAGTCAAAGGGATGACTGAGAACTCTGTGTTTTGAGACAACACTTATTAGTGTCACCATGGAGCAAGCCAGTCTTTGCTGGGAGCTCACTCTCAATTGCCAGAATGGGAAGAGCTACTTTCAGGGACACCAGCAGCCTGGGCACTTCCCTGAGCTTCATGCAGTTCCTTTAGAAAACAGTCATCCCGTATGGTTTTGTTTTTCCTGTGTGTGAATGTTGGGCAGCCTGAGATCTGTGCAGCAAAACATAAGGGGGGTAGAGGGGGAGCAGGGAGCCCATAGCATGGTTTTTTCAAAGATGGGCAACCTCTGTCCTCACTCTGCCCTCTCACTCCTGACTCACACTCCTGCCCCAGCCTGGGCTCCCCCATCTTTGGACTCCTGCCTGTGGGTCCCTTACCCCACTTTGAGTTCTGTCCTGGCCCCTACACTTTGTCTGCTTTATGTCTTTCTGAAATCTAGTGACATTTCTTTTTGGTGATGGGCTTCTTTCTGTTCACTTTCCTTTTTCATTCTTTTGCTGTCCCTAGAGAGGATCCCTTTGAGAAGATCAGACTCCCCAGATTCCAATCCCCACTCCACTTCTGACTGCTTTGTGACTTCATATGAATCATTTTGCCTTCCTGGGCCTCAGTTTCCTCATGGTGTGAAAATTAGCTGGGATAGTACAGAAGTCACAGAATGGCCACACTCATTCAGCTCCTGGGTCTGGATAGATCTAGCCCATACTGTGGGTCTGTCCGATCTAGCCCATACTGTGCTTTAATTGTTGTTGTTGTTGTTGTTGTTGTTTAATGCATTGCTAACACTTAAAAATTGGGTGATTTTACATAAAAACTGGGATTTCTAGTTTCTTTTGGAAAGCTGGAAGATGTGGCCAAAGTGGGCTCATCTTCCTACGTGGTAGTAAATTAGCCAGAGCGAGTATTGGCACAGCCTTCAGGCTAGCTGTACCCTCTGGCTTGCCAGTCTCCACTACTCCCTGTTTGCTTCTCCCAGCGGCCTCATTTAGGATACTGCCTGTCTGTTGTAAGCATTTGAACTTGGTATTCCTGAAATACTATTTCCAGGATATACTATATCCATAGATATACTATATCCATAGATACACGATATCTAGCACAGGACCAGGAGGCAACAGTGTGAATAGGGGCTCAAATCCAGCCCTTGTTCTGATTGCTAGGTCACCAACCCCAGGGCTGCATTCACCCAGAAGGGATGCCCTTTAAAAAAATCTATCCAAAAAAAAAAAAAAAAAAATCTATCCAAGATTTTTACCCAGGGGGCACCTGGGTGGGTCAATCAGTTGAGGGCCTCTCGGTTTCAGCTCAGGTCATGATCTCAGGGTTGTGAGACTGAGCCCCAGACTCTCAGTTTTGGCTCAGGGTTGTGCGATTGAGCCCCAGACTCTTGGTTTCAGCTCAGGTCATGATCTTGGGGTTATGGGATCTAACCCCTCATCCAGTTCCATGCTCAGTGGGGAGTCTGCCACCACTCTCCCTCTCCCTCTGTCCCTCCCGCTGCTTATACTCCCCCTGCATACTCTCTCCCTCTAAAATGAATAAATTAATTTTTAAAAATCTACCCAAGACTAATAAAAGCTAGTATAGGCCCTGGTTATCAATAGCTCAGTCTGCCTTCTTCAAGAGGAAGCCACACTAAATCTTTGAACATGCAAACAATTCTAAAGAGCAAAGAATTTTGATCTTGTCTTACTGCTGATTCTTATGTAACCCATATGTTGCAGTTAGAAACAACGTCAGCACTACAGTTCAAGAGCAAAGGCTTAAAATTAATAAGGGAAAATGTCAGGTAGAGGAAACTCTCCCGAAGGCATGATAAACAAGCCATTCTGTCGAAAATTAAAAAGACAATTGACAATACCAGGTGCTGGCAACCGCTGCTGTCTTACGTTGTTGATGGGAATGCAAATGGCACAACTGTGCTGAAAGAAATTATTGGGTGTTTTCTTGTAAAGTGAAATAAACACTTACTATATGCTCGAAGGATTTCACTCCTAGGTATTTACCCACGAGAAATGAAAACGTATGTCCACACGAACCCTTGTACGTGAGTGTTCATTGCAGCCTTATTCAGAATAACCCCAAACTAGGAAACAACCCAATGTCCCTCATGCTGAGTAGGATAAACAGATTGTGATTTACCTGTTCAGTGGAATAGTACTCAGCAATAAAAAGGCTCGAACTCCTGATTGATACGTGCAACAATGTGCATGGATCACATAGATGTTACCCTGAAGGAAAGAAGACACGAGGAGCCTATACTGTCTGTATCAGAGTCCAGTCGGGAGACTGAAACCACAAATTAGACGGGAGAATGTTTAATATGCAAAATTATTCATTATGGCAGGGAAATAGCTACTAAGAAATCAAGAGAATGCTAAAGAATATAGAAATATAAAGAATATAGAAATAAGAGACATAAGGAGCACCCACTACCTCTATGATCCAAGATAGCTTGAGAAAGGTGACAGTCCCAGACCCTGGTCTCATTCGAGAACTCTTGCAGGAGCCTCACAAAGTGCAAAGGAGTCCCTGTGGTGCTTACACCTTGAACGTGATGGAAATCCATCCTCTGTAACTTTCCAGAAGTCTGTCCCCCTTGGATGTTGGGGAAGGCATTAGGAAACTGCCTGAGGTGGGTGCCAGGGCAAGGTCGGCTTGCACTCTGTAGTAGGAGGGGCCTGAGAAGAGGCCTGCCCTGGGGGAACTGAGACTGGAAGCTGGAACCAAAAAAAAAAAAAAAAAAAAAAGCTTCTTTCTGTAATGTTCCTCTGGCTCCCTCTACTGGAGAAACTCAACACGTCAGCCGGCAGAGAAGCACAGGATATGTTTTTTTGTTGTTGTTTTTTTTTTTAGGAAAAAAGATGTATTAATTTTTAAAAAAGATTTTATTTATTTATTAATAAGAGACACAGAGAGAGAGAGGGGCAGAGACACAGGCAGAGGGAGAAGCAGGCTCCATGCAGGGAGCCCAACGTGGGACTTGATCCCAGGTCTCCAGGATCACATCATGCCCTGGGCCTACAGCAGGTGCTGAACCACCAAGCCACCCAGGGATTCCAGGAAAAAAGATTTAAATTGGTCGAATTCCACAATCTGGCAACCTGGAGTTGGAAGGCAATTGATAACCAGCACATTATATGATTCCATTTATTCCACGTTCCATTTTTTTTTAATTTTTTTTATTTATTTATGATAGTCACACAGAGAGAGAGAGAGAGGCAGAGACATAGGCAGAGGGAGAAGCAGGCTCCATGCGCCAGGAGCCCGACGTGGGATTCGATCCCGAGTCTCCAGGATCGCGCCCTGGGCCAAAGGCAGGCGCTAAACCGCTGCGCCACCCAGGGATCCCCCCGTTCCATTTACTCTAGAAAAGAATGGTGACACTGACAGAAAGATTAGCGGCGGCCCTGAGGTGGAAGCGATGGTGGAGGATTGGGTGTGTGATGGAAACGTTCCATATCCCGCTTGCGGGGACGGCTACACGGTCATATACAGTCACAACTGAAATTGTACACTGGAAATGTGTGCACTGCATTGGATGGAAGTTATACATCAGTAAAGATTATTTTTTAAAGAGATCCCTTCTGGGAAACATAGGGCTGGTGCACAAATATAAATAGACACGCACACGTGTGCAAAAGCAGAGCAGAGATGCACCCCAAGTCCCCCCGCCGAGGTAGCCCAGCTTACACTGTGCTGCATATCTCTCCGTGAGGAATCATTGGAGGTAGCACCATGGGCATTGGCTTGGTGCCTTGCTCACTTATTCTCTCTGAGGAGTTCACGTCCAATGGGGGTGGCATGGGGAATTGGCAGGCTTTAGAGGGGGCAGTGAGCTTCACACGTGCCACTTATCTTCGGTCCTAACTCTTTCAGGTTATCAAATCCTCATCCTTAGAACGAAACTTCTTAGTTGCTTCATTACCTTTGGGTCTTATTCCTTGAGTCCCGAGCCTGGCTTCGGGATATTATTGCTCATAGCAGCCCTGTTGGAGGTAGAAGCAGTAGTTATCCCCATATCACAGACAAGAAAACTGAGGCTCAGAGGTCAGCAACCTACCTCTGAGATGCCCAGGAAGAGGCAAAATCGGGATTTGATGCCAAATTACCTGCTTCCAGTGGGAGCTCCTGATCACCACCTGTCCTGCTGGGGGCAGCTGCCCCAGGTCCTGAAAACCCTTGGAGGCCCCTTGCCCTCCACAGATGGGTCCTAACAGGCTTTATGGGTACTGAGTCTTCGACAGTTGGGTCTTTTCTCTCCCCATGACTGTATAATGAAAAATTTCAAGCATACAGGAAAGTTGAAATAATTGTATAGGGAATAAACACTGACTCCTAAGGAGAGAGAGTGACGATAACCCACATATTGTTTAGCCTGATCCTGAAGTATCACTCCTCTTAGTAATGCTTTCGTCAGTCTTCCATATTCATGAAACAAAACAAGTCAGTGAAATGATATCTCAAGTACAAAAATGGATAAAGGGGCACCTGGGGGTGCTCAGTGGTTGAGCATCTGCCTTTGGCTCAGGTCGTGATCCCCGAGTCCTGAGATCGAGTCCCATGTCAGGCTCCCCACCGGGAGCCTGCTTCTCCCTCTGTCTATGTCTCTGCCTCTCTCTGTGTGTCTCTCATGAATAAATAAATAATCTTTTAAAAAATAAGGAAGGAGCTAAATTTTTTTAAATGTGGATAAATATCACAGCAAGAAAAAGTGTTGATAAATGTATAAGGGTTACCCATAAGTTATTTTAGTATATTATTAGCTGATAAAATCGCTTTTCTAAATCAACTAAAAACTGCTAAAATTAAGAAAGATAGAAATCCATACAAATTAAGTACTAAGGAACACCTGGGTAGCTCAGCGGTTGAGCATTTGCCTGTCTCAGGGCATGATCCTGGAGTCCTGGGATCGAGTCCCACACTGGGCTCCCTGCATGGAGCCTGCTTCTCCCTCTGCCTGTGTCTCTGCCTCTCTCTTTCTCTCTCTCTCTCTCTCTCTCTCTCTCTGTCTCTCATGAATGAATACATAAAATCTTTTTTTAAAATACCGGGTAATAAAATCATTAAAGTCAAAAACAGCATATAAAATGAAGACCATTTAATGATTCAGAAGCCTTGAAGATGACATTCTACTATCTGGTCTTTGTCAGAAGTATGCAGTAGCTGGAGAGGCCCCATGGAGAGAGGGAAAAGCCTGTGGGCCAGGAGCCCCCAGCTCTGCAGCCCCCCAGCTGAGTCTCCCCATCCCAGGCGCTGGGAGCGGGACTCAATATGCCCTGAGATGACCTGGCCCCACCACTGCCTGACGCCAAGGGCACTCAAGCCCCTGAGAACTGCTGACCCATGCCCGGGCATTTCCCAGCTTCAGAAAAGAAAAGAATCTTAAAATAATGGTTATTGTGAGTGTATTCCAGCAAACACACCATGTCAATGGTATCATCACTGAGTCATAGAGATATTTTGGGGCAAAACTTTCCAGTCACTGTAAAAAGGTGTCTGGCCCTACACAATTTGAGGAAGTGCTGAGGAGAGATAAGCTAGCTCACTCGTTTCCAGGGGTGCCTTTATTTTGAATATTTACTTGAGAGAGTGGGAGAGAGCACGAGAGGGAGAGGGAGAAGCAGACTCCCCGCTGAGCAGGGAGCCCAACCTGGGACTGGGACCCTGGGATCATGACCTGAGTCAAAGGCAAATGCTTAACCGACTGAGCCACCCAGGCACCCTGGGCCTGGTTAGAATTTTTTTTTTTTTTTCTGGTTAGAATTTTTAATGCTGCCTGAAATTCTCTTAGCAGAGAATTTTTTTTTAAGCTTTTATTTTTAAGTTATCCCTACACCCAAATCGGGGCTTGAACTCACAACCCTGAGATCCAAAGTTGCAAGCTCCACCGACTGGGCCAGCCAGGCTCCTCAACTGGCAGAGAATGTGTTGTTGCTCAGCACATGTAGGCACCAGGACACAAGTCATCGAGTCATTGACCACAATCTCAAGATGCGAAAGATTCCAGAGATTTAAATAAAGCAAAATAAAGGTATTACATCAACAAAAATACCTGTAGTCAGAACAACTAAAACGGGGCCACCTGGGTGGCTCAGTGGTTTAGCGCCGCCTTCATCCCAGGGTGTGATCCTGGAGACCCAGGATAGAGTCCCACGTCAGGTTCCCTGCATGGAGCCTGCTTCTCCCTATGCCTGTGTCTCTGCCTCTCTCTCTCTGTGTCTCTCATAAATAAATAAATAAAATATTAAAAAAAAAAGAACAACCAAAACGTGGAAGCAACCCATGTCCATCAGCAGATAAATGGATAAGCAAGATGGAATATTATTTAGCCTCAAAAAGGAAGGGAATTCTGACATAGGCTACAACATGGAAGAAACTTAAGGCCGTTATGTTAAGTGAAGAGGCCAAACTGTATGATCATTCCTCTTATGTGAGTTACATAGAATAGTCAAATCCCACAATCAGACAGTAGGAGAGTCGTTAGCAGGGGCAGGAGGGGTAGAGGTGGCAAGTGACTGTTTTACTAGGTGAAAAGTTTTAGAGATGGATGGTGGTGATGGTAGCACATGAATATGTTTAATATCACCAAACTGTCACCACTTACAACTGGTCAAGATTGGCATATTGTAGGTGATGTGAATTTTACTGCCAAAAAATGGAGAAAAAGAATTAGCCTCGTGGAACAGGCAACAAATGAAAATAAAGTAGATTTCTGAATTTTAAAATAATAATAGACCAGCAGTCAGGACTTAAAAACAGCGTGATTTTATTTTTTTAAGATTTTATTTATTCATTTGACAGAGGGAGGGAGAGAAAGCACAAGCAGGAGGGGCTGCAGGCAGAGGGAGAAGGAGAACCAGGCTCCCCACGGAGGGCTTGATCCCAGGACCCTGAGATCATGATCTGAGCCTAAGGCAGATGCTTCACCGACTTAGCCCCCCGACCAGGCACCCCAAAACATGATTTTAAAACAAAAAATCAAAAGAAACGGTTTTCCTGAATTACATACTACACTCAAAGGAGATACGTATGCTTCATAGGCAGGAAGTGGGCAGTCAGGGTTTGAACCCTGGTCTGTGTCTGCCATCAGCACGCCCTGACTGCTTCTCATCGGGGGCTCTTTTGGCATCTGGAGCAGGACAGGTCACTGAGCCTCGTCCCCTTTAGCTAGGGCCGCATACCAGTCTACTCACAACGCAGCGGCCTAAAACCTTGATCTATTATTTCATGGCTCTGGGGATGGGCTGGGCTCGGCTGCGCGCGTCTCAGGGGCTCACTTGCAGGGCCATGGGACAGTGGCAGGGTCTGGGTCATCGGAAGCTTGTCCAGCCCTAGGCCTAGCATCTGGAATGAGACTCCGACAGCTGGGGCTCCCCAGGCCTTTCTCTGCCTTCACGGGGTCTCTTCAGGGCAACCAGGCTTCAGGGGTGACTCGGGCTGTGGTGGGTGCGGTGTGCGCCTTGCTCTGGCTTGTGAGAGCCGATTGTGGGCCGCTTTGCAAACTGCGAGGTCCAGGGACTTCGCATTGGTAGCTCACGATCCGCCACGGTTGGTGTGTTTTCACAGACATCAGCAGCTGCTACGAACCCAAACTCTTTTCTTCTCCTAGAGAGCTCGTTGGTAAGCACTTAGGAGCACTCCACACCAGACTGCCCACGGCCCACGGCCCGTGTCCCGAGACAGCCAGGCAGTGGCTGCATCTTCTTTTATGACCCAGCCTTGGAAATCACTTAGCAGTGTCACGTTTGAAAGTTGAAGCGGTCACAAAGGCCTGCTCATGTCAAGGAGAGGGGTGTGGACTCCAGTTCTTTCCTTTTCTTTTTAAGATTTTATTTATTTATTCATGAAAGACACAGAGAGAGAGGCAGAGACATAGGCAGAGGGAGAAGCAGGCTCCCTGTGGGGAGCCCAATGTGGGACTCGATCCCCAGACCCCGGGATCACACCCTGAGCCAAAGGCAGATGCTCAACCACTGAGCCACCGAGGTGTCCCTAAATGCCAGCTGATTATTAGCTATTCTTTTCCCAAGAACCATTTGGGAAAAATCACAACCTCTGTCTTAAAACCTGTCTTATAACCAGTCACTCTGTATTAGGGTGAAGGGGGGTGTTTGGCATTTTGCCATGTCCATGGATCACTAGCTTGATACAAGCTTCTTTCTTTCTTCCTTCCTTCCTTTCTTTTTTAAGATTCGTTCATTTATTTGAGAGAGAGAGAGAGAGAGAGAGAGAGAGCGCATGCACAACAGCCGGGAGGGGCAGAGGGAGAGAGAGAATCTCAAGCAGACTCCATGCTGAGTGCAGAGCCCAGCACGGGGCTCGATCTCACGACCCTGAGATCATGACCTGAGCCGAAACCAAGAGTCAGACGCTTAACTGATTGTGCCACCCAGGCACCCCTTAACAAAACCGTAATCAGCTTATTTAAAAAATAATAACAACTGTCATGAGTTGAGCACTTACAGACATTAGACAACATGACAAGCATTAGATCATTGAAGCCTCTTAACCCAGGGCAAGCTCCAATGATCGTTTTGCCCATTAAACAAGATGATGGGATTCTGGGAGATGACCCAGCTCCAGTGCTTAGCACAGGGGCTTCATAAAGGCCCAATAACTGTCACCAGTGAAGAAATTGTAGCTAAATGATTGTCATTCTTTCATGATGTGTAATAATAGCAACTAACATAATTTAGTGTTCAATATTAATTGAATCCCACTCTTATTTCTGAGACACCAGCAATCTTTCTTAAGTGCTTTACAAATATTAACCCGTTTCATCCTACAACAACCCCGTGCAGTATGTTATGCAGGATGTTAACACATCCTCGTTCTCAGAGCACAAAGAGATTCAGGAACATGGCCTTGGTCATGGTCCCTCTAGGCAGGGCCGGAACTGGAACCCAGGCTGGCTGGATCCAGGCAGGAGGTGTTCATTGATAGGCTACTCTGCCCTGATGGGGAAGATGAAATGACTTTCTCACCAGGTCTGAGCCTAGTCACTGAGTTCTTTTTTTTTTTTTTTTTTAAGATTTTATTTATTTATTCATGAGACAGAGAGAGAGGCAGAGACACAGGCAGAGAGAGAAGTAGGCTCCCTGTGGGGAGCCCAATGTGGGACTCGATCCCCGGACCCCAGGATCACGCCCTGAGCCAAGGGAAGATGCTCAACCTCTGAGCCACCCAGGCATCCCTAGTCACTGAGTTCTTGTTAAATAAAGGTGTTTCACCTTCCTGTGCCTCAGTTTCCTCATCTGTGGAATGGGTTTCTGACGTGATGATTCATTTGTTCGTACACTTAACATCTTTTCATTGCACATTTACTATGTGTCAGGCACTGGTACGGACACCATGGTATCCAGTATGCAAAAGAAGGAACAGATCTGCCCCCATGGTAAAAAAAAAAAAAAAAAAAAAAAGGTATTAAGTAGGGGGGCCTGACTGGCTCAGTCAGTAGAGCGTTCACCTCTTGATCTCAGGGTCGTAAGTTCGAGCCCCATGTTGGGTGTGGAGAGTAGTTAAAATAAAATCTTAAAAAAAAAAAAGCATTAAGTAAATTATATATATTTAGATGTGTGGTGTGTTAAGAGGTGACAAGAGCTTTAGAGAAGTATAAGGAAAGGGGGAGTAAGTGGTGGTCATAATACCTTGAAATAAGGTAGCCAAGGATGGTCTCATGGACAAGCTGACATTTGGGCAAAGACCTCATGTGTGGAGACGAGCATAGCAATCCTCTGGATCCAGGTGGAGGGAAGAGCATGTGCAAAAGGCCTGAGGTGTCCAGGCTGGTGTGGCTGGGCAGACTGGGTGAGGGGAAGGTGAGGGTAAGCAGGTGATGGGACAGACTGTGTGGGGCCTCTGGGCCACAGTGAGGATGCTGCCTTTATCCTGAATAAGGTGGAACCCCAGGGGGTTTCTGAGCAAGGCAGGGACAGGACCTGACTCAGGTGCTCACCACAGCCGACCTGGCTACTAGTGAGGAACAGACGACTGGGGAAAGAAGCAGAGAGAGACAGTGATGGGCCAGGTGGGAGGTGTGTGAAGGGGCGAGATCCCCAAGGCAGTGAGTCGTGATGGAGACTACAGGAGGGTCTCTGACATTGCCAGATCAGGAGGATGAACAGCCCAAGAGCCTCACTAGGAGCCACCAGGCCAAGGGGAGGAGTCCAGGGGGTGTGGTGGCTTGGAGCCAAGTGAAGGGAGAGTCACCTCAGTGTCAGGTGCTGCTAACAGGTCAAGCAAAGTGAAGACTGAACCTCGACTTTGAGTTAGCACCAAGATGACCTTGACATTTCAGGGCAGGGGGAGGGTTGCAAAGCCTGATTAAAGAAGGTTTAAGAGAGAATAGACGTAGAAAATTTGGAGGCAGAGACTGGAGACACCTTTTTTGAGAAGTTTGACCATAAAGAGGAGCAAAGAAATGGGGCCATAGCTGGAAGGGGAGGTGAAGTCAAGAGAGGGTTTGTTTTCAGACGATAGGGATGACACCGCGTGGGCTGCTGAGAATGATCCAGTGCAGAGGGGTATCCAAGGCGCAGCAGACAGCAAGAACTGTGAGACTGTGGCCTGAAGTGGGCGGGAGGGGTGGGAGGAGGCCACCCAGAGGGCTGACGTTTGTAGGGCAGTCACGGGCGGGGGGCTGGTGGGAGTACAGAGGCCACAGGGCAGGTGGTAGACAGGGTGGCAGGCACCTGGCAAGTTTACTTATCACTTGTAATTTTTTCTGCAAAGTAAGAAGCAAAGGGAAAATGAAGAGGTGGAGGGAGGTGTGATGAGCTAGGGGCTGGGGGAGAAGGTGTGAAGAGTTCTCTATAGAGAGGAGGAGCCCATGGGTGACAAACGTTATTCTGACTGCCAGGCAGCACTCCCAGCTTGAGGGTCAAGTTCACAACCTTGGAGTGAGACCAGCCAGTGGAGTTGTGCGTTCATCGGCCACCTTAAACTGGATACAGCCATAGGGGGGCAGAGGGCTGGATTGCACCAGGGTCATGTGTTGGAGGAGCCAGCGACAAGGATGTGTGCAAAGAATGTTTTTAATGATTAAGCAATTTCAGCTGGATAAGGAAGAAATGAAGCCTCGAGGGGATGAGGGTTAGTGCAAAGGAGGTAAATGCAAAGGATGGGGGATCACAGTGGGCTAGAAGAATCGGGGAGGGGGTGTCTGGGGCTAGAAGGTTAAGAGCTGGAGCGTGAAGGGGTTAGGGGTGGAGAGTGAGCTCCCTGAGATTGAAGATCTGGTTACTGAGACGAGGTCTAAGTGTGACCATGGATGGGAGAGGCTGAGGGGAGAGCAGGTCAGGGAACAGAGGCCGGTGGCCGAAGGAAGGATCATCTACCTGGACGTGGAAATCACCAGGAATGTTGAGAAGAGCAGCCTGAGTGGCAGTGAGCCTGGAGCTAAAATCATGAAGTGAGCAGTGATCTGGATCAGCAGATGACGCACACGGCAGGGTAGCGAACCATCTACTCTGATGGGAATCTTGCTGGGCAGTTTGGGGGAAGATGGGAGAATGGTTTGGAGGCAGCACCAAGGAGCAAGATTTACCCGCTTGAAAGGGCCACAGGAGAGCTGGGTTTTGGTTAGCGAGGTGACAAGAATGTTCAGGGAAGAGACTGAGGAAATAGGTTTTGCTGAAGGCAGTTCGTGAGTTCCAAGGGCGGGAAGAGCTGGGGCAGGTTGGGGTACGAGGTGGAGACGGTTCCCTCCTCGGTGGTTTTTTCTGTTGCTCATGGTCATACATGAAAACTGCTTAGCCTGACGCAAGTGCACCGGCCAGATATGGAAGCCGTGGTTAGCGGTCCTGGGGGAGCCCTGCTCACACCAGGGGTCTTCTGCTCGAGGGGGCCAAGGTGAGAAGCCCATCGCCTGAGCCACTTGGCAGTAACTAGGCGCCCGGTTTGCACGGCCGTGGCAGTCACCCCCACCCTGCAGTCCCGGTCCCCCACGGGAGCTGATGGGGTCATGGTCAAGCCGCAGGGACTTTGTGTCGGGGGAGAGATGTAGGGAGACCGAACGTCCCTGATCTGCTGACCCCTCTCAACCCGCAGGACTCCGGCGGCCGGAGATGGGCGCCCGGCCCTCGCGGCGGCAGCTGCCCGCGGAGCCGCCCCTCGCCTTGGACGCGCTGCCCCCGGAGCTGCTCGTGCAGGTGCTGAGCCACGTGCCTCCGCGCGCGCTCGTGACCCGCTGCCGCGCAGTGTGCCGCGCCTGGCGCGACGTGGTGGACGGGCCCACCGTGTGGCTGCTGCAGCTGGCCCGCGACCGCAGCGCCGAGGGCCGCGCGCTCTACGCGGTGGCCCAGCGCTGCCCGCCCCACGGCGAGGACGAGGAGTTCCCGCTCTGCGCCTTGGCCCGCTACTGCCTGCGCGCGCCCCTCGGCCGCAACCTCATCTTCAACTCCTGCGGCGAGCGTGCGTGCCGGGGGCGGGGCCGGGGCGGGGCCGGCGGGCGGGGCGCGGGCGGGCGCCAGGGGGCGTGGCCGCGGGGACAGGCGGGGCCGGGAGGGGCACGGGGTGGGAGGGGCCGGGTGCTGCGGGCCGCGGCGGGAGACAAACTGGATGGGCGAGAAAGCGCGGGGGGTGGCGCGCGCTGCGACTGTAGACTCGGTGGGCGGGGCCGAGGGAGGAGCCACGGAGGGCAGAGCCGGGAGAAAGCTGATTGGTGCTGGCGGGGGCGGAGCTTGCGTAGAACTAAGAAGCCTTGACAGCTCGTGGGGAGGGGCGGCTGAGCCAGCAGGCGGAGCCGGAGCCTGCGGTAGGAGGGGACGGGGCCGGGAGAAGCGGAGTAGACGCGGGGGCTGAAGGGAGACGCGGCTGGGGGCGGGGCCAGAGCTAGAAACCCGGGGTGGAGCGCGGGAGGGAGGGGCTGGCGGGCGGGGCGCGCGGCCGGGGCGTCCCCGGTCTAAAAGCCCGCTGTGTCCCACAGAGGGCTTCAGAGGCTGGGAGGTGGAGCACGGCGGGAATGGCTGGGCCGTGGAAAAGAACCTAACGCTGGTGCCGGGGGCTCCTTCCCAGACCTGCTTCGTGACTTCTTTCCAGTGAGTGGCCGGTGATCCCTGGGGCACGGCCCCGAGGAAGGAGAGGGACCAACCCCTCGGTCCTCATCCTCACTCACCTTCACCTTCTCCTTCCCTCGTTCACTCATTCGGTCAAATACTTGTGGAGGGCCCGCCAGGCACGGTTTTATAAGCTCTCTCGGTCATGAATAAACAAATAAAAAATCTTTAAAAAAAAACAAACAAGCAAGAACTCCTTGCATCTTTTAAGTGTTAGCCCCTTGTCCATCCTGGACGTTGTGGGAATCTCTCACTCTACCGTTGGTATTAACTGTACCTGTCCATGGTGTTCTGTTATTTTCATAGGATCAAATTCATCTCTCCTTTGCTTTAGAATCTTTTTGAAATTTTGTGTAAAAAATCCCTCCCTACCCCTAGATCCTAACAGTATTCTCTCATAATCTCTTCCAGTAACTTCAGTTTTATCCTTCACATTTATTTTTTTTATTTTTTAAAGGTTTTATTTTTTAAGATTTTATTTATTTATTCATAGACACAGAGAGAGAGGGGCAGAGACACAGGCAGAGGGAGAAGCAGGCTCCATGCAGGGAGCCCGATGTGGGACTCGATCCCGGGTACCCAGGATCACACCCTGGGCGGAAGGCAGGCGCTAAACTGACGAGCCACCCAGGGATCCCCTATCCTTCACATTTAGATCTTTAATCCACCTTTGAATGTGGTGTGCTGCGTCTATCACTTACAGTTTCCGTATATACCTAGGTCTGTCCCTGAGCCCTCTGTTCTCTTCCACTGGTCAGCTTATCAGCTCTTCCACCAGGACTACACTATTTCTATGACGATGGCATATTCAAATTAGGGGAGATGGACTGTTTACAAAGGTGTAGGCAGACACAAAGGATACGACATGAACCCCGGGCTGATAACAGTGAGGGAAAGGGTCATTACCAGCCCTAGGCCTGACAAGGGTAAGGGGAGGAAGCAGTTCCTGAGCCATAAGAGAGGGAAGGCTGTGAGGAGAGGGCCCTGTGGAGCTGTGCCCTTCCATGGAGAGACACAGCAGTCCCTCAGTGATCCCTTTGGAGGGAGCCAGGAGGCTAAATAACCTGATTTTACTCTTCTCCTTCCCTCTCCTGCTAGAGCTTCCCATTGGCTGACCCAGCAGAAAGGGGAGGGTAAGGGAGGCCTATCCATACAGGCAGTGCAATCTCAGACCCTGGGGCTCTGCACTTTAGGAGGCTCCAGAATTCCCTGCTCAATGTGAGCCTCCATGTGTCCTCATGTTCTAGTCCCCACAGTTCTAGGGACATACAGGGACATACAGGTCAGCCTCCTGGAGCCCAGAGCATGGTGGGGCATGGTGGAGGGGATGTGGGAATGCCCAGCCTATCATACATCTTGTCTAGTAGAGTGAACCCCATGGGCCTGCTTCACACAGGGGTGTTGGGAGGCTTCTTGGAGGAGGTCATTTTGGGCTGTGACTTTCTGCCTCACCCCTACACCATCTCCCCTTCCCAGATGGTGCTTCAAGAGGCAGCTGGTAGACTTGGTGATGGAGGGAGTGTGGCAGGAGCTGCTGGACAGTGCCCAGATCGAGATCTGTGTGGCCGACTGGTGAGTAAAATATGGCAACCTGCTCTGAACACCCTCAGGGCTGGCAGCAGTTCTGCTGAAAGGGTTCCCTGTGCACCTATCAGCCCCCTGGCCTGGCCACGGCTACTGTGCGCCCTTCATAGTGAGGGTGAGAGGGGAAAGGATGCTCTCATGTTTCAGAGGCGGCAGCCGGGGGGGGGGGGGGGGGTCCTGAGGAGCCCAGAGCCCCCACCCCCTGCACGCTTCCCTGTCCCTCTTCAGGGGGCCCCAGGTTGACAAGGGAGCCACTGACTGGCTTGGTCTGAAATAAGCGCCCCATCTCACCCACTCCACCCTCATTGCCCACACTCAGCACGAACCCTAAGGGCCTGTAGATACCCAAGGCCTCAAAAAGGTTCAGAGCACTGTGTCCTGAGAACTGAGACTTAGAGGGGCAGAGTTGGCAGGGGGCACTGGTTCCAGAGCACCCCGGTTCCTTCACAAAGCACTCAGGCTCTTCCTTCAAGCTCTTGCTCCTCCACACAAAGTCTAGTTTCTTCCCCCTGGCTCTGGCTCCTCCCCAGAAATACCCAGGCTCCTCCTCCCCTCCTTGGGGTCGGGGAGCCAAGGGGTTGTGGTTCCACCCCAGACATCATACTCCTTCCCCCTAACACACACACACACACACAGGGGCATGCACACATCCAACGCAAAGCCTCTAGAATCCACCCCAGGAGCACCCAGGCTCCTCCCAGCAAATTCCCAGGCCCTGACTTCTCTGTATGTAGTGTGGGTGTGTGCGCCCCTCACTGGGGTACAGGGAGGCTTAACCTTCAGCCTCCCTCTCCCCATCCTGGAGACCAGGTGGGTGGCGGGGGCATCAAGGCTCACCACCACCTGGCAGGTGGGGTGCAAGAGAGAACTGTGGCTGCATCTACCGGCTCCGGGTCCGCCTCCTGGACACGTATGAAAACGAAGTGGTCAAGTTCTCGGCCTCACCCAACCCAGTTCTTCAGTGGACTGAGAGAGGCTGCCGACAGGTGGGTCCAGACTGCCTTCCACACTACCCCTGGCCTGCGCAAAGACACACCCCACCGCCTGCCTGCTCAGCTTCCCTTCTCAGCTCCTCACCACGACCGGATGTCTCTCACAATAACCACTAACAATCACCAAGCCCTTACTTCATCCTGGACACTCTTCCATGAGTTTTGCCAACCGATTCATTTTATTAGCAGACCACCTGCGGTGTGTGCTGGGCACTGCTCTAGATGCTTGGGATGCGGGGGGGAGGGGGGCAAATCAAAGTCCTTGCTCTATCCCCATTCTAGAGCCGAGGAAACTGAGGCATGGAAAGTTAAGTGACTGGCCCCGAGTCACACTAAAGTATGCTGGGCTCCATGCACACCCAGGCGGGCTCCCAAGCTTGTGCATGGAGTCATCACATCAGTTACCAAAGTAACTTTTATGGGGCGCCTGGGGCCCAGTCAGTTAAGCATCTGACTCTTGATTTCAGCTTGGGTTGTGATGTCAGGGTCGTGAGACTGAGCACTGGGTCGGAGCCTGCTTATGATTCTCTCTCTCCCTCTGCACCTCCGCCCCCACCCCCAGCTTGGGCACACTCTCTCTGAAAAAAAAAAAAAAAATCAAAGTAACTTTTGAGGTGGCCTTGTTTCCTCTCCTGATCTCCTCCTCCCCACCCAACACAGATCCAGAAAGAGCCCATTTAAAAGTGAGTCAGATCACAAGCCTCTCCTCCAAGGGCTGCATCTCAGAGGAAAAGCCCAAGTTTTATCATGCAGCTATAAAAGGGGATGAAGTGTGGATCCATGCTACAGCATGGATGAACCCTGACAGTGGGATGCTAAGTGAGAGGCCAGGCACAGAAGGCCACATATTGTAGGATTGCATTTATACAAAATGTCCAGAAGCAGCAAAGCTCATAGAAAGAGAAAGCAGATAGGTTGGCTAGGAGGAGGAATTGGAAGTGACAGCTAATGGATATGAGGCTTTTTTCTGGGGTGATGGAAACGTTCCAGAATTAGATAGTGGTCATAGTTGCAGAACATTGTGAATATACTAAAAACCATGAAATTGTAGTTTTAAATGGAGCAGTTTGTTAAGTGAATATTATCTCAACAAAAAAAGTCTTCACAAGATAAGAAAAGCCAGAAGCCAAAGTCCTGCAATGGTCCACAAGGTCCCTCATGATCAGCCCTTTACCCCTGACACCACCTCCTGTTCTCCTCTCACTCTGCTGCAGACACAATTCTACCTCAGGGCCTTTGCGCTGACTGTTCCTCTGTTTGGAACACTCTTTGACCTGATCCCCACATGGCTCCTTCCCCGCTTCAGGTCTCTGCTAAATAGTGCCTTAGTGGTGCCTCCGCTCACTCACTTAACAACCTCACGCCCCTGCCCCTTACCTGCAGCTGTCTTCAGAGTCTGACTCTCCTTCTAGATTGTCAGCTTTGGGCAGTCCCAGTGGCTCAGCAGTTTAGTGCCACCTTTGGCCCGAGGCGTGATCCTGGAGACCCGGGATCGAGTCCCACGTCAGGCTCCCAGCATGGAGCCTGCTTCTCCCTCTGCCTGTGTCTGCCTCTCTCTCCTTCTGTGTCTCTCATGAATGAATAAATAAATAATCTTTAAAAAAAAAAATTGATTGTCAGCTTTACCAGGGAAGGACCTTTTTGTTTTCTTCACTGCTGTATCCCCAGCACCTAGAGCAGGGCCTGGTACCTCGCCAGTCCTTGGGGAGCGCCTGTTGAGGAAGTGGAGGAAGAGAAGGCCCCACAGGTCCTCACTTTCTCGCTCTCCTTCCCCATGCAGGTGTCTCATGTCTTCACCAACTTCGGCAAGGGCATCCGCTACGTGTCTTTTGAGCAGTATGGGAGAGACACGCGTTCCTGGGTCGGGCACTATGGTGCCCTGGTGACCCACTCCAGTGTGAGGGTCAGGATCCGCCTGTCCTAGCCAACCAGGGTGACCCAGCCTTCCAGAATGTACTGCCATCTGCCGGACATCATCATTGGTCAAGAGCAGCCTTGCAGCCGGGAGCCAGAAGCATGTAGACAGTGGGAGTCCCATGTGGCCCATTCCCGGCAGACCTCCAGTGAACCCCACTTGCTACTGCTTCAGCATGGTGGCCCACATGCTGTGCAAGAAACTGGGATCCAACCAAGGTGCTCACACTGCCCCAGCTTCCTGGGGTGGGGGAAGTCACTCAAAGTGACTCAGAGATGTTTACTTTGCTTGCAAATTGTTTTCTTACATGCGTGGATGTCGGTCAGTAGACTGAGTCAACACACAAAGGCCAAACCAGGATTTGGAATAGTGGGGGAAAGCTGCTGACAACCTGGGACAGTGACTGGAGGGGATCCCAGCAGCTAGCAGGGAGCAGAGGTTAGGCGGGGATCTATCCTTGAGGTCACTAACAGGAGCATCAAAGGGGACCCTCTCTGCAGTCTTGGGGAGTCTCTGGGATTCGGACGTGGGGCCTGTGCAACCTCCTCCAGCACCACCTATCAGCACCTGCCCATTGGGCCTGACTGGTGCTGTTTCTTTCAGAATTCTGGAATCCCCGCTGATCCCCAAACCATGTCCCCCACCCTACCTCCTGCCCCCTCAGGACAGCTCCCCTCCTGCTGGGCAACAGACTGCTTTTCTCTACTCTCTGGTGTTCAGACTCCAGGAGCAAGGCATGCCACAAGGGAAAGAGCGCCTGCCTGCCTCCCTGGTGTCTCCTGCTATCTCCCCAGCTGGGCACAGCCAACAAACTAGCTCAATAAAATTGGTGCTAAATGTGAAATGACAGGGGACTTTTATCTATGATCAATGCACTGTCCACCCCCAGCCCTGATCCTAAAAGGCCTTGTGGGAGGTTTCCAACCATGAGAACTTTAGGTGTACAAAGCTCCATGCAGTAAATGGAAGGCAGGCGCTGTTATTTGGTCCAGGAGGAAACAGGCTCAGAGTTTAAATGGCCTGCCCAAGGTCACCCGGTAGGTAAGCAGGGGAAGCAGGACCTGCACCAAGCCCAGTGATAGAAGGACAGCTCCCAAATGGTAAAATCTAACATGGCCAAGCACGTGGTCAGGTGAGGTCAGTATTACTCTTGGTGCCACTTCTTGAGGGAGGAACAAACATATCCAAAGTCACAGAACAAAGAGGGAGAGCCAGGATTCAGACCCAGGTGTGTGTGAGTCTGAAAATAACCCAGAACAGCTCCCAGGCAGGCAGCAGTGCATCCCATCTGATCCTTTCAATACCCCTTCCACAGATAGGAAGCTGGAGGACCCGGCTGTCCTTGCCCAGATCCTGGGACTGCAGGAAAGGGAAATGGACCTTGGTGCTGCCTACCTGACTCCAAAACTCCCAACAGAGTAGCCACCTGCATGTCATACACTCAGAGCAACAAATTTAATCTTCACCAAACCCAACAAGGAGGATACTATGGGTAGAGCTATTTTCTGGAGAAAACTGAAGCCCATAAGGGATGTCAGTGGCTAATACCACGCAGCAGGCAAATATTGTGCAAGAGGGTTCACATTACAACCATGGGGGTGTGTGTGTCTGTATTTATTGCAACCCCTTCCCAGAGACAGCAGTACAGGGCCTTCCTTATCTCAGCAGAAGAGGTCCCTTGAGTCAATGCACTACACAAGGAAGGCAAGGGTGTGGACAGAGGGGTGCTTTTCCTAACTCACATCCAGAACCCCTATGGGCAAGCAGTGTTCCAGATGGAAGAGGCGAAGCCAGGACTTAAACCCAGGACCAGGTGCTTCCAGAACTGGAATAGCTTCCCAAGAATACTGCAGGCCTCCAGAGAGAAAGATCCTGTTCTGGGTGAACCCCAGCCTGCTGCGGCCCGGACAGTCACTTCTTCTTCTGCACATGGCCACAGTCGTACTTGCCACGCACGACAGTGAGCTTCACGCCAGGCAGGTCCTGGGTGCGGCCACCCTGCACGAGCACGACGTGGTGCTCCTGCAGGCTGTGACCCTCTCCGGGGATGAAGCATACAGCCTCTCGGCCTGTGCTGAGCCGCACACGGCAGCACTTGCGGTTGGCCGAGTTGGGTTTCTTGGGCTTTCGGATGAATGTGCGCAAAACCACTCCCTTCAGCTGTGGCCGGCCAGCCGTGGGGCCCAGAGGTGGAGGCGGCCACTTCGGAAGCCCCCGGCGATGCATCTGGTTCAGGGTGGCCATGGTGCGGGTGGTCCACAGCTGGGAGGCCAGGGCTTGGCCTGGAGACACACAACCGGGGACAACAGGGGATGGTTATTATCCCAGTGAAGGGGTAAGAGTTCTGGGCACTGTTCCAAGCACTCTACAAGGATGTGTTTACGTCTAGGGGCGGTCACAAGTAGGAGTAGTAATGTTTACTGGGCAACCATCACATGTCAGGTTCTGTTTTAAACATTTAATGTGGATTAACTCATTTTATGCTGCAAGGAAGATACTGACTTTAATGCTGCTTAAAAATAATAATAAAAGCGAACAGATTGACACCATGTCAGGGACTGTTCTGTGCACTGTACCCACCTTAACTCACGCCACCTCCAGAGCAACCCAACGGGATATTTTGGGGAGGGGTCCCTCCTCCTCCCTGTCATACTCACTTCCAGCCCCCATAAGTAGATGATGTCAGTTGAACTTTCATATAGACCCCTTCCTCTCTCCACTGCATCAACTCTGGGCCTGTCCAGGCTCATCTCTTGATCCCTACTCCTCCCTCCTCCTACACTCTAGTCCCCACATGCAGCTGGAGGGACCCTGTGGACACCTGGGTCAGGCCATGTCCCTCCCCTGCTCAGAGCCCTCCCCCCTGCGGTGCCCTCTGACTTAGGCAAGAGACAAAGTCCTTCCCATGGCCCATGAGGCCCCAGTTGATCTGCCCCCATTACTTCCCTGACCTTCATCTCCCCTACTAGCCCCCTTGCTCATCCTGCTCCAGCCAGTGTCCCCAGAAACACCAACAGAAAGGAGACCAGTCGGGCAGCCCAGGTGGCTCAGCGGTTTAGCACCGCCTTCAGTCCAGGGTGTGATCTCAGGGTCCCAGGATCAAGTCCCACATCGGGGTCCCCATAGGGAGCCTGCTTCTCCCTCTGCCTGTGTCTCTGCCTCTCTCTCTCTCTCTCTCTCTCTCTCTGTGTCTCTCATGAATAAATAAATAAAATCTTAAAAAAAAAAAAAAAGGAAGAAAGACCAGTGTGGCTGCAGTCTACTAAGAAGACTGGGGGTGGGGGGGAGCAGAGCTATATATTTCCAAGGCAGACTGATGGGACTTGCTTATGGATAGGATGTAGGATGTAGGATGTAGGATGTCAGAAGATACCACCATAACTGGATCCTCTTCAGCAAACATTCATTGAGCACCCTGTCTTGGCCCCAATCCTGGAGGCACGGTGGTGACAGAGACAGCCCTTGGCACATCCCTCCTGGAGCTCCCAGTTCAGGGCTTTAGGTTATCCTTTTCCTGTCACTAGCATGGATGCCTTTTTGCACCCAAACTTTACAGTCCCTCCATATCCAGGGCCAGTCCTGGCCCTATGTCTATTTCCATGTCTCCTTATGTGTCAAATTACAGCAAAATCCTTAAAAGGGATGAGATATTCCCCTTCTTCCTCTTGGTGATAGCCTCTTCCAAGTGGTATGCCTTAAGCAAGACTCTGCCCCTCCATGTCCTCACTGTGTCACAGGCACCATAATCACACCTACCCCCCGCCTCCCCCCCGCAGTACGTGTATGAGGGGCTACCCTTAGAGACACATGTCAAGCCAGCCCAGAGTTGGGACACCCGGATGGCTCAGGGGTTGAGCACCTGCCTTTAGCTCAGCTTGTGATCCTGAGATCCAATCCTGCATCAGGCTCCCCGCAAGGAGCCTGCTTCTCCCTCTGCCTGTGTCTCTACGCCTCTGTGTGTCTCTCATGGGTAAATAAAATCTTAAAAAAATTAAAATAAAAAAAAAAATCTACCCCAGTTCCCTGGCAGAGTGCAAGCCTGTCATGTGATCCTTAGTGAGTGGCAACCAGAAAGTGCTTAATAAATATTGCAAAGAGTGAATAAATGACCGAAATACCTCGCAAAGGGCATGGCCAGGAGAAGGATGTGATGTCCCTAGAGCCAGTAAGGACGTAAATTAAGCATCCCCCTCCGTACCTGGCACACACTAGGATCTTGAAAAATACCAGCTGAACGAATGACTTAAACGCTTTGCTTGGATGTCTCACCCACCGGGGGGGGGGGGGGGGGGGGGGCGGGGAGGGGTTATTTAATAAGTATTTGCTGAAGAAATCGATAATTGACCCAACCGACCCGACGACGCCCCCAATGCAACGACTTCCCCCGTCACCCCTGCAGCGGGAGCTCTGCTAACACCCACCACGCATCCCTAGTTTTAAACCGCGATTCCCCGGGGGCTGCGGCAGAGGCACCCAAGTCCCAGCGCGGAAAACCCTCGTCCAGCTGCGTCTCTGCAGCTCGAGATCCCAACTTACCGTAACTTAGGGACGCGCGGAGGCCACGGAGAAGGCCGGACCAGGACATCCCGCCGTCTGCAGGGTCCCTGCGTTGGAGGATAAGAGAATCAGGAAGGAAAAGGGGACTGGCCGTAGCCCGGGCAGGGCCCAAATCCTCCCATCCCGTCCTCAGAGCCTTCGGATTTAAATCCGAGGAATTTCCTGACAGTCTAACCCCTCACGCTGCTGACACAAATTCCCTCCGTCAATTTTACTTTCGCTCTGAGTAGACTCCGGGCACCCAGCGACCTCTCCCCACCCCCCCAACCCCCGCACACAGAAGGGAAACTGAGGAGAGACCCGGGAAGTCCTGAGAAGCAGGGGCTCCACCACCCACCCCAGCAAGGTCCGCAGGCACGCTGAAGCGACCTCTAGCCCGCCCGGAGGCCACCCTGCCAGGGATTGGCTGGACCTGCCTGTCGTGTACGCTGAGGGGGCGGGGCGTAGACCACGATTGGTCAACGACAGAGCCAATCTCGGTCAGTTTTTCCTTCCGAACTGCGTCGCAGACGCGAGCGGCGCTCACCGCCTTCCCGGGTCGCAGCTGCTTTGCAATTGGTCTAAACGCGGAGTGGGCGGGGCGAAGGGTGCGCGACTCCTTGTCCCCTGTCCAAGATGGCTGCGTCCATGGCGCGCCGCTTGTGGCTTTTGGTGGCTGGTCGGGGTCTTCGGCCCCGGAGAGGCTGCGTCCGCAGCCACAGCCCGAGGAGAACTTTCGCCACGGAGAGACGAGACCGGAACCTCCTGTACGAGCACGCGCGCGAGGGCTACAGCGCGCTCCCCGAGCTGGACATGGAGCGCCTGTGCGCATGCCCTGAAGAGGCCGCGCGCGCCCTGCAGCTCCGCAAGGGGGAGCTGCGGCCGGAAGACCTGCCCGCGATCGTGAGTGCGCTTGCGCCGGCCGTCAGCCGCGGGGCCGCGCGGGGCTTGCAGGAGACTCTCCGGCAGGGGGCGAACCTATCGCAGGAATGTTAGTTCTTTCCCGGGTTTAGCCGACACGTGCTTGGCACCCACGTATGTGCCAGTTATGCACGGAGTGCCAGGGTCCTCGTGTCTACACACCCATGAAGCGTCTGTTTCATAAAGCGTGCCGAATACCTGCTTTGCGCTTAGGAACTTCCCACATGCCAGGCTTAAGACCACAAAAAAATGGGGGAAAGGGGCAAAAAATGAGGGGTGGGGTGTAAATCAGAGGGTGGAGGGATCTGCCTTTGGAGAGTAAGAGGTAGAGTCCTGCCCCTGCCCCACAGGTAGCAGGCAGCTAAATATTTAATGAATGAATCTTTCTACCTGCAGCTATTTCAGCAGCATCTACTATGTCCCAGGTGTTGAGGATAAGGGGGTAAATAATATATAATACTACCTGCCACGGAACGAGAAGCAGAGCCACCGTGTTGCTAGACCTTGCTGGGGTGCTAAGGAGGGTCCTGTTCTAAGGGCTCTGTACATTTTTGCCTCATTTCAGTTTCACAACCACCCTATGGTGCCATGATGGCCCTCATTAGAGGAGAAACTAAGGCCCAGAAAAATTACTTAAAAAGTGTGGCTGTTCCTCAAGAAATTAAACATGGAATTACCATATTATCCAGCAATCCCACTTCTGGGTATATTCCCCAAAGAAGGGAAAGCAGGGACTTGAACAGGTATTTGTGTACCCACGTTCATAGCAAGATTATTTACAGGAGCCGAAAGATGGAAGCGACCCAAGTGCCCATGGATGGATGAATAGATACACAAAATGTGGTACATACGTTACAGTGGGATATGATTCAGTAAAAAGGGAAGGACATTGTGACACGTGCTACAACATGAATGAACCTTGAGGACGTTATGCTAAGTGAAATAGGGCTATCACAAAAAGACAAAACTGTATGATTCCATTCATACGTGGTACCTAGAGTAGTCAAATTCACAGAGACAGAAAATAGAGTGGTGGTTGCCAGGGGCTGGGGAGAGCGGGGAATGGGAAGATGGTGTAGAGTTTCAGCTTGGGAAGATAAAGTTCCAGAGGTGGATGGTGGAGAGCGCTGCTTAGCGTTGCAAATGCAGTTAATGCCACTGAACTATACACTTAAAAATGGTTAAAATGGCAAATTTTATGTATATTTTACCATAGCCATTTCTTTATTTATTTAAAGATCTTTTTTAAAAAATTTATTCGTGAGAGACACACACAGATAGAGGCAGAGACATAGGCAGAAGGAGAAGCAGGGTTCCTGCACAGAGCCCAATGCTGGACTCAATCCCAGGACCCGGGGATCACGTCCTGAGCCGAAGGGAGACGCTCAACCACTGAGTCATCCTGGCATCCCTATTTTTTTTTTAAGATTTTATTTATTTATGAGAGAGAGAGAGAGTGAGTGCATGAAGGTAGCAGGGGAACAGAGGGAGAGGTAGAAGCAAACTGCCTGTTGAGTGCAGAGCCTGACACAGGGCTGAACCTAGGACCCTTCAATCATGATCTGAGCCAAAGTCAGACACCTGACCAACTGAGCCACCTAGGCACCCCTACCATAGCCTTTTAAAGTGCTGGTTTAGAGATCCTAAATTATTCATAACCTACTAATGGATCACATCCCAAAGCTTGCAAAACTTCTTTAGGGCATGAAGTTTGAAGAAAAATATGGCTTGTGGCTTTATGGGCAATAAGAAGGCATGTGAATTGTTCCTAGGAACCCTGGGGAGCTGGGTGCTTTCAGGCAGGAGATGGATTGTGTAGGAACTCTGGCTGGAGGAGGTGAGCCTGCAGGCTGAGAGGCTGGCACAGGGGTCCTCATGGGAGAGGACAGGATCTGGATTGGGGCAGGAGTCAAGGGATGGGAGGAGGACAGACCTGATGGATGTTCCTGAGGCAGAAAGGTCAGGACATGGTACCTGGCCACAGAGCTGGGGTGGCATCCAGCAGGAGGCTCAGGGCTCTGGGGTAGGGGGATGGGAGTTTGTGGGCCAGATCTGGGGGAGAGATGCTTTTCCTCAAGGCACTCTTACACGTAGTGAGTGGTGGAGTGTTCAGGGGACATCCAGGGGGAGCCCCCCAGTGGGTAGCCAACCACTTTGTGGCCTGCTCTCCCCTTCTGGCTTCCAGCCCCAGAGGGTAGGGCTATGTTGTTTGCCCCATTTTGTCAAAGGGAGAGCTGCAGCCAAAGAAGTCAGTGGGGTTTGCCCAGGGATGTGGGCTCTCACAGAAGGACCTCATAGCAGTAGGGGTGCCCATGAACAAGAGCTGAGCCTGCATGTGGAGGGGACAGGTTTAGCACACAGCCCCATAGGACAGAGGCTGCTTCTCATCTGTGAGACTCAGAGGTGAGTGCTGGCAGGGCCTCAGCTCATGCCCTTCAGCATGGAGGGTCCTTTCATCTTCTTGCTCCGCATCCCTTAGGATGCTGCCCGGTTTGACCCTCCTCAGAGTCCATCATCCAGTCCAAGGGAGTGAGAGACAGAAAGTCCAGCATGGGGACTTATCTTTAAGGAGGTGACCGAAGACTCACATTCCCACTCATGTCCATTGGTTGGTCTTGGATCCAGGAGCACACACAGCTGCAAGGGAGGCTGGGAAATGTATCTAAATTCTGGGCAGCCACGTGCCTTACACCAGGGAGCTCTAGCATGAGAGGGCAGGAGGGGAGACGGGCCACTGGGGTCCAGGTGGCCAGAGGGACAGGCTCCAGCGAGAAGGGGCAGGAGACAGAGGCCACTTCACACCTTTCCCTCTGTGTCCACCCCCAGATCTCAACATGGCAGGAGCTGAGGCAGCTGCAGGAGCAGATCCGGAGTCTGGAGGAAGAGAAGGGGACTGTGGCTGAGGCAGTACGGGCCCTGCTGGTGAGCATGGGGGTCCTAGGTTGGGGGGGCTTCACTGTGCTGATTCGACCTCAGTTTCCCCTCTCGCAGTCCACGATGGCTGGCGTCTCTTTGCATGACTCTGCCAGAGGCAGAAAGCAGGACTTCGGTGGCTCACATGTCCTTTTTCAAGAGCAGGGAGACCTTTCCTGAAGCATCCAGCAAGGTCCCTTCATGCCCTCATGGGCCCAGACACCCGACACCCACACCTGTCATCAGTAGGAGGGATGGAGTTACTACAGTGGCCTTAGGACTCCTTGAGAGGCAGCCCCTGGCTTAGCCCATGTTCCCTGAACTACAGGGAGGGAGTGCCCAAGGAGGGTAAACTGAGTCAGGTGTCTGTGGGATTGGAGGAGGAAAGGCAAATAGTCTTGGGTTAGATGGCCAATAACATCTGCCATGGGGGCAGAAAAGTAATCCTAAAATTAACAGCAGACATTTATATAGCAATCACTGCGTGCCAGGCACTGTTCTGGGTGCGACCCTCACGAGTCTGTGAGACAGGAACAGCACGGACCCAATTTACAACTGACACAGCCAGGGCCCCAGGATGTTAAAATGTGCCTCAGTGTCACAGCCAGAAAGAAGTGGCAGAGGCAGGGTTCGCACCCAGGCATTCGGGCTGCTTTCCACCCACCCCTCCCCTCGAAGGCCAATTGCAATACTCATTACATCTCCCTGTGACACTGGGACCTGCGCGCCAGGCCCCGGGCTACATGCGTCACAGGCCAGCAGCCAGTGCAGACAACAAAAGTGACCACAGTTAAATGTTCAGTGAGTGCTAACTCATCTCACGGAACCCACGCAGCAGCCCTGCTGGGGACGTCCGATTAGCCCATTTCACAGATGGGAATCCCGAGGCTCGGAGGGGGGACGAGATTTGCCCGAGGACACGCATCCGGGAGACACCCCACGTTCAGATCCAGGTCTGCCTGATTCCGTCTGCTGCTCAGAGTCATAGGAAGTCGCACGTTCACAGACTTTACATCTCCAAGTCTCGGTTTTGTCATTTACCGATGCCCACGTCGTGGAGTAGGTTATGGAGAGATAGGACCGCGTGAGGCCTCTGCAGAGACAGGCGTGACGTGGCTCTCAGTCAACAGAGCGGCAGGTGTGATTACTGTCAGTTGTCTTGCCTCCTCCTGGCTTTCCTGATAGAGAAACTGAGGCACAGAGCGGAGGAAGGTCTGTCTGGCCAGGCACCTGCAGAGCAAGATATTCAGAACCCCTTCCACACACCTACCCCTGACCTCTTGCCCCTGTTTGACCTTACACCCCTTGTTTTTTTCCCCTCCTTCCGGGCCCACTGAACCTAATCACCGCCTCCACCTCTCTTCTACCAGGTAAACCAGGACAACAGTCAAGTGCAGCAGGTACTACAGGGGGCTGATGTCCCGTCCCTGGGGGGAGCGGGCAGGTGCCAAGTGAGTCCCAATTCCTACATTGTAACAGAAGACAACAGGATTGTCCATCCAGGTGAATCTGTTGGTTCATGAAACAAGAGGCTGGCTCCAGGGCCTGGCTCCATACTTGGTTCTACTTCCCTCTTGTTCCCAGACCAACTTTCTCCCCTCAGAGGAAAGGGGAGGCTGGCTGGGGTGCCAAGGGGACCACTTCCCCCCATAGCCGCACCCGTAGTCCTGGCGCTTGGGTCACATGCCTGTCTTTGAGCCAATCACTGTGGCCAAGGCAGTGGAATGTTCTGGTAGGCCGGGCCTGAGTCCATGACCCACTGGTTATACCACGTGGTGGTGAAGCGAGGTGAGGGAATTTCCCAGAAGGAAATTCAGGATGTTGGGCCAAAGAGACAAAAAAAAAACAAAGAGACAATGGGTGTCCGCCACAGAGGCTCTCCCAGCAAGGTCGAGGCTCTGCTCGAGGTCAGAGTGGTTGAGGGACCCTGCCCCTTCCTGGGCTGACGCCGCCTGCCCCGCCCCCAGGACCCCCAGTATCAGAGTCTGCGGGCACATGGCCGGGAGATCCGCAAGCAGCTCACGGTCCTGTACCCCAAGGAGACCCAGCTCAAGGAGCAGTTCTACCTACAGGCGCTGAAGCTGCCCAACCGGACCCACCCGGATGTGGTGAGCGGAGATGGGCCGTGGGGGAGCCCCGGGGCCCGCCTGGGACCACCTTCCTCAACCCCCCGCTGTCTCTCTGCAGCCCACCGGGGACGAGAGCCAGGCCCGAGTGCTCCACGTGGTCGGAGACAAGCCAGGTGGGGGGCCCCGGGGTCGGATGTGGCTGGAGCCTGTAGAGTCCCGGTGCTCCCCTCCTCCGCCCTGTCTCCTCTGGGTGTGCGCAGCAGGCTGTCCCGTCTCACTCGGGCCCCGGATTCCCTTGGGTTTTCCTGCCTGACTCCCCTCTGGCTCTGGCTTTGGCTCTGGCTCTCTCTCGACCTCCCTCTTTCTTCTTCCTAATGTTCTCTCCCCCTTACCCTCTCACCCCTTTTCTCCCTTGCTTCGCGTCTCTCTCTATCCCTCAATCCGCTTGCCAGTCCCGTCTCTGCCACCATCTCCCCTCCCTTCCTCTCCTCTCTCCCCGTGTCTCTCTCTCTCTCTCTCTCTCTCTCTCTCTCTCTCTCTCTCTCTTTCTCTCGCTGCCGCTCCTCCCCGCCGTCTCTCTAATCCAGCTTTTCATCCCGATCCAGCTTTCTCCTTCCAACCCCGGGGCCACCTGGAAATCGCAGAGAAACTCGACATCCTGCGGCAGAAGTGAGCCCGCCCGCTCGCGGCCCTCCCCGCCCTCCCCGCCCCAGCAGCTGGCTCAGCACCAGGTGTGCAGCCACCAAGGCCTCACCCCGCATGAATGTTTGATGCCCGGTCCCCCGCCTGGCAGCTGGCCTCTGCCCTGGGGTGCAGAAGAGCCCCCGTCGCCCCCCACCAGCCCCAGCCCACACGCACCCGCCTGTCCGCCCATCTGTCTCCCAGGCGCCTGTCCCATGTGTCCGGCCACCGCTCCTATTACCTGCGTGGGGCTGGTGCCCTCCTGCAGCACGGCCTGGTCAACTTCACACTCAACAAGCTCATCCACCGGGTATGGGCCAGGATGGGCAGGCTGCCTGGAGGGGGTGACACTGACACAGACTCAAAGGCTCAAGGTGGGGAGGTGGGGGGTAACCTCTGCTCCAGTCACTGGTTACAGAGCTTTAGGTGTATTTTTTTTTTTTAAGATTTTATTTATTGATTGATGAGAGACACAGAGAGGCAGAGGGAGAAGCAGGCTCCATGTAGGGAACGCGATGCGGGACTCGATCCCAGGACCCTGGGTCACAACCTAAGCCGAAGGCAGATGCTCAGCCGCTGAGCCATCCAGACATCCCACTTTAGGTGTATTATTAAGACGTTTAATTCTTAAAGCAACCTTAGGTGTAGGTGCTATTACCCCCACTTCAGAGAGGGAGAAATTAAGGCCTCCAGGGGGCGCAACTAGTCCAGGATCTGATGGCCGCTGCCTGGAGCTGGCCCCAGAGCTGTGTGACCTCAGTGCCTGCCTGTAGCATAGAGGGGGTGTCGGGAAACGTGCTGCTGAAACAGGAGCTGGAGGCGTGGGGTGTAGGCAGCAGCAAGGGACTCGGGCATTTCCGGAGGGCACTGGGGAGCCACAGAAAGCTTTCGCCACACCTCTCACTACCCTGGGCCGGATGAACTGAGCAAGGAAACCATGAGGCGCCAGCAGAGAGGGGCCCTAGGGACGGCTCCAAGCCCCCCTACTCGGGCCTTCCTCGGTTTCCTCTGAGGCGGGATGGGTTTTAGAAGGACAGGTGGGAGCTATGGGCCAGCTCTGCAGTGTCGCTTCTTCGGGTCTGAGCTTGGGGCCTGGCGGGGGTCCAGGCCGTGCGCCTCAGCCAGCCCCTTCCTCTTCACAGGGCTTCACCCCCATGACGGTGCCAGACCTCCTCCGAGGAGCTGTGTTTGTGAGTGCTCCCCACGCCCAGCTGTGTGCCAGGCCCTGTTCTGGGGACCCCACTCATAAAGAACAGCCTATCTCCCCGGCAGAGACCACCCTGGGACTGGGTTGAGGGTCCCAGGCCACAACAGGGAGGCCAGGGCAATTCTAGAAGCTTCCGGGGAAGGACCGGGGGTTGTGACTGCAACATGGAGGCCGAGGTCATCTGTCCCCTGACCTCAATGGCTTGGCCTCCCCAGGAAGGCTGTGGGATGACGCCAAATGCCAACCCATCCCAGATTTACAACATCGACCCCTCCCGCTTCGAAGACCTCAACCTGGCTGGGACAGCAGAGGTGGGGCTTGCAGGTAAGCATCTGCCTGGAGGCAACAGCAGGGGTGAGGATGCCTCCAGAGATTGCAGGGGAACAACCAGGGCCATCCTAGGGGTGATGGCCACCTGCCTAGGATGTCTCAGTGACCCCAGGGCCAACACGTACCGTTGTGTAGGTCGTTTACTGCACAACAGCACAGTAAGGATCCAGCCACATACCAGAGGGGACACCTTTTCTAATTCTCCCAGAGGTTTCCTGTGAGTGGGTGGTGCCCTGGCTGACCCATCCTGTCCCCCTCTCCCCCTAGGCTACTTCATGGACCACTCCGTGGCCTTCAGGGACCTGCCGATCAGGTGATGCCCCGTTCCTGTAGAACATGTCCCCACCCGTGACGTTCCTTCTCCCCTCCCTGACTCCACCTCCCTGGCTCCCCCAGGATGGTTTGTTCTAGTACCTGCTACCGGGCCGAGACAGACACAGGGAAAGAGCCACGGGGACTGTATCGAGTACACCACTTCACCAAGGTTGGTGTAGCCGGAACCGGAGAGGAGGGCCTCCGCAATGACCCAGGGCCTCCTGACCCGTGTGCCCACTGCGCTGCCCCAGGTGGAGATGTTTGGGGTGACAGGCCCTGGTCTGGAGCAGAGCTCACAGCTGCTGGATGAGTTCCTGTCCCTGCAGATGGAGATCTTGACAGAGCTGGGCCTGCACTTCCGGTGCGGAGAAGGGCAGGGGTGAGGGAGGAGGGATGGGCTGGCTAGTGCTCCCTCACCGTGAACACCCTCACACCCCCACCCTCCGGCCCCTTTTCCCGTATTAGGAATATATACAGGGTGTGTGTCTGGGTCTAAAATCCCGTGTAGGCCACAGGATGGAGACGGCAGCCAAGGCAGCGCGGGGCGCTCCGGGGTGGAGACCCGGGCCCCTTCCATCTCGTGGCTCCCATCCCTAGGTGCCGCCCCATCTGCGCTGCACCCGAGGGGCTCCTCACTGCCCCTTCCCTTTTGGGCAGGACCTGGTGGGCAGCCCCACGCCCTCCTGCCTCATCTGTTAGGCTTCCAGAGAGGCTGGGGGATGTGGGCTTTCTCCCCGGTTACCTGTTACAAACCCAGGGTGCTGAGAGTGGCACTCTTCGCTCCATCCGCTCCACTCCTGCCCCCCGATACCCTGCCGCATCCTACCACCTTCTCCACCTCGTGCCTCCCCTCCTTATCCTCTGACCTTCACGACAACTGTCTCTTGGGCTGCAGCGTCCTGGACATGCCCACCCAGGAACTGGGCCTCCCCGCCTACCGCAAGTTTGATATCGAGGCCTGGATGCCAGGCCGCGGCCGCTTTGGCGAGGTGAGCCTCCAATATGGTGAGGACGCGCAGTGGGGACAGGGAATGGGATCCCCCACAGCTGACCCTCTTGGCCCACCCCCTCACCCAGGTCACCAGCGCCTCCAACTGCACAGACTTCCAGAGCCGCCGGCTGCACATCATGTTCCAGAAGGAGGCCGGGGAACTGCAGTTCGCCCACACGGTGAGCGCCCGCACCGCCCTGCCCACCGTCCCCACAGCCTCCCTTCTTAGGCCTCAGCCTCTCCCAGGCTGGTAGAGGTCATCACATGGACGTGAGCATGCCTCTCTCCCAGGTGAACGCCACGGCCTGTGCTGTCCCTCGCCTCCTCATCGCCCTCCTGGAGAGCAACCAGCAAGAGGTGAGGGGTGGAAAGATCACCCTCAGGGAGGCAGAGGGGGGAGGCCTGGGGCGCTGGCAGCATCCTGAGGCCTGCTCTGTCCCCAGGATGGCTCCGTCCTCGTGCCCCCTGTCCTCCAGCCCTACCTTGGCACCGATCGGATCACTGTCCCCACTCACGTGCCTCTCCAGTACATCGGACCCAACCAGCCCCAGAAGTCCAGGCTCCCCAGCCAGCCTCTTCCGAGCTGAGAGCTCACCCTCATTGGTCAGCAGGGCTGTCGCTGCTTCCTGGAGCTCAGGGGACTCTGGAAACCCGGGACCTATTTTCCTGAGCCTGTCCTGACATCTGCATTCCTCGTGTCAGCTCCGTGCCTGGGCCCCTTCCCTTCTTCCCCAATTTTCTCAGAACCAGCCAGTGACCCTGTCATCACTGACAGTCCCAACCCTGCACCAGAAAGCAGGACATCTGGGGACTTGACGGTTGTAAGGACAGGGAAGGAGAGGAAGAGTCCCCAGCCCTCCTTCCTTCCTTCCCTCAGGATGTAGCAGAAAGTCCCCAATAAATGGTCAGAACAAAGGCCTTTGTGGATCTGTGGGCAAAGGACCCTGGCCGACTAGCTGGGGATGCTGGGCAGCTGGGCTGAGGTGCCAGACCGCCCCAGGGTCTGTGGCTGCGGGGACCGTGGCCAGGAACCCCCAGCAACCCCCAGAGCACAGGGAGGGCAACTTAGAGGCCACCGCCAGAACTGAGAGGCCAAGTCCTCTCCCCTGGCTCTAGGACAGGAGGCACCTTGCACTGACCCCAGTTTCAGCCTCACCCCTCCATCCCCAGTGGCAGGGAAGGGTCCAGTAGGCAGCACAGACTCAGTGAAGCTGGAACTCACCCTGGCCCGGGACCAGCTCCTCTCACGCCGACGTCACTCCTTCCTTCAGCAGACCCTGGCAGCTCCTTCTTCACAATATTTCCAGAAGCCACCCTTCCTCTCTCCTCCCTGGTCCCTCCCTGGGCCTCCCTGGGCCCGTCCGCTGCGACTCAGAGGCACAGCAGCCACTTCACTGTCTGCCCTGCTCCCTGGGCCCCACACAAAGCCAGAGCAGACCCTGTGGGACCCCTGTGTTGGGTCACACCCCTCCCCTGCCCAGAGCCCTCATGTTGCTCCATCTCACTCAGGGGAAAGGACACTTGTCCCTGTGATCCACAAAGCCCCACCTGATCCGCCCCCTGCCTTCCACTTCAGCCCACTTCTTGTCGTGCTCTGGTCCGGCCTTTCTAACTCTGCAGACTTGTTCCTGACTCAGACCCGTGCACTTGGCAGTGCCTCCTCTGGCTACTTTTTCCCTCAATCTTGGGCGAATGCCTCCATTTGATCACTCAGGCCTTGGCCCAAATATCCTCCTCAAAGAGGACTTCCCTGACGGGCCAAAGTAAATCCCCTAGCACTCGTGATGCAGGAGTCTGCGGTCATTTCCTCCTTCCTTAGGCTGTTTGAGTGTTGTGTCTGCGCCTCTCAATTGTCTGCTCCACAAGCACAGGGAGCTTGGCCAGTTTGTTCACTGCTGGAGCCCCCGGCTTTGGAAGAGGGCTGGGCATATAGTAGGTGTTCAATAAAAAGCACTGACGTGAAGGTGCTGGGCGCTGTCTAAATTACCTTACGCACTCCTCACCTCCTGCCAAGCCTCACCTGGAGGAGGGGGTCACCAGGCCAATTTCACAAAGGATGCAACCAATCCTAGAGAGGTTGGGCGGTTCTCCCAGGGCCACGCAGCTGGTAGTGGTGGAGCAGGGATTCAGGCAAAGTCCAGCCACCACCTCGGAGGAAGTAGGTTTACAAGGCCCAGGTTTGCAGACGAGGAAGCGGCCAAAGAAGAGGAGTTGCCTGAGTTTACCTGTTAAGCGGCGCCGCTGGATTCGAACCCAGGTCAGCCTCCCAGTGCAGCCTTAAGCCCATCAGACCGTGTCTGTCTGGCGGATACACCCTCCCTCCCTGCTGGCACTAAGGGGCCATTATCTGGAGCAGAGCGGGTGCAGGACGTGGGTCCCCATGAATAATTGAGGGTCGGGCAGGTGGCCGCCCTGCAGCTGTCACCCTGCCACAGGCAGGGAAGGGGCAGTGGTGACGTCACTTCCTCCCCTGCGGGGCCACGGGCCTGGGTTATAAGCAGCTGCCCTGCCGTCCAGCACAGCACCGAGCACCGAGCACCGAGGTCCGGACGCCCCACCATGCAACGCCGCAGGGCCCACCTCCGTGCTGCTCCCACTGCCACTGCCCCTGCTGCTGGCGCTGCTGCTGGGGGCAGGTGAGTGCCAGAAACTGGAGAGGGCACTTCTGAGACCTGTCAAGGACCGGGGACTCAGGGAACCAGGGGGGAACGAGGCACCCATTGGGGTCGGACCAGAGACTTCATGGGCTGAGCTTCCAGGTGGGGAGGGAACGCCTGGCAGGTAGGCTGAGGAGGGGACAGGGGAGTAACAGGATGCATCTTGGAGCTGAGATCAGCACCGAGGACAGCGCCCGGGGGTCCCAGCCCAGCACCCATCTCCTTCCTCCACAGCCACCGCTGCTCCATTGGCGCCAAGACCCTCCAAGGAAGAGGTGAGTGCAGACCCCTTGCCCTGCCTCATCTCCCCCACACCCTGGCCCACCCTGACCAACTTCCATGATCATCTCCCCTCCAAACCTCCTGCTGCTCTCATTACCCCCATCTGCCCTGCCCTCAATCTCCCCTCTGACCCTTCACCCCCAGCTGACCCGCTGTCTAGCAGAGGTGGTCACAGAAGTGCTGACACTGGGCCAGGCCCAGAGAAGCCCCTGCACAGCTCTCCTCCACAAAGGTAAGGGGGGCCTAGGCCCCAATTCCTCTTGGGAAGTCCCCACCCCACCCAGGGTTTGTGCCAGGGCTTCCTGGAGGAAGGGGTGTCTCATCTCAGAGTCCCCTTGCCTGGGCTGGCATAGCACTGCGCAGTGTCCAGCCTGGCCTCCAGACCCACCCTCGGGGTTCCCTGCAGTGGTGCAGGATGGGGGCAGAGAGTGTGGCCCAGACCTGACCCTCCTCTCCCAGTTTTGGGCAGCCCCACTGTGGGACCTTGGGCAGACCCCAGAATCCCTCCAGGTCTCAGTTCCCCCAATTTGCTGCACAGAGAGCACCCTCTCTTTCCACCAGAGATGTGTGAGACAGAGCCCTATGGCTGTGTGTCCAGCAAAGAGAAAGCCCTACTGGTTGAGGATTTCAAGAAGCAAGAGGCTGGGAAGACGAGGTCCAGCCAGGAGATGAGGGATGAGGAAGAGGAGGCCGCAGAAAGGGCCCACAAGTCCGAGGTGCGGGAACAGACCATCCATGAGCAGCTTCAGAGCCGGCTCCACCAGGAAGAGGACAACGAGGAAGAGGAAGAGGAGGAGGAGGAGGAGGAGAAAAGGAAGAAGAGGGGGCACACGGAATCCTTTGAAGGCCTGTGGAAGCGGCGCCTAGAGGGCAGAGGGGGCCCCCAAAAGCGAGTGGCAGAGCAGGCCAGTGACGAGGAGACAGCCCAGTTTGAGGCAGAAGAGAAGGGCCTGCAGGTGCTAGGCGGGGGCCGCAGTCTGTGGCAGGGGGCCGAGGCGGGTGGAGAGAGGCACGACGACTCGCCGCACCACCACCACCTCCACCAGCCTGGAAGCTGAGCCCAAGCAGAAGGAAGAGGCTTCGGAAAAGGAGGTGAGTGGAGGAGGCGATGGGCAAGTGGGGCGGACCCAACAGCCAGTGGATTGCTACCAACCCCGTACCAGTGTTGGGCCATGATCACTACTCACCACAAATGGATCGTAGTGACCAGGACTGACACCAGGACTAGGCAGCAAGAGCCGAGCAAGGCCTCTGCTTGACCAAGATGGCTTCCATGCTGACATCACTTCCCAGATGGCCACTAGTATTGCAGAGAGGTAGCTGACTTAGCGGTCTGGCCACATGAAAAGGGGCTGCTGCTTGGTTCACTGGACTACAGATGGACACCATTGCTGGGTCACAGAAAGTAGGATGTCCCCGTGATTGGTGGCAGTAGCCCAAATGGCCAGCACCTCACAGAAGGGTCACGGCATCCAAGTTTACTTGTCCTGTCCGTTGCCGTTGGCTAGACAGTCCACACGCACACGAACCGCACTGCTGGGCACATTGGCCAACGTAACTCTTCCGCCAAGGTCCCCATCGTGGTCCACAGGATGACCACTGTTGTGCAAACTGACATGGCTCACATTCAGGGGTGACTACTGAGGTGGCCCGCCCTAGGAGGTAGGTGCTGATCAATCCATTTCTGATCCCACCAGGAGCATGACATGGAGCGGCTGGAGCATGTGAGAGATGAGCTCAAGAAGGCAACTGAGATTCTGGGGGAGGAGATCAGGAGGGAGGGATGACCCCCGACTTCATGGCCTCCTTCCCGGCCCACCCTACGGCTTAGGACTATGGACCCCCAAAGCTCACCTACCAGCCCACTCCATGCCCAACTGCAGGAATGGGGAGAAGGGTGTGCCATGCAAGTGGGCTCAAGGGGCCGAGTCTGAGCTGGGGAGAGGGGCTGGCCTCATGCTGACTCAGGACATACCCGGCCACCCATGTAACCCATTCCAACCCTTCTGTGTGGATAAAGCACAAAGAAAACCACTGAGGCTTGTGTGGCACTTGATTTTGGAGGGATGGGGACCCAGGAATAAACCGGAGGACTGCGACGGCGACAGTCAGTCTAGTCTCAGGTTGTCAGAACTGGGATTTTATTAAACTGGAGTTTCTATTAACAATTAGGTCAGACGGGGTCATCGGGGAGAGGTTTTGAGGCTGGGGTGGGAGGGAGCCGACTTTGGCTCCGGCCACTGTGAACCACGATGTCGTCGTATTCATCCTGGGGGCAGAGGAGGGCAGGCACAGGGGCTCAGGTGGCTGTCACTGTACCAGCTGTCCAGCTTCTTCCACCCGCCCCGACAACTGGGTCTTCTGGTGACACCCAAGTTCCCCCACGCAAATTCCCCACTCCTGGTTTTCCAACCGCCACATTCAAGGTCATCTGCTTTCTCCCACCACCCACCACTGCTTGGGCTCCTGCTTGGGCTCCAGCCCTGCTGCTTCGTGGCGTCTTCAGCAGCCACAGCCACTGGGGTCTCCTTCCTCTGCCCCCTCCCTCTGCTTCTACCCAGATTCCTCACCCTACTCACCCCCCTCACTACCCAGCCTCGTCCCCTGCCCAACGCAGCATCTCTGCCACCTGGCTTCCCCCACACAGCCTCCTCCCTGCTGGCGAAGGTCCTTCCTCACTGCTGCCAGCGTTGGAACCACTGCTGCCCGAGGTCACCTTCCCACACCCTCAGTCCTCCATCTCTTGCTCCGGGAAGTCACTCCCTACACTCTCAGCCACCGCTGCTGCTCACTGCCATCACAGGTCCCTCGGACCGTGGTCTCATTCTCTAACTCTGCCTACCTGAGTTCTCCCTCCGCCGTTGCTCAAGCCATGGCTCCCCACATTCTCCCCACCACCCCGTCCAGGTCACCCCGGACTTCTGCCTGCATTCTCCGATCACAGCGGCCCAAGGTTGGTCTCAGTACACTGCCTAACTTCTCTTTTCACCCCTGCCCACCCGCCTGTTTACCCTGACCCCCCAGCTGGGCCACCCGGTCTTTCCTCCTGACTCACGCCCTCGTCCCCGCTGTCACTGTCGCTACTGCTGCTGCTGCTGCTGCAAGGGCCAGGCCTGTCGTCCTCGTCCTCAGGCTCAGGGGCTCCATGTGCACGGAGAAGACGGGCAAGGATGGGGTTGGGCCGGAGCGTGGCACTGCCCAGTGGGGTGCGGCCACCGTACATGCGGGCAGCAGGGTCAGCACCGGCCCTCAGGAGAAGCTCCAGCACATCGGCTGCTTGGGCCTCCACTGCCAAGTGCAGGGGGCTCCGGCCACACGTGGGCTCCTACAAGGGGCAGCAGAGAGGTCAAGGGGGCCCTGCCCCACTCCAGGGCACAACCCTCCCGGCCATACCCTCTCCCTAGGGCAGCTCACCGGTTTATTGAGGTCCGCTCCAGCCTCCCGGAGCAGCCGCACCATCTCTGCATCTTTGTGGATGACGGCCACGTGAAGTGGGGTATGGCCTGTGGACAGAGTGGTATCATGTGATGTGGGTCAGGGGCCTGGGCCCCAAATGCCAAGCTGCCAAAGGAGAACACCATGGCCTGAGGGGACTGAGTCTGGGGTCCAGCCGCTGAATTCCTGGGTATGTCAAAGAGGCAAATGCACCCCAATGCCTAAGTCTTGGTGTTCTGGAACCTGCTGGCAGTGTAAAGCCTGGCTTGTGGAAAGTCTGGGGCTTATGGGTGAAGAACCTAGGGGCTTTGGACAGGAAGCCTGGATCTTGGAACCAGGAGACTGGGTCTCTGGTCTTTATCCCACAAAAGATCTAGACCCCAAATTCCTGGGTCCTGAGTAGTTCAAGGGCCTGTGTGTGACTTTAGAGGAAGGAGGAGGCCTTGAACACTGGGTCCTGGGTGATCTCAGGAAGGGGCCTGGTGCAGGTAGTTGGGCCTAGAGGTGGGGGAGCTAAGATTCAGATGCCAAGGCCCCAGGTAGATGGGCCGAGGGCTGTCCCTGAACCTAGTGTCAATCTCTGGGGAATCTGAGCCTTAAGATCCCTCATCCTGGGTAGGCTAGGACCTGTGGTTGGTGGGAGGGGGCGAGATCCAGAGTGAGCTGTGCCTTCCAGCTGGAGAACCTGAACCCAACAACTAGATCTTAGTAGTTCTAGGCCTACAGGTGACAGGACTGGGTCCCAAGTGGTCTGGGGCCTGAGTCCCAAGTGACCTATTCTCAGTAATCTGGGGCCTCAGAGGGGATGTGTTCTCCAGTGCCTGGGTCCCTGGAGCCTCAGTGTTATTTCCCAAGGGCCTGGGTCTTGACTCAGGAGAATTGACCCTAGAGCCCAGTGCTCTCTCTCTGCCCAGGCCTCCAAGCCCTGCCCAGTGACCAGAAACCCTTACCTTCGTAGTTTTCAGCCTCTAACTGTAGCTTCCAATCCTCCTCATTCTCTTCATCTTCCTTTTCCAAGTCAGGTTCAGGGTACGAGGCAACAGGCGGGTGGTCGGTGTCAGAGGTGCGGTCAGGGCCCTGAGCGAGGTAGGTATTGGGGGCTCCCCTGGAGCACCGGGGACGGGGCTGGAGTAGCACACGAGCACAGGCATGTGCCCTCATGCGGCAGGCCAGGTGCAGCGCCGTGTGGCCCCCACGCTCCGCTATGTGCAACCCGGCACCCGCCGCATACAACTTTTCCACTGCGGAGGCCTCCCCCAGGATGGCTGCCAGGTGAAGGGCTGTCTGCAGGAGCAGAGGGCAGGGATTAGGGGGTGCACTGAGAACCTAGTCCCAAGCCCTGTACTGTCCCCAGGTGGCTCACCTGGCCCAGGTCATTCTGCAGGTCCAGGTACTCAGTGCCAGCCGCGAAGCCTAGGAGGAAATCCAGGAAGGGCTCATGCTGATGAATCACTGCTAAGTGCAGTGCCCTGAAGACAAAGACAAGAGCAGAGGTCAGAGGTCAAGTACTCCTGGAATGCCTAGGTGGCTCAGTGGGTTAAGCATCTGACTCTTGGTTTCGGCTCAGGTCATGATCTCAGGGTCATTGCGATCAAGCCCCACATCAAGCTCTGTGCTCAACACAGCGTCTGCTTGAGATTCTCTCTCACTCTTCCTCTGCCCCTCCCACTCATGGGAGCGCACGCACGCGCTCTCTCTCCCTAAAATAAATGAATAAATCTTTTAAAAAGAAAAAAAAAGTAGTCATCAAGTACTCCTATATTCCTTCATTCAACAAACTTGGAGCACCTCCTGTGTGCTAAGCCCTATGACCACAATCCTGCAACCAACTGTCAAGAATCTAGGAGAGTCAGGTCAGAATTAATTCAGCAGATTTGATTAATTGGTGTTTATTAAGTGGGACTTCTACTTCCTCCCAAGATGAAATAGCAGGGACCAGATTTCCCTCCCCTCTGAATCAATAACAACAACAAAAAAAAACAGACAAACTGCCGTGTAGGAAGCAACAGTTTTCCAGACACTGGTCCTCATGCAATGAATGACAGTGATCCTTAATACACCGGACACAAAGTGAGGTGAGACCTGTGACAGATTGCCACATTTCTTGAGAGAAGACATGGCATAGAGAGGGCAAACCCAGGCAGGGTTCTGGCCATCTGCATATGAGTGAGATGGAGCTGGGTTGGGGGACAGCAAGGCAGGGGGAGTCAAAGGACAGAGAACCTAAGAGGAGAGACCTGAACAGGGAAAGACACTGGAGATTTGCAGAGGGACCTCGAGAGGATTTAGGAGAAGACTGATCAGTGCACCGATACGGAGAAACTACCCGTCTGGGGAAGAAACCATGTAAACAGATTAGGGAAACGTGCCCATTGCTCACAGGGGTTCAGAAATAGTGCCTGTTGCCACTGGTGAGACTAGGAAAAACCCCTAAAATACAGGACATTGGGTAGAAGGCTCTAGAAGGTCTTACCTCTGTAGTGGGAAATAATAAACCCTAGATAGAGCGCTGCTCAGACCCACCTAACAAATCACAAGAGCAAAACCCAGAAGGATCAAACTACTTAAAAGTAGTTTAACTGCATCCCAAAGCAACATTCAAGAATATTTATAGGAACATAGGGGCACCTGGGTGGCTCAGTGATTCAGCATCTGCCTTCAACTCAGGTTGTGATCCCAGGTCCTGGGATTGAGTCCCGCATCACAGTCCCCGCAGGGAGCCTGCTTCTCCCTCTGCCTATGTCTCTGCCTCTCTCTGTGTCTCTCATGAATAAATAAAATCTCAAAGAAAGAAAGAAAGAAAGATATACAACTGGCCAGACTAACAAGATAAAGTTCACAATGTTTGGCATCTATTCAAAGATTACAAGGTAGGAAAAGAAGCAGAAAAACATGATCCACAATGAGAATAATCAATCAGTTGAAATTGACCCAGAAATGACCCAGGTGTTTGAATCTGCAAACAAGACCATTAAAAGAGTTCATTGTAAGTGACTCTCATACATTCCAAAAGTTAAGTAGAGACATGGGTGATAGGAGCCAAAGACTCAAATCAAACTCCTAGAGATAAAAACTAGAGCATCTGAAACGAAAAATACACTGGACAGGATTAGCAGAGATTAAACAATGCAGAAGAGGGAAGGCCTAGGTGGCGCTGTGGTTGAGTGGCTGCCTTTGGCTCAGGTGATGATACTGGGGTCACAAGATTGAATCCCGCAACAGGCTCCCCACAGGGAGCTTGCTTCTGTCTCTGCCTATGTCTCTGTGTCTCTCATGAATAAATAAATAAAATCTAAAAAAATAAATAATATAGAAGAAAAAACTACCGAATGACTTTGTGATAGGAACTATTTAGAATGAAACACAAAGAGAATTTTTTTAATTTCTTTTTTATGTTTAAGTCATCTCTACACTCAACATGGGGCTTGAACTCATGACCCCAAGATCAAGAGTCTCACACTCCAATGACTGAGCCAGCTGGGCACCCTCAAAAGAGACTATTTTAAAATGAAAGGAACATCAGTGAGCTATGGAACAACTTCAAGCAGCCTAACAATATTTGAAACTTTTTTTTCTTTTAAGATTTTATTTCTTTATTCTTTAGAGAACAGAGAGAGGCAGAGACACAGGCAGAGGGAGAAGCAGGCTCCCTACAGGGACCCTGATTCGGAACTTGATCCCGGGACTCCAGGATCACGCCCTGAGCTGAAGGCAGACACTCAACCACTGAGCCACGCAGGAGTCCCTAATATTTGAAACTAAGTCCCTAAATGATGTGGGGGATAGAAATATTTGAAGAAATAATGTCTAGAAAATTTTCCAAACTTATGAAAACTATAAACTCACAGATCCAAGAAGCTCAATGACTCCCAAGAACAAGAAATATTAGGAAAACTATACCAAAGCCCAACATAAAAATCTGGTTCAAAACCCCAATGGTAAAGATAAAAATCTCAGTGGTGCCTGGGTGGCTCAGTTGGTTAAGGGTCCAACTCTTGGTTTCACCTTAGGTTATGAGATCAAGCCCCACTTGGGCCCCACAATCAGCATGGAGTCTGCTTGGGATTCTCTGCCTCTCCCTTTGCCCCTCCCTTGCACTTATGTAGTCACTTGCTCTCTCTTTCTCTAAAATAAATAAATTTTTTAAAATAATTTTTTTAGGGATCCCTGGGTGGTGCAGCGGTTTGGCGCCTGCCTTTGGCCCAGGGCGCGATCCTGGAGACCTGGGATCGAATCCCACGTCGGGCTCCCGGTGCATGGAGCCTGCTTCTCCCTCTGCCTATGTCTCTGCCTCTCTCTCTCTGTGTGTGTGTGTGTGTGTGTGTGTGGCTATCATAAATAAATAAAATTTTAAAAATAATAATAATAATAATTTTTTTAAAAAAAGATAAAAATATCAAAAGCAGCTAGAGAGAAAAAGACACTTTATAGAAAAATAAAAATAAGGATGATAGTGGATGTCATATAGGAAATTAGACAGGGGAACAGACTGGGGCAACACCTTTCAAGTATTCAAAGACACACTCAACCTAGGATTTTTTTTTTTTTAAGTGGGCTCCATGCTGGGCATGGAGCCCAACACAGGGCTTACACTCAACCCTGAGATAAGACCTGAGCTGAGATCAAGAGTCAGATGCTTCACTGCCTGAGCCACCCAGACATCCCTCAACCTAGATTTTTTTTTAAGATTTTATTTGAGAGAAAGAGAGAGAGAGAGTGAGTGAGTGAGTGAGAGAGTAGGAAGAGGGTTAGAAGGAGGAGAAGCAAACTCCTCCATGCTGAGCAGGGAGCCTGATCTGGGGCTCGATCCCAGGACCCTGGGATTAGACCTGAACAGGAGGCAGATGCTTAACCAAGTGAGCCACCCAAGTGCCCCCAACCTAGAAGCCTTTAACCCAGCAAAAATATCTTTCAAAAATGAAGACAAAATAATGATGTTTTCAGATATACAAAAGCCGAAGGAACTTATCGACAGCAGACGATAAGTTGTCTCCAAAGAAAGGTTAAAGGAAACCTGCAAGCAAAATGAAAATGACATCCCACAGCAACATGGGCCTATACACATAAATAGCAAACATTGAAAATAACAACTATGTGGGTAAATCTGGAAGATTTTTTCTCATTATGTCTCTCTCTTTTTTTTTAATACAAGTCCCTTTAGAAGGTAATTTGAAAAAAAATAGTTGAGTGTTTGTTTAAACAAAACTACTAACAATGTATGGTGGAGTTTATAACACACGTGAAACTAAACTGTATGACAACAAGAACATAAAGGCCAGGAGGGAACAAATGGAAATATATTATTCTAAGGTTCTTTTATCTTTTACCCTATGCGAAATTTCACCCATCATAAGTTGAAGCTGTACAGTATAAGCTATAAAGCAGAGGTCAGAAAACTTTTTCTGTAAGTGGCCAGATAAAGATTTTACGCTTTGTGGATTCTAGTGTCTCTTTTACCTACTCAGCTCTGCTGTTATGGTTGATATAAAAGCAGCCACCAGCTATATGTAAATGAATGAGCAAAGCAGTATTCCAGCAGAACTTCATCTGTGGGGTCTGAAATGTGACTCTCATAATAATTTTCACTTGCCACAAAATAGTCTTTTGATTTTTTTCGACCATTTAAAAATGTAAATACCATTCATAGCTTACAGCCATACAAAAGCAGATGGCTGGCTAGATTTTTCCTGGAAGCCAGTTTGCCAACCACTTAATCAACAGAAGTGTTAAAGCTAACAAACCAGGGACTTTTGGCTGGCTCAGTCAGTAGAGCGTGCGACTCTTGATCTTGGGGTTATGAGTTCGAGCCCCATGTTAGGTGCAGAGATTACTTAAAAACACCTTAAGGGGCGCCTGGGTAGCTTAGTTAAGTGTCTGACTCTTGATTTTGGATCAGGTCATGATCTTTAGGGTTGTGAGATCACGCCCTGCATGGGATTCCATACTGGGAGTCGGCTTGAGATTCTCTCTCCCTTTCCCACTGACCCTCCCCCACAAAATAAATAAAATTTAAAAATAAAATCTTTAAATAAATACATAAAGCTAATGAACCAACAAAAGAATACAATGGGGGATCCCTGGGTGGTTCAGTGGTTTAGCGCCTGCCTTCAGCCCAGGGCGTGATCCTGGAGTCCCCGGATCGAGTCCCACATCGGGCTCCCTGCATGGAGCCTGCTTCTCCCTCTGCCTGTGTCTCTGCCTCTCTCTCTCTCTCTCTCTCTCTCTCTCTCTCTCTCTCTCCGTGTCTCTCATGAATAAATAAATAAAATCTTTAAAAAAAAAAAAAGAATACAACGGGACAAGGTTTACAGGTTCCAAAAGAAGGCAGAAAAAGAAGAAAAGGTAAACAAAGGAGATGTATTAAGTAGAAAATTAGCAAAAGGATGATAAACATAACTGTATCAATAACTAAATGTAAATGGTCTAAACATTCCAATTAAAAGGCAGAAATTGTCAGACTGAACAAAAAAGCAAAACCCAACTATATATGCTTCCTACAAGTAATACCCTTTAAATATAAGTATTAAAAGATAGGTTAAAATAAAAGGGTGGAAAAAGATATACTGTGCTAACACCAGTCAGTCAAAAGAAAGCAGGAGTGAGTTGTGTTTTTTTAAGATTTTATTTATTCATGACAGACTCACAGAGAGAGAGAGAGAGAGAGAGAGAGAGAGAGAGAGGCAGAGACACAGGCAGAGGGAGACGCAGGCTCCATGCAGGGAGCCTGATGTGGGACTCGATCCCGGATCTCCAGGATCATGCCCTGGCTGAAGGCGGCACTAAACTGCTGGGCCACCGGGGCTGCCCAGGAGTGAATATTTTAATATCATACTAGACTTTAGAGCAAGAAATATTACCAAGTATCGAGAAGGTTATTTTGTAATGATTAAGAGGTCAACTAAGCAAAAGAACATAATAATTCTACATATCCATGCCCTAATAACAGAGCATCAAATTACACAAAGCAAAACCTGACAGAACAAGAGACAAATCCATAATGACTGCTGGAGATTTCAATGCCCCCTCCTCAATAATTGATAGAACAAGGAGACAGAAACCATTAGTAAGGATATATAAAATGATAAACCAATAGGACCACTAATTGACTTTTAGAGAACCCTACACCCAACAACAGCAGAATATTCACTCTTTTCAAGTGCACGCATAATGTGTGGCACCATAAAACAATTCTCAATAAATTTACGAGGATCCAAGTCATACAAAGTATGTTCTCAGTCTACAAGGGAATTAAATTAAAAATCAATAAAAGAGAGACATTTGGAAAACTTTCCAAATATCTGGAAACTAAATAACATATTTATTTTTTTAAAAAGATTTATTTAGGGGCATCAGGGTGGCACAGTGGGTTGGATGACCAACTCTTGGCTTCAGCTCAGGCCCTGATCTCAGGGTCATGGGATCACGCCCTGCTCCCAACAGAGCCTGCTTGGGTTTCTCTCTCCCTCTCCCTCTGCCCCCTACCCCTTTTTAAAAGATTTATTTATTTATTTATTTTAGAGAGAGCATAAGCAGGAAGGGCAGAGGGAGAAAGAGAGAGAATTCCAAGCAGATGCCACAGTTGAGCACAGAGCCCAATGGGAGGCTCATCCCAGGACCCTGAGATCACAACCTGAGCTCAACCAACTGAGCCACCCAGGCGCCCTAAATAACATATTTTTAAATAATCCACTGGCCAAAGAAGAAATCAAAAGAGAAATTACAAAGTATCTTGAATTAAATGAACATGAAAACACAACATATCAGAATTTGTGAGAGACTGCTAAAGTACTGCTGCTGGAAATTTATACCATGAAACACCAATGTTAGAGAAGAAAGGTCTCAAATGAATGATCTCAGCTGCCACCTTAAGAAACTTTAAAAAAAGAGAGAAAGAAAGAAAAAAAAAATTAGACCCAAAGTAAGCAGAAGAGGGCAATAATGAAAATCAAAACAGAGATCAATGAAATAGAAAGCAAAAAACCAATAAAGAAAACTAATGAAACCTCAGCAGGGGTCTTTGGAAAGAACAATATTTCCTGCACGCCTCTTATGGGTCAAGCCCTGTTTAGTCACCATGACTGGATGAGTAGACACAAATACACAAAAAAACCCCAGGACAATCCCTCACCGCCCTTTACAATTCTGGTTCCTTCTGCCTGGAGAGTTCTCCCCCAGATACTCTACGGATCTCGTTTTCCTGCTTTATTTTTCCCCCAAAGAACTTATTACCTTCAGATACACTATTTTTCTGCCTTTCCTTTATACTGTTTTTCGTTTTTCTTTGTTTCTTCTTTTCCTTTCTCTTCTTTCTCACTTTGCGTCTGTGTCTTAGTTTCTTTTGTTCCTTCTCTCTCCTCTTTCCCTCCCTCCCTTCCTTCCTGTCTTTCTGTCAGCCTGTCTGTCCTTTTGTCTGTCTACATACGCACCTTAGAATGTAAACTCCACAAGAGCGGAAATTTTTGTCTGTTTTCCTCACTGCTTTATCGCAGCACCTAAACCAGTGCCTGGAACGTGGTGGTGTTCAGCAAATACTTAACAGGCATCAATCCCTGCTATCATGGAGCTTACGTTTTCCCTTTGGATGTAAGATCTGAAGATCGGTGCTCAGAAGGTAGAATGTTAAGAATCAAGGTCATGTATTAATTTTGGAAATCTAAGTTCAAGGCGCATCCATCAGGAGGCTAAGGATCAAGGATCCTATTTGGAGGTAGGAGGTGAGGAGGAGCCTGTCTGGACCACAACTCTAACAAAGGTCTCCGGACTTGGGTCGGGAAGATCAAAACCAGTTTGGGGATCAATGGATAGGGATGTGGAGCAATATGAAGCAGAGCTCAAGAAAGGAAAGTCGGAGAAATTAAGGAGTTAGGGTCAAAGTTGGCTAGGAAATTGGTTTTACTAAAGGTTAGGAGTTACAAATCAGAAAGTCGAGCATCAGAAGTTAGATTTAAGAGTGAAAGGTTAGGGAGCCGGGATAGGAGACTAATAGGGAATCAGAGGTGGGATCCTAGGGCCCCGTTAGGCAGCCTAAGGTTCACTCACGTGTCCCCATCCTCAGTGACGTAGCCAAAGACGAGGGGCGCCCACGACAACCCCGGGCCCAGCTCGGCGCCCAGCCCCGGTCCTCCGGGGGCTGCTGCGTCGGGACCCAGAGAGCCCAGGCCGCTGTCGCACCATTCGTCGGCCTCCGCAGCTTTCCCCAAGCACGCGACCCCGGCCATGGCCCCCGAAGCCTCAGGGGCCCCAGCGGCCGCCCGCCTGTAGCTGGCTTTGCCTGAAGCCCCGGCGCTTCCGCCCTGCGGGGAATTCCCCAACACTCCCCCTTGGCTCACCCAATCAGAATGACCTAAAGAGCACACGCCCCGCCCCCTTACCACACAGTGACCATTCAGAGTATTCAGACGGACTGCGGCTCTCTACCCATTCCCACAGTTTCCGGCCGCCCTTTACCAACATGGCTGCCTGCGCGGAGCCCTCTGGGACTCGTAGTCTCGCCGTCCGTGTCTTCCTAGCCCGAGAGCGGCAGGCGCCGCTGGACGAAAAGCCTGTATGCATCCTCGATGACTGCTGGGAGTCGTAGTTCTCTGCCCTGTCTCTGCCCCTCCTGTTTCCGGTGCCGTCACGGGACAGAGCAGTCGGTGACAGCCCCGAGGGCCCCCGCCCCGCGCCCATGGCCGAGCCGGACCGTGAGTCGGGGGCCCCGGTGGGAGGGTCGGGTCGCACCGGGGCCTGGCTGAGGGCTGCAGGCCCCGGGGCCCGAGGACCGGCGTGGTGGGGCTGGAGACGGGGGCTGCATGGCGGCCAGTGGGAATCGGGGCGGGGGGTGGGGGGTCGTTGCTAAGTGATCCATCTTGCCAGGCTGGTGGGTTTCTGGGTCGCGAGATTGTAAGGGTCCTTTGCTACGTCCCCTAAGTTACTAATGACCGCGTGTTTCTCGCACCTCGGTTGCTGAGGACCCTCGTTGCTAAGGACTTAGATTGCCGCGGCCCCGGTTGCTAAGGGTACCTGGTTGTTAGGGGGAACTGTAGGATGCTCGGGGACCCCTGGCGCCCCCTCCTGTCTCGTCCCTCTAGTTCCTGTGCCCCTCCTAAACGTGCTGTCTCCACTGCACCTCCTTTCCTAAACCTGTCTCTGCTAAGCGTATTTTGTTTTCTCTCTTCCTTTTTTAAACTTCCCTCTGTTTGTAAACCCTAACCCTCCCTGCACACACACGTGCTCACACACACACTCACTACTGTTTGCTTCCTCACTTCTAAGTCTTCCTCCATGCCTGTATGCTTTACTTTCTCCTCCCTCTCCCAAACCTTCCTGCCCCAGCCTCTGTCTGTCACTAACCACTTCTCCAGACAGCACTGTCTATCCTAATAAGATCTGCTTTTCCCCATCCCCTCCCTCCCTCTGCTCAGCTTTTACCACCACCTCCCACCCCAGTATAATTAGGTTGGTGGGTCTTCTTGCCCCTTGCCCCTCTGCTTTGAAGCCCTTCATCCCCACGTAACTGTGCCCCGCACTGTAACCACGTCTGCTCCCCCTCCTCCCCCAGCCTCTGACCCTCTGGAGACCCAGGCAGGGAAGGTGCAGGAGGCTCAGGTGAGATTTGGGGAAGGGTGGAGGGAAGGAGAGAAATGGACGTGTTCCCACACCCCACACTCTGGGGGGGGTGGAGGTGGCAGAGGGGAGACAGTTACCCCAGGGCCCTCAGGGCATCACCCCAGCCCCTTGCCCCCACTCCTGGTTCGGCCCCCTGGGAATGGTGGATTCCGGGGACTGGCAGAAAAAGCTGTGCACCCTCAACTCCAGACCTGTCCTCCCTGACTTTTCTCTTTCCTTGCTCCCTACCCTTAACCTTTCTGAACCTCATTTATGCTGGGCATGGAAGAGACAGGCATCCAAGTTGGTCCTTGAACGCCCAGATCCCACAGACAAGTGACTAGAAATGACCCTCCAGAGTGATTATGAAAGTAGCTCAAGGCAGAGTAAACTTTGTGAGGGTCAACAGTTTCCAGCCGGTCCGTTCCCAGGGCAAATCCACAGGCCGGTCCAGGAGTCAGATTGAGGTACAGACACTTGACAGTAAGTGAAGAGTGACTTAGAATTTTCTTAGGCACAGTGAGAAATGGCGTTCCACGCAGAGTGTACAGCTTGTACCAGGACTGGGAGGGGGGCACGAAGGGTGTGATGTGGTCAATGGTCTGGTAGCTGTGGGTGGTTAGCTAATTATATTTGAGGTTAGCATTTATTGAGCCGGGTACTCCACCCAGTGCTCTGTGTACATCATAGCATTTCACCTTCCCAGAATCCCTGTGGTGGTGGTAGTTGGGGGGCAGTTCAAGGCCTACTGGGGCCATTTCACAGATGAGGAATCTGCAGCAGAGCTGTTCTGTAACTTGTCCTCTGGCCCCCCAGCTAGAAGAGCAGGGACTGCTTTGCAACCCACGGCACCCAGCACATTGCCTTCCAGACGCTTCAGGAAGAGGTAGCCAGGCCACCTCACGAAGACTTGAAGGCCCCAACCAGCACCTCCAGCTCCCCCTTAGGCCCAAGTCGCTCCCACATGCTGGGCAGGGCCCTCGAGTCCTTCCACAGAGGCTCACTGTCTGCAGCCTGAAAGAATGCCAACCCCCCACAGACGTGAGCTCGCTGTTCAGATGTAGGGCAGCACAGAAGCTGTGATGAAGGCACCTGACAGATGCACAGAGGGCCACACTGAGGGTCTGAAAGCTTCCTGTCAGGCCAGGGCTTCTCCCTTGCCTGGCTCCCAGGGCTCAACCGCTGTCACAGAAAGTTTTAATGTTAAAAAGGGATCCTCAGTCCCAGCAAGAGAGATCCGAGGATATAAATTACAGTATTGTCTGCTATGGGGCAACCCTGGAAACAGCCCAAGTGGCTGTCAGTAGGCGGGTTAAATGAACTATGGCTCATCCCTACAATGCAACACTATGTAGCTTTTTTAAAGAATGAGGTGGATCTATGGTATATTGTTCTGCGGAAGACGCAAGGTGCAGCATTGTACTGTGGCATGACCCATTTCTGGAAAAATAACGAGTTTTATATGCAGAGAAAAAAATCTAGAGTAATTACCACTGTACTGTTAATAGTGGTTATGGTGACTGCGGTGGGAACGGGATGCGAGTGCCTCAAGTCGTACATCGTCTAATGGTCAAAGCTTTTGCAAAGCTTATAGAAAATTTTAAATATATTTGGAAGGGCGGTTCCTGTTAAAAAAAGGCTTGGAGTCGGAGCGGAGAATGATGGGGAACGGGGTCGGTGGAAGGGTTTTAATCAGGGGAGTGCATTGGTCAGAATTGTGTTTTTGTGAGGTCCGTTGCAGGGCCCAGCCCTGGTGTAGCGCACAGCAAGTATCCATTCGATCAGTGGTGGATAGTTCTGGAGCTCCTGCCAGGGGCCAGACCCCATTCTCGGTGCTGGGCGTCCACTGGTGAACATGAAAAATCCCTGCCATCCTGGAGCTGACATCAGGGCGGACTCCATACATGTTGATGATCGGATGGTCAGACTGGAAAAGCCAGCGAGAGGGGTGCTTGGGGTGGAGGGGGTGGGCTGACACAGCCAGGCCATCACCCGGAGGGCAGTAGAGTCAATCAGAGGTAGGGACTAGGCTGGGAGCTTAGGGAGGAGGCCAAGACCGGGCCCCCAGAGGGAGAACAGGCTGGGCCAGGGAGAGCCCTAGGGAGGGGACCCATGATGGTGGGAGGGCAGGAGAGGGAGACAAAGACTGGGGGACAGAAGCCACACTGAGTTGGGGGCTGGGAGGAGGCGCAGGTTTAGGAGAGATGCCAAGGCCAGTCTGAGATGTGGTGGGAGAGAGAGGCCAGGGGTCACTTAGGGGGAGACATCCAGGGGGCTGTGGGAACCTCGGATCTGGGGACTAAGAGGTGGCATGATCAGTGCCTAGGCCAAGACCTTGGGCACAGATGAGGCAGCTAGCCCTGGAAAGGTGGAGTGAGGACGGAGGGAGGGCCCAGGACCGTCTCAGACCTGCCATCTGGGAGCCTGACTCAGGAGAAGTTAAATAATGACATGGAGGAGATGGCAAGGTGGTGCCCGGGGCTTCCAGCAGGAGGGCTGAGGACCCAGGGCGAGGACTGAGGCCTTTCCACTGGCATCATTCACAGGAGTGACTTTGGTGAGGAGGGCAGTGGGCCCACACCACGGGGGACAAGCAGGGAGGCAAGGCGAGGACGTGGACACCGGGCCATGTCTGCACGCACTTCCTGAGCTCTTACCCCACCGGGTGCTGCCCTGAGCGCCTCCGTGGGTTGACTCGGTTATCTCAGATAGCCCCTCAGTCTGTGCCCTTGCCTCTGAGCTCCATTTCCCATGTGAGGAGCATCAGACTCAGAGCAGCAAAGAACTTATGCTCCTCGGGAGTCGCAGGACCAGGTTTCCAACCCAGGCAGCCCAACCCAGAGCCGAGGCACACTGGCTCCCCCACCGCCTCTCACTTCCTTGGACCCACTCCCAGCCAGAGCCTTTCCCCGCCAAACCTGGGTGCCACCGTCCCCTCTCCTCCCTCCCTAACCCCCCTTCTGGGGCCTGGTCACCCCACCCCCACCTCTTCCAGGACTCAGATTCAGATACTGAGGGAGGAGCCGCTGGCAGAGAAGCAGAGAGTAAGTATCCTCTTTGGGAGAGGGGTTCTGGGGGAGCGGTTTAGGGCAGGGATATAGTTGTTACCTGTCACCTCCACCGCGGTTGACATTCAAAGTATGCAATACTAGGTGCAATGCCAGCACCTAGAGGTCCCTGGTTGCGGGAGGGTGGGGGATCCCAGGGCTGGGGCAGGGGGCACTCGCGGCCCCTGTGCACCACGACTAAACACCCACCCTGATGTTCTTTCTCTGCTTTTTGGCCAGTGGACTTCCTGCGGAATTTCTTCTCCCAGACACTGGGCCTGGGCACCCAGAAGGAGCGTCTGCTGGACGACCTCACCCTGGAGGGGGTGACCCGCTACATGCAGAGCGAACGCTGTAAGTCACGGCCCTGCTTCGTGCCACTTTCCCCGCTCCTGGCCCCAAGTGGCTTCTCAGCCACCACCACCTGACCCATCACACCTTTTGCTTCCAAGTAACAAACCCAACTCAAAAATAGCTTATGCCCAAAAAGGAGTATCGATCCTGTAACTGAAATCCAGCATTAAGCATGGCTGGAAAAAAAAAAAAAAAAAAAAAGCTATGGCTGGATTCAGAGGCTTCCACATTGTCGAAAATCTTAACCTTGTCTGGTGCTGCTTTCTGTGTTGAGGTGGAGGGGGCTCCTGGCAGTACCGAATGCCAATTCCACCAGCCGAGCACCTCCTTCCAGTGGTTCAAGCAAAAGGGCCAAGATTGGTTCCAGTTGGGCCACGTTGCATCACACTCCTACCTTAAACCAATCACCGGGTTTCTGCTTGGCCAGACCCGGGTCACACTCCCATTGCTGACTGGCCAGGCCTGCTGGACAGAATGAAGCCAATACCAGTAGTAATCACCCCATGGGACTCTTAGGGGTGCCACCCGTGAATATAAACGTAAATGCCCCAAAAAAGGCCCGGAGCAGAGCAAGAGCCACGTGCCCTGCGATGACTATCACAGGAAGCGTGATTCAGGGGTGGGATGTAGGTGCCTCTCCACTAGGTCACCACGTCATTTCTATTTCTTGCTGCAAGTTGAGGTCATCAGAGTCTGAGAAACCGGGCCTCGGCAGTCCTTAACTAGAACAATCGACCCTTTGAGGGTCCTGAACGGCCTTTTGTTGAGGACGTCTTCTCCCGTTTCCCTGTCCTCCAGCTGCTGCCGGCTCCCTGCTCAGGCGTCCAGGCTTGCTGCCCTGAGCCCCCCTCTCTTGGGCCAGGCCAGGCAGCCATCTGCAGACATCTCCTCCCCTAAGAGGACACAGGCAGTGGCCACAAAGCTTTTGTTCCTTCTGTCCTCCTGCACTTGGGTTTGGGAGCAGTTTGGGGCCAGTTGGTTAACAGGAGTTAACTGAACCCTCACCATTTGCCAGGCTCCAGGCTAAGCACTGGATAGGCATCCTCTCCTTTGATCTTCACATTGTACCTTTGAGGTCATTATAGGAATGATCTGGACAGAGGAAGGAGTGGAGGCACAGAGAGGTTGTGAGTTCCTGCAGGGTCACACAGCTGTCAGGATTACACCCCTCCCCCCCCAGGCTCCTCTAAATCCAGAGCATGCTCCCTCCCACGTGGCCCCTGCTAGGTCCAGCTGGGCCTGGTCCGATGGCATCCTTAAGACAAAGCCAAGGCCTTCATCACCCTTGCTGTCCTCTTCACACAGGACACCCCAGAGGCACCCGGTTCAGGGACCCCACACTTGCGCCTGTCCATCAGCTGACGGGCAGATGCCAGGGTACCGCGTGGCAGGCCTGCCCGCCAGCAGCTGACGAGGCAACAGGGCTATTTCTGCACAGCCCCATGTGTTTGTGAAATGATTCGACTCCTACCACACCTTCCCATCTTTTTTTCTGAAAGCCAGGGGAAAATGGGGGAACGAAATGCTTCTACGCGTACAAGCCCTGGGTGTCAAGAAGTACAATTGGCTCTAAGAATAATAGCAGACACACATATAGTGTGTGCTCAGTGCCAGGTACTGATCTAAGCTTCACGTGAATGAATTCATTCTCTCGACAGCCCCGAGAAGGCAGTCTATAATTGTGCCCATCTTACAGAGCAGGAAGCAGAAGCCCAGAGGGGAGATCTGAGCTAAGACCCCAGTCTCCCCCATTGCTCCCCACTGGTGAGCAGGAGAGCCAGCATCTAAAGCCCCCTTATCTACCTGCTTGCTGTTCATCGGGTGAGGGCCGAGAGTGGCAAATCTTTAGTCTTCACCTGGAAATTCTCAGACTCCTGGTGGCTGCTGTGTGTTTGATCATAGAGGAAAGAAATATGCTAAAGGAACATGCTAGAAATAGATGGTCATTCACGATTGTGTCCAAAAGGGCACCTGGGTGGCTCAGCGGTTAAGCGTCTGCCCTTGGCTCAGGGCGTGATCCCGGGGTCCTGGGATCGAGTCCTGCAATGGGCTCCCCACGGGGAGCCTGCTTCTCCCTCTGCCTGTGTCTCTGCCTCTCTCTGTGTGTCTCTCATGAATAAATAAATTAATTTAAAAAAAAGATTGTGTCTGAAAGGTGAGGTGAAGCCACAGAATTTTTTTTTCTTTTTTTTTTTTCTTTTTTTTTTATGATAGTCACACAGAGAGAGAGAGAGGCAGAGACACAGGCAGAGGGAGAAGCAGGCTCCATGCACCGGGAGCCTGACGTGGGATTCGATCCTGGGTCTCCAGGATCACACCCTGGGCCAAAGGCAGGCGCTAAACCACTGCGCCACCCAGGGATCCTGAGGCCACAGATTTTTACAATAACCTGTAGCTCTTCTGGGGTTGGGGGTACCCCCTCCCCCCAGCCCTCTCACCAAGAGCTCATGTGTTTTTGTCTAGATCTAGTTAGGAGGAGAAACTTCTTCTCCAAGTCTTTTCTCGAGTCTGTCCATGTTGGTATAATTTGAAACAGGGGATTCCTCATCTCCACGCTGGCTCTTCCGCCAGCAGACTGTGCGATCCTGCCTCTACCTGATCCTTGGTTTCCTCATCTGTAAAATGAGGGTGTTAACACCACCCGCCTCAAGATGCTGGGGAAGACCCTTTGTGCATCTGAAACGTCAGCCGTGGGGCCTGGCACTGAGTGAGGGGTGTCGGGCTTTGATGGGTGGCGTTAACTTGGGCCTGAGCGTACGGTCATGTGACGCCTACCCTCCTCTTCTCCAGGTCGCAGGGTCATCTGTTTGGTGGGAGCTGGGATCTCCACGTGTAAGTGCCAGCCCTCCCCCCACCAGATGCCCCCACATTGGGGGGCCCTCTTCCAGGGACTGGAGGGAGCTGTGCCTGGGCCCTTGACAGGGGGTTTGAGGGGCTATCGATGGGGCCAAGGCCCCTAACCCATCGCTCCCCACCTCTGCCCCCCCCACCCCCACCAGCTGCCGGCATCCCTGACTTCCGCTCCCCATCCACGGGCCTCTACGCCAACCTAGAGAAGTACCACCTTCCCTACCCAGAGGCCATCTTTGAGATTGGCTACTTCAAGGTACGTGCCCCCAGGCAGGGATGTCTAATGGTGGGGGCCACAGGTTCACCTGGCTCTGAGTGCCCACCTGCCCTCCGGTTCTCTCTCCCACAGAAACACCCAGAACCTTTCTTTGCTCTCGCCAAGGAACTCTATCCTGGCCAGTTCAAGGTGAGCTCTTTTTTGCCCAGGTGATGGGAAAGCTTGGGGGGTGACAGGCACAGGAAAGGCTTCCACTGGGGCCCTTCTAATAGATGTCACGTGGTCACCAAGTACATGGGCTCCAGGCCACCTGCTCCCTCCTTTCCCATTCTTGTGACCTGGCACCTCAGTGTTCCCGTCTGTGAAATGGGGATAGGGATGCTCCCAAGGCCAACAGGATGGTTCTGTGACATAACACGACAATATGGTGACATGTGGCAAAAATGCCCCATCATGCTCAGCATTGTCCTGCTTGCTCTCTTCCAGCCAACTGTGTGTCACTACTTCATCCGGCTGCTGAAGGAGAAGGGGCTGCTGCTGCGATGCTACACACAGGTAGGCGGCCGTGGACATCCCCGGGAGGAGCAGGGCTGGCCGCAGGTGTCCTGGCCCCTTGGGGCCCAAGGACCCGGGCTGCTGATTCCTCACCGTGTGACCCGCAGTGAGCCCCTTACCCAGCTCAGCCTCAATTTCCCCTTCTGGAAAGCAGAGACCAGAACAGCTTTGCCCTTTGGTACATGGTGACATGGCAGTGAGCTCCTCCCGGGGCCATCCTGTGCGTAGTGAGAAAGGGCCTCACGTCGGAGAGGCCACCGCTGGCGAGGTAGGTTTCATGTTTGGTGAGGGTTTGCAGCAGACGGGCACAGAGTGAGTGGGTCTAACGAAATCAGGACACTGTGACCGTGTTCCCACCGGTAGATATGGTCTTAAGGAAGGGGCATCTTTTGATAATTTGCACAAAGGCCTGATATGGGCCATGGGCCATGGCTCATCCGTGTCAGGTGCTGAGCCAAGGGCCTTGTCCCGGGCTCTCCGGCAAGAATGGCTCACATTGTTGGCTTCTGGACTAATCAGCAAGATATTTTCAGGGACTCGCACCCCTTAACTGTAAACAGTGCGCCTCTACCTTTGTTTTATGAATATGTGTTTTGTGAACAAGCACTGAAATTATGTAGTGGGGACGATGACAGCAGTGTCATGCCATAACTGATCCCTCGGGGGTGCCCGGGTGGCTCAGTCGGTGGAGCATCCGACCCTTGATTTCAGCTCAGGTCATGGTCTCGGGGTTGTGGGGTAGAGACCCGCATCAGGCTCCACACTCAGCAGAGAGTCTGCTTAAGAGTCTCTCTCTGTCAGCCTCCCCTCTTTGTGCTCATTTTCTCTCTCTCTCTCTCAAATAAATAAATAAATAAATAAATAAATAAATAAATAAATAAATCTATCTTTTAAAAAAATGATACCTTAGAACCCAAAATTATAAAAGACAGGGAATCCTTGGATATAAATGGGCGTTCTAATATTTTCTTCCTGCACCTGGCAATTTGGAGCCTGCCAGCCTGGGAAGCTGCCACCAGGGGGAGGATGAATTTGTTTTAAGTCCCAGATTTCTCAAACCGGAACAGGAGCTCCTGCCCAGGGCTTGCAGTGGTGGTGGCCTGGGAAGGGACAGCCTCTCCTTCCAGGAGGACCCCCACTCAGGATAAACCTGACCGTTCTTCCCAGAGTCCATTTTATCCCCATGGCTCAGACATGGTACAAACAGCTCACTCCAAGCCGAGGGCCCCCTGTGCGCGATTTCATGACATCAGCCCCACAGCCCTGTGTTGTCATCTTCCGTCATGAGTGTTTACTGAGCACAAACCCCATGCCAGGCCCTGCTGGCAGCAACATCCCTGCCCTCCTAGAGCTGATAGTCTAATGAGGGGAGAGAGACAATGGACAAGACAATGGTAGCACGTCCAGTGTGCCACGATGTCTGTGGAGCACCATTAAGCGGGAAAGGGGAACTGGAAGTGCTGGGGGTGGGGGGGTTGGTGCCATTGTCAACAGGTATCAGAGAAGGCCTCACCAAGAAGGGGACATTTAGGAAGGGAAGGAGGGAAGGAGGGTGACATGGGATCATCTGGCCGGGAGAGTGTGTTCCAAGCAAAGGGAACAGCCAGGGCAAAGGCCCTGAGGTGAGACTATGTGGTGTGTTCGAGAAGCTGGATCCGGGTGAGCAGAGAGGAGAGCAGGAGAGAATGAAGGAGGCGAGCTCAAGGAGGGGGACAGGGGCTGACCTTGTGGGATCCTGGGGCCAAAGGAAGGGCTGAGTGAGATAGAGCAGGAGGGCTCTACGTGGGGTGGGACGGGGTGACCTGAGCCAGGCATCCCTCTCTGGCTGCAAGTAGGGGGCTGATGGGGAGGGCGGGGTGAGGAAGGGGGTCCTGCGATGTCCAAGTAGAAGAGGCTGGAGGCAGGGGCCAATGAGGGGAGAAGTGTGTGGGTCACGAATCTGCTTCAAAGGTGGAGCCATGTGAGGCCAAAGCCTCCGCCCCAGCACAGAAGCACACCCACGGCGAGCTACCTTCTCGTGAAATCCAGCATCGGTGCACTCTGGGGGCCGTGGGAAAGGTGCAGGCGTCTGTCCCCTCCCGGCAATAATTAATGCATGCATTTAGCTACACATACGTCATCAAAACGTATGTTTTGAGGCCTATTACAGAAAACAGAGGCAAAAGTGGAAAAAAAGTTCCACTCTCATGTTTCAAGAAACCATTTTGTTGTTTTGTTTTGTTTTGTTTTGTTTTCAAACTTGTCACCCTCTCCATCAACCTCAGCCACTTTTTGAGTCACTGACCCAGTTTTCTGGAACACACTGTCTTCACTTCTTTCCGAATTGTGATGATGTGGCACTTCTGAAGCTATGTACGATAGCTATTTTTATCTCCAGATACAAGTCTCCATTCAAACATGAGAACAGTTGCCCTGTTCGTTCAAGCCCTGTGATCTCCACAGCAAAGCAGCTTATCGTCCTTTTAAATATCTGCATGGCCTTTACCCGCCACATAGGGCTTTCTCTCACTTAACTTCCTGTGTGGAAGACCCTTCCATATCCACACCCACATAGCAGCTTCCTGCTTGCTCTTTTCTTTTCTTTCTTTCTTCCTTTTTTAGAATTTTTTTAAAAGATTTTATTCATTTATTAATGAGAGACACACAAAGAGAGAGGCAGAGTCACAGACAGAGGGAGAAGCAGGCTCCATGCAGGGAGCCCAATGGGGGCCTGGGGACCCGGGATCGAGTCCCCAGGATCCCACCCCAGGCCAAAGGCGGCGCTAAACCGCTGAGCCACCTGGGCTGCCCAGGATTTTATTTTTAAGTAATCTCTCCACCCAATGTGGGACTTGAACTCACAACTCCAAGATCCAAGAATCGCACAGTGAACCAGCCAGGCGCCCCCGACTTCATGCTTTTTCAAAGCTGCCATTGCCTTCGTGTCCATCAGGGGGACACAGTGTTTTAAAACAAAAAAGGGAGCCAAGGTTTAAAAAACGAGATTTCAGATGAAAATCCAGACTTCAGGCTCCTCTTGCAGATTGAGAAGAGCTGGCTACGCCCCACCCTGCCCCGCCCGGGGTCCTCCAGAGTCGGGGAGCGCTGCGCTGGAGCTGGGGGGGCCACTGCCCACTGTCACCATGCCCTGCTTCGTGCCACACACCCCAGCCACATGTCACTTGCCGTTTACCATCATGTGCTCATGACTCTTTGTCCTTTAGGAGGGGGCTTCCTGGGGCCATACCCCCCAGCCGCCAGCCTCTCTCCCCTAGCTGGCTTCTCATATCACAGGGGCGCCTGGGTGGCTCTGTCTGTTAAGCGCCTGCCTTTAGTTCAGGTCATGGTCCCAGGGTCCTCGGATTGAGTCCCACATGGGGCTCCCTACTCAGTGGGGAACCTGCTACTCCCTCTGCCTGCTGCTCCCCCTGCTTGTGCACACTCTCTCTCTTTCTCTGTCTCTCTTTCTCTTTCTCTCAAATAAATAAATAAAATCTTTCCAAAAAATATTCTATACGTAGGGAAACAAGTACACACGTTCATATATAGTTTTCCCACAGCCCTTGTTCTCCTGAGCCTTTTAACCTCTTGGAGGGATCATTTCAACATCAGGACACACAGGTCAGCCTCGTTCTTTTCCAATTTGTGGTTTCTTTATCAAAAGTGGCCTCAGACTAACAGAGGCATCTGAGTAGTTCTTGTACATGCTATATAATTATTTGCACGCACACTGCTTACTCATGTGTGAGGGAGTCAGTAGACTGAGTCAAGTCACAAAGGCAAAACTAAAGCAGGGGGAGGAGGCAGGGGGAGAGCTGCAGGGAGTGTGGGAACAGTGGCTCTTGTCTGCCCGTTGGGGGAACAAGCTGATCGCTGGCAGGGAGCAGAGAGAGCAGTGGGGGCCGTCTGCCCTTGAAAGACAACCCTTTCGGTTGTTCACGGAGTCTCGGGGAAACCGTGCCGGGGTAGCTGGGGGCTACATGTGACCGGCCATCTCTGGGTGGCATGTGCCCATGTGCCCCGTCAGCACCTGCCCCTGCAGCATTCCTCACGGGCCAGCAAAAGCTGCTCCCGAGGGGCTGCGTGCTTTAAGAAAAATGAGAGCGCTCATATGCCTATATGGAAGAGAAGAACAGCCTGGCTGGTTGAAGGAGGGATATACCTGCGTCTGAAAAGAATGCGATGACTGTGCCATCTCTGAAACAGACCGTAGTAAGAAACCCTACTGCTAATTAGGAAAACAGTGATTAAAACCAAATAAACCCTCCCGATTCACTTATTTCTGTTAATGCTTGGCCAGGCCTGCCATATCCAGCTGCGCGGGTTGGCTACTGCACAAGGACGCCACACCTGAGGGGGCTCTATCTACAGCAGAGACATTGTAGGGCTTGTTCGTGAAGGCCAACAAATTTCTGGCAGGTGGCACTAACGTCGTGTGGTCCTAACAAAACAAATTTTCTGAAAAAATGGAAACAAAGTGGCCCGATAATGCGGAAAACCTCCATATGGGCTGATGGTGGCCGTGGGCCTGGGCTCACAGATGTATGAGCGTGGGCCCCGCCGTTAAGCATCTGTGACTTTTACGCTTCGGTGGCACCATGAGATGAGCGGAGGGCTTTACGGGCACACCGTGCCCCTCGTTTCTCCTTCGCTTCCTTCTCCCTCCGTCCCATTTGCTTCTCTTCACAGCGCCCTGCTCCTGCCCCTGAGGGGCCGGCTCGCTGCTGAGCCTTTCCCCCCACCTCTCCCCGCAGAACATAGACACCCTGGAGCGGGTGGCCGGGCTGGAGCCTGAGGACCTGGTGGAGGCCCACGGCACCTTCTACACCTCGCACTGTATCAGCCCCCTGTGCCGACGGGAGTACCCGCTCAGCTGGATGAAAGGTGAGGCCCCGGAGGTCATCCACGAGGGCGGGCCTCCTGCCTCCCGTCGGCTCCCCAGCGCCAAGATCAGGGGCTCCACGCTGTGGGCTCCAGCGGTGTCCTTGCTCTGTGGCCCCCCGAGATCTGAGGCAGCAGCGGGGTCTGCAGCGGGCTCCCAGCACCACCTCACAGCCGGGTTATTAGGGGAGCAAGGTCCAGACCCAATTCAGCCGTACACAGAGATGTGTGTTGGCAGAGAGGTCGCCGGACCGCCATGCAGTCTGTTCTGTGGGGTCTGAGGCCCCGGCCCTTTGTCCTTTGAGGGGCTCTGATCTTACCTTACAAGAGGGGCCCACGGAGGGAGACACAACTGCACTCTAATCCGTACCTGCTCAGTATGGCAGCCGCTGCCACATGTGGCTCTGGAGCGCTCACAGATGTCACTACCGTGACCAGTGGACTGAATGTTTCATTTTCCGTCATTTTTATTAATTAAAAAGTTAAAAGCCACATGTAGCTACGTGCACCATACTGGACAGGACGGGGCTGGAGGCCCCGGATCCGATGGCCCGTTAGTCAGATGCAGGCAAGCATGTTCCGTGGAGCGTGGAGCTGGACGCAGGCCTGGTTAGGGACAAAGGCGGGGGGCGGGGGGGGGGGACTGTCCCGAGGGGTCCAGACAACAGGGCTTGTCAAAGTCAGCGTCCCCGTCCATGGAAGGGCAGAGTGTCCAGAAAAGGGGGGAACTATTCCTCCGGCCCACATTTCTCGAATGCCATTGAGAGCCTTTGTCTGACATCCATTGTGCTGCCGAGAAGCCACACATTTCACCCATGGAAAGCCATTTCTGACATTCTTTATGCTGGTTTCACAAAGCCTCTGGTGTTCATGTGAGACAGAGACAGCTGCAGCATTTGTGGTGGGGCCTCTGGAGCGGGGCCTTTCTGCCAAAACGCCAGCTGACCGCCGCTGGGGTGAGGCTTCCAGAATAGCTCAAGTGCGCGCAGCTGGGGGTAATGGACGAGGAACACGACCCCATTGTGTGTCACTTACAGCAAGAGTGTGCGCATCCCCCACAAAATATCATGCTGTCCATGCTGAAATAGTCTAAAGTGAATTGCAGACATTAAAACGGGGCTCTTTAAATACCTGTTGAAGGAATGAATGAATGAATGAATGAATGAACAGTTGAACAAATGAGCTAGGATTCTGTGGGGTGCAAGTGAGCATGTTTCAAGCTTCCTTCCTTAATAAGCAATCAGGAGCATGATTGTCATAAGGATGGTGGTGTGGGGGGGGGGGTGTCTGTCCCAGAACCCAAGGATGGTGGGCAGCTGGGCCCTAGGATGTGTCCCCATCCCAGGATCGTCTGCAATTTCTTCCCTCTCTGTCACCAGGCCTGGGGCTCACCAGGCCTCTCACCCAGGATAAAATAGAACTGCCCCCAAAGACCCCTGGGGGAGCTTTATTGCCCACGTTGGGGGGTGGGGGGTGGGATCCAGTTACCCCTGTAAAGGGCAAGCATCTGCTCATTCATCTGTCCTTGTGTTTATTCATTAACTCAATAGACGTGACCTGGTGCTCGGAGCCCCCCATGCCCTCCACCCCGGAACCCTGGGCGATGGGTGGGGGGAGGTAAGGGGCAGCTCTCTAAGGAGGGAGGGCCTTCGTGAGCAGGGCACACCCCCAGGAGGCCCCCCAGCGACCGAGGTGTGTGCGTGGACCGTGAGGGCTGGCTGCAGCCCCAGACCCTAGCCCAGAGTCGCTTACCTCCTCTCCCTTCCTCTTCCCCACGCCCAGAGAAGATCTTCTCCGAGGTGACTCCCAAGTGTGAGAAATGTCACAGCGTGGTGAAGCCTGGTGAGCCTCGGGGCCAGGGAGCAGCCTGGATGGACTTGGGCTGGGACCCCCGGCCCTCCACGAGCCCCTGACCGGTGCCCCGAATCTTTCCCCGGGAGAATGGGTCCTGTAGCCCCTCACCTGCGCCCGCTACTCTGTAGCTCCCACCTCAGCCCCTCGGGTCAGCCTTCTGCTGCCGCCTGTTCTCTCTCTCATTCTCTCTCTCTCTCTCTGACCCTGTCTCTGCCTCCCGATTCACCTTCTCTTTCTGTCTCTGTGTCTGTCCATCTGTCTGCTTCAGACATCGTGTTCTTCGGCGAGAACCTCCCAGCAAGGTTCTTCTCCTGCATGCAGTCAGTAAGTGCCTCCCCAGGTAGGGGAGGGGTAGCAAGCTGCAGGGCAGGGGTGTGGGGGGAGGCAGCCTGGCCCCTGCTGAGCCTCTGGGACCCTCACTGACCACCCCCCCCTCCCCAGGACTTCCTGAAGGTGGACCTCCTCATCATCATGGGTACCTCCCTGCAAGTGCAGCCCTTTGCTTCCCTCATCAGCAAGTAGGTTGGGGTTGGGATTGGGGGGTGCTGCTGGGACCGGGGGTGGGGGTGGCCAGGACAGACCCTTACCACTGAGCTCCCCATCCCCCAGGGCGCCCCTCTCTACCCCGCGCCTGCTCATCAACAAGGAGAAGACTGGGCAGGTGAGTTGGCTTTTATGTGAGCCCCCCTCTGTCTTCTCTTCCTCTTCCTCCTCCTCCTCCTCTCGGGGGTCCCACATTCCCTTTCACTGGCTTCCTCAGAAACTGAGACCCCTCAGCTCAGAACTAGGTGCTCTAGAACCCGGAGGGGTCAGATTCCAGGCCACCTAGACTCTGATTCTACAGGCCCCGGGGTCCCTCCGGCCCCTTCTGAGCAAGTGAAGTAACTCAAAGCAGCTTAAGCCAGAACAGGACTGCTGGGCTTTGGGTAAGTGAGGAGTCAGGGTGAGCAGGCCCCAGGGCCCACAGCACAGCGTGAGGAGACGCCCACTCCCGCTTTCGGCTCTTTTCCTGAGGTGGCCTCCCTCCCTCATCCCTCATCCCTGGGGAGGGGTGGTTCCTCGAACAGCCAAACACTCCATGTGCCAGACACTGTTCTAAGCATTGTCTGGTTTAATTTGTTTTATTTTATTTTGTATTTTTTAATTTTAAGTAGGCCCTATGCCTACTATGGGGCTCAAACTCACGACCCTGAGATGAAGAGTCACATGCTCTGCTGACTGAGCCTGCCAGGCGCCCCGTAAGCGCTTTCTAAGTATTAACCCGCTGACACGACAATGCCAGGAGTGGCTGGTAATGGCCCCCACTCTACAGATAAGGAAACTGAGGTTTGGAGAGGCCAGGTCACTGAGTGAAGTCACAGAGCAGGGAACAGCCCCAGGCCACCTGGCTCCAGGCTCTGTGCTCTGAGCTCCCCTCTCCCCCACAGACTGACCCTTTCCTGGGGATGATGATGGGCCTTGGAGGAGGCATGGACTTCGACTCCAAGAAGGCCTACAGGTGAGTCCTGGGCCTGCGAGGGTCACAGCCGAGGTGGGAGGGAGGGCATGAAGGCACGCGGACTGGGAAAAGTGGGCAGGGGCCTGGGACAAGCTGAGAGCTCTGACTCTCCCACCCACAGGGACGTGGCCTGGCTGGGTGACTGTGACCAGGGCTGCCTGGCCCTTGCCGACCTCCTCGGATGGAAGGTAAGGAGTCTACCCCGGCCCACCCGGAGCCTGTCCCCAAACCCCTGCCCCACAGGTCCTGTGATCCCATGATGCACAGTGACCTCTAACTTCTATGAACTTTGCCCCCTGCAGAAAGAACTGGAGGACCTTGTCCGGAAGGAGCATGCCCACATAGACGCCCAGGCAGGGTCAGGGGCCCCCAACCCCAGCACTTCAACTTCAGCTTCTCCCAGCAAGTCTCCACCTCCTGCCAAGGAGGAGGCCAGGACCAAGGAGGGAGAGAAACCCCAATGACAGCTGCCTCTCCCGGGCAGGACGCCCAGTTCCTTTGGGACAGCAGAGCCCCAGCCAGCCCTGGCCCCCTCTAACTTGCAGCTCTTGTCTGGGGAGCTCAGAACATCTCCCCAGTCTCTTAACCACTCCCGCTCAAAACTGGGGCCCCAGCCCCCTGACCCTGGTGAACTTCTAACATCACCCAAGGGCCGAGGCCTGGGCAGCCCATCTGTAACAGCCCGCGCGGTCTCTAACCACCCGCGGGGACGGGGTCAACCTCCCCTAATCTCTAACTGCTCCTGAGGCCAGGGCTGCCTCTAAACACCTAACTGTTCTGGACAGGGGCCCCAAGGGCTCCCCAGGGCTCCCCAGAGCCCCCTGGGCTCTCTACTGCTCCTAGGGCAGCCTGTGGCCAAGTAGACCAAGTCTACCCTGGGTGGAGTGTGGACCCTCCAAACGTAACACACTCTGGGGGCAGCTGAGCCTGAAGGCCTCCCAAGTCTGTGCCTCCCACCACCAAAGTGGGTGCTGGGCCCCTTCCCTGGGGACCCACTTCCTCCGTGGGGAGGGGCAGATAACGTTGCTTATTGAATACAAAATAAAAGTGAAAACAACTAACAATCAGTTGTCTGGTGTCCCTGTTCCTTTCCGTGGGCACCCAGGGACGCAGAACACCTCCAGGCTCTCATGGGGAACAGCAGGGGGGTAGACAGGGGGCCCCAGGGGCTGCGAGAGAGCCTCGGGGCTCTTAGCCCTGGACTCCCAGACTACCAGAGTCCTCTCCCTCAGAGCCCCTTCACCTAAGGCCGGAGCCCCGAAAAAGAGAGGAAGGTTGATTTCAGATCCCCCCAGCCCCGCCTCTTCCCCCGCCCGCCCGGCTTCCTCTCTCTCTGGTGAGGAACACTTTCACTTCCTGCTACTCCAGGCCTCCCCTCGGAGAACAGGTAGGGGTCCCCCGGGACCTAGCCGCCGGCAGCATCACCCCCCGCAGCCTGTCTTTGGTGTCGGGCTTCTGCACCCATCCCGCCCTGCCCAGCACCGCCCGCCGCCCCCTCCACCACCTCCGGTGGGACCCAGGAGAGCATCTGCCTCCCGCCCCACCCTTCCCGCCTGCTCTCCCCTGGACGGGCACCTGCCCTTCCTAAAACCCCGGGTTCCTAAAACCCCAGCCTGATTGATTTGCTCAGCTGGCTCCTACCCGTCTCCTGTACCAGCCCAAGCAAGAACGGAAGCCCCGTGAGGGCAGGGGCCTGTTCTGCCGTCATCGTGTCCCCCGGGCACCCAGTCTGGGCCTGTGCTTATAAAGTATTTGTGAGGCGCACACCTGAATGGCCCCAGGGGTCCCACTCCTGGGACTGCTGCAGAGAAAACACTCAACATTGCCCACCTCGAGCGATCACTCAGGCTAGCTAGGGCTGTGTGCCTGCTTAGGAGAGTTGAGGTCCGACGGACAGAGGGACGGATGTGTTATAGGGCAAAAATAAAACGCCGACAGTAAGATCTAGGGAGCCTGTAAATGCGGGTTTTCTGAATGTTTGAAAGTGTTCATAAATAAGATGTTGGATGGGGGAGTATTTGAGGGCCCCTCTGTGGCCTGGGAAGGGGGGAGGAGGGGCTGCTGTATGAGACACGTCATATTTCCCGAGTGCCTGCTGTGGGCTGAGCGCTGTCCGGGCGCTGGGTTTTGGCGAAGTGGTTTTCCAACTGGCCCACATCTGTATTATGGCAGCACTGGTTGTCAAAATCTGAAATATTTCTGTGCCACTCGGTAAACAGCTGTCAGTTTGGGGCCTCCCTTACACCCCTGCCCTCCCTGCCAAGACACAACGGCCTCCCTTAGACACAACTGTCCAGTGACTAAAGAATTAACACCTGGCACCGCCAGGGGCCTTGGGTCCGTTCTGATCGGTCAGGGTTTGGGCTATATTGGTTGTAGACATGTTGAATATTACCCCTGGGTTGGAGCAACCTTGAGCCTTGTCTCCCTCCCTGCCAGGGGCCAGACCATGGCTTGCTGGCCTCGCGTATCCTGAAGATGGCTCAGCTGGAGGACAAGGCCCCTGCAGGCCCCATCAATGCGGAGAGGTGAGGGCTGCTGGGGCTGGGGTCTCCCCACTCCTGCCCCTGGATTCAGAAGCCCCTTCCACCCAATGCGCACCCCCCATATAGACCCTGAATCCCGTCTCATCCCTGGGCTACCCCTTCCTGCGCCTTTGACCCCGCCTTACCGTCCAACTGCGCACCTCTAACCCCTGGTCTCCTGGACCCTGCATGTCCCAGACCGATTCTGTCACAGGTGAATGGAGCGGGTGAGACCCCCGTAGGGGTCCTGGGGACCCCAGAGCCACTGCTTCGCCTGTGGAGGACATCGGGGGTGTGGCAGGTCCCAGAGCTGGACACACAGGATGCAGAAGCCCTTCTTGAGCTGTGGCCACCAGGGGTGAGTACTCACAGCCAGGGACCTTCTCTGACCTTCCCCATGCCACCGTGCATCAGCCCGGACTCTGCCGGTTCCCCGTGACCAACAACATAGACCAGGCAAACCAAAAAGGCCACCGACTGAGTCAAATAACTGAAACACCCGGAAGTAAAGGGAATTTCAGGAGGGCCTGGATCTTGAGCATGAGGGAACCTGTCCATTTCTCCCATCCCATTTCTTGGCTTTGCTTCAGCTGTAGGGAAAGCCCAATGTTTGGGGCTTCGAGGAACGGGCAGGCGTTCTACAGCCGCTTAGGCAATCAGGCATTTATCTTTGTAAGACATTCCGAAAGGCAGCCTGGGCTCTGGCTCAGTAGCTCTAGTGACGTCAAGGCCTGCTTCTCTGCCATTCTCTTGGATTCCCTTCGCCGTGGCCCGGTGGCTGCCCCAGGTCCAAACACATGTTTGTGCTCCAGGCAGGAAGAAGAAAAAGAAGCACCAGTTGCACCAGGAAAACCAAAAGCCTTCGCAATCGATTCCATATATATGGATGGGGCCCCGGTGGCAATATTTTTTTTTTTTTTTTTTTTTTTTTTTTTTTGAAAATTTGAGTAGACTTTTTTTTTAATTTATTTATGATAGTCACAGAGAGAGAGAGAAAGAGGCAGAGACACAGGCAGAGGGAGAAGCAGGCTCCATGCACCGGGAGCCCGACGTGGGATTCGATCCCGGGTCTCCAGGATCGCGCCCTGGGCCAAAGGCAGGCGCTAAACCGCTGCGCCACCCAGGGATCCCCAATATTTTTTAAAGCTCACCTGGGATGGGGATCCCTGGGTGGCTCAGTGGTTTTAGCACCTGCCTTCAGCCCAGGGCCTGATCCTGGAGACCCCAGATCGAGTCCCATGTCAGGTTCCCGGCATGGAGCCTGCTTCTCCCTCTGCCTGTGTCTCTGCCTCTCTTTCTTCTCTCTGTATCTCTCATGAATAAATAAATAAAATCTTTAAAAAATAATAATAAAGCTCACCTGGGAATTATAAAAGCCAGAGGTGAGAAACACCTCCCACCTACATCATCATCCGTCTTCTCCAACTGGGCAGTTTATGCTCAGGACAAAGCTACAGTCCTGCAAGGAATAGGGGGTGGACTTGGATAAGGCCACTAGCAGGTCTACGCAGCTTCCTTCTCCAGGGGGCTCTGTCCTTGTGGTGGCAGAGATGGGTGTTCCCAGCTCACGGCCATATCCCTCAAGCTTAGCAAAGCCAGTATAAATAGATGCCTCCTTCCAAAGAAAGAGGAAGCAAAAATCTTGTGGAAGATTTCCATTGGCTGGGTTTGATTCACACGCCCATCTCTGAACCAATCACAGTGAGAAAGTACTGTCACCCTATTGGCAAGGTCAGGTCATGGGACCAACCCTAGGGCTTGAGGGGAGTTAGTCCCACACACAGGAACCAAGGGAGGGAGCAGATTTCTTTAAAGGAAGTTTGGGGTGTGGAATCCAAAGTAAGGGAAATGGATGCTGGGCAGGCCAAAGTAACAGAGATTTGTACAGATCCTCTTCAAGATGATCTTTGCTTCAGGGCACCTGGCTGGCTCAGAGTGGAGAATTCTTGGTCTTGGGGTTGTGAGTTTGGGCCCCATATTGGGTGTAGAGATTACTTAAATAAATAAAACTTAAAAAAAAAAAAAAAAGCTGACCTTTGCTACCCTCGCCACCCCACCCCCTAGAGTTTCCTGGTCACAGGATACGACCCTAGCCAGGTCCTGGTGTTGAGGACAGGAGCTTCACGAGGAGAAGTCCACACCTACCAGATCCAGAAGCTTCCTGGAGGTGAGGAGCCTACCCCCAGTTTCCAGCCCACAGCAAATTTAGTCAGCTTTGCTTCCAAAATATCTCCCAAGTGCTATTTGGTGCCATAAGTGGGATGTAGACATAAAGACACCAGAAAAGGTGGGGGCTCTAAGGGGTAGAAATTTCCCTGTGTTGAAGATCCTTTGGGGGATTGCAGGACTGAGGACTCACCTTTTCTTCCCCGCCCCTTGTTTCCCTCCACCCCCAGGTGTGTCCCTGAAATACTCTAACCTCTGCATGCCGGACCTGCCCCATCTCCTGGCCTTCCTTTCAGCCAGCAGGTACAGGTCACCCGTCAAAAGGGCTAAGGGGGATCCATCCCTAAGACATCCCACCCACACCGCAGCTTCCCCTTATCTTTTCTCAGGGATGTTTTGCCCAGAACTCTGCTCTTGCCCCCTCCCACTCGAAGGCCTGGAGACCAACACGCAGGTGAGGGGTGGCTCCCTAAGGGAGGGGGAAGCCACTTTCTGGGTTGCTTGGTCCGGGAGGGTGGCACTTCAGGGAGAGGGCTGTGGGAGGCTTGACCCCTGGGCCTGAGTGACAAAGGGCCGGGGACCAAGCCAGTAATGAGGCTGGGAATTAGGTCTCCTGGTGCCCTGAAGGAACCAGGGGCTGGCTCATTGGACGTCTGGGACGCCTCGGTTATGCTGGTGCCCAGGTCCTCTGCAGATTGGTGGTGTCCAACTCAACATGTCGGAGAGGGTGCTTTCCGTGGTGAACAAGCTCTACGTGGAGACCCACAGAGGGTGGAGGACGGAGCAGATGCCGCCAGAGACACCTCCAGAAACTGCAGAAAGACACAGATCAGGTTAGCTGGATGGGAGAGGGCCCTGGGCCCCTGAGGGTGAGGGAGCCACTACCACTGTTCTGTGGGGCCAACTGTCTCCTCACATCCAGCCCCCAGGAACCCTGCCCCTCACAGGGTCTCGTGGGTTGAAGGCCCACTCAGCCCCGAGGTGCACCACGCTGGGCCAGCTCTGGCCAGCCTGGTGGAGGAGACAGAGAAGGAGGACAAGGATGAGAACGAGGACGAAAATGAGGCCGACTTCAGAGATGAAGAGAACGAACCGGAGGATGTGCTCACCCATCACATCCAGGCTCTGGCCAGGGCCCGGGGCAGCTACGTGGGCAGGCAGTTCCAGGGCCTGAGGGCGCGTCTCACCTCAAATACCAGAGGCCCCCACAGGCCTGGGGACGCAGCCACAGAGCTGCTGCAGGATGTGCGGCACCTCCTTACTGACCTCCAGGATCACTTATCAAAGGACCCCGACGTTAGAGCTGTTTTTGGGAGCCTGGGGCCTGGGACCCCCCAGAAGGACGACGGTCTTGGTAATAAGGAGGACTGGGAGGGAATTTATGGCCATTCCCTGAACCCACTCGGGTTCTCCTTTGCCACCTCTTGGCGCTACGTGTGTGTCCGCAGCCAACTTCTTTCCCTGCGTCTCTGCGCCTGCTGGCTTGGCCACTCGCACACCTTTGCCTGCATATAGGAGCTCCTGTTCCGCTCACTCTGCTCATCTCACACGTCCGGGCTCCCCCTTCCACACGTGTCCTCACCCACGTCTACACGTGCGGGTGGCCAGAAGCCGGGAAGGGTGGGGTCGCCCCGGGAGGGGGTCGGCGGAGGGAGGGGGGCGCGCGCAGCAGCCGGCGCCCCTTGGCTCAGCCACCCCAACCGGTCGCAGGCGCCGCGGTGGAGGCGGCCTTGTGCCGGGCGGTGCTGGCGCCGCTGAAGCCCGCCCTGTGGACGCGACTCCGCACGCTGCGGGCCGGGGAGCTGCGGCGCCTGCGGCAGCGACAAGTAGCCCTGCGGGCGGGGGCGGGGCCTCCGGGAGCCCAGGGGGCGGGGCTGGCGGGGCAGGGCCCCGCCCCCGCCCTGCGGAGCCGCATCCACGCGCGCCTGGCGCACCTCCACGCCGCCTGCGCCCCACGCCGCAAGGTGGCGCTGCTGCTGGCCGTGTGCAGTGACGTCTACGCGGGCCTGGCTCGGGGCGAGAACCAAGGTAAAGGGGGCTTCCCTGCGTCCCCCTGGATGCGCCGTAGCTTGAGGGTCGCGGGAGCCGGGTGCGGCGCGCCCGTGTGCACGTCGAGGGGAGAGGGTGGCACGCTCCGGCGGGCGGCGTGTACGCGGGCCCCGGGGATCTGGTAAGGGGCGTTTGCACCCCACCAGGTGGAAGGGTAGCCAGCGCCGCGAGGTCCTGGGGATGGCTGCGGGCGCCTGCACGCCCCCACGCACCTGTCCGTCCGCCAGAGCCGCTGGGGGCCGACGCCTTCCTGCCCGCGCTGACGGAGGAGCTGATCTGGAGTCCGCACATTGGGGAGACGCAGCTGGACGTGGAGTTTCTCATGGAGCTGTTGGATCCCGACGAGCTACGGGGAGAAGGTGGGCCCCCGCCCCGGGACGCGGGGACCCAGCCGGGGCGCCCTCGGGCCCGACGGCCTCGCCCGGCGGCAGGGGGTGGAGAGGCGGACACACTGCGGGGCCGGGCCGCGCCGACCGCCCCTTCCCGTCCCCAGCCGGGTACTACCTGACCACGTGGTTTGGGGCGCTGCACCACATTGCGCACTACCAGCCCGACGCGGGCCGCGCCCCCCAGGGGCTCAGCTCCGAGGCTCGCGCCTCCCTGCGCCAGTGGCACAGCCGGCGGACGCTGCACAGACAGGACAGACAGAGCCACGACGGAGCCCAGGTGACCGTCCCTCCGGACTGCGGGGGGCGGCGGGCGCTGGACCCGTTGCCTTTCTGACCCAGGCTCCTGCCCCTCCGCACAGGTCAGCCTGTCCTTTGAGGAACCGTGGGTGAGAGACCCTGTGCCCAGAGACCAGTGACGATCAGGGGTCTCAAACCCTCCTGCTCTCCAGGCAAGATTCCAGAAGCACCAGGACGGCACCGACTTCTGGTTGGTTTAGGTGCAGGGGAGTAGCCGGGGTTCCCAGGAACAGACCCACCCCTGGGCCTCTGCATTGGCTGCTCCAGCTTTCTGGAATCCCCTTTCCTGATATCCGTATTGCTCTTTCCCTCCATTCCTTGGGTCTTTAGGCAGATGTCCCCTCTCAGTGAGGCTCTCCCAATCACCCTCTGTAAAGGCCCAGCTCCTCTGACTTGACCCTCCCTGGGGTATCCACCTCCTAATCCCCAGAATCTGTGAATATGTTACCTTACATGGACAAAGGGACTTTATGTATGTGGCTAAATTAAGGATCTTGATATGGGGAAATAATTCTGGGTCATCCTGGTGACCCCGTATAATCACAGGAGGATTTAATATATGTATTAAATATATTATTTTATATTATTATATATCCTTATATAGTAATATATGTTTTTATATAAGGATATAAGAGGGAGAGACACTTGGGTGGTTCAGCAGTTGAACGTCTGCCTCTGGCTCAGGTCGTGATCCTGGGATCAAGTCCCACATCAGGCTCCCCACAGGGAGCCTGCTTCTCCCTCTGCCCATGTTTCTGTGTCTCTCATGAATAAATAAAATCTTAAAAAAAAAAAAAAGATATAAGAGGGAGGCAGTAGGGTCAGAGAAAGAGATGTGATTTTGCAAGGAGAGGTCAGAATGATGTGGTTGGGAGCCAAAGTAGGCACCCTCTAGAAGCTGAAAAAGACAAGAATCGGATTTTCCCCTGGAATCTCCAGAAGACTCAGCCTTTGATTTTAGGCCCTAAGAGTACTATTTTGAACTTCTGACCTTTAGAACTGCAAGCTAATAAATTTGTGGGTGTTGACCTGCTAAATTTGTGGTAATTTGTTACAGGAGCAACAGGAAAGCAAATATACTCTCTTACCCTGACCTTTATTTTTTTCTTCCATAGAAATTATCACTTCCTAACAGACCATAAAATGTATTTATTTATTGTGTTAGTTGTCCATAGTCTCCTTCCCCTTAGGCTGTCCAACAGAAATACAATGCAAGCTGTATATGTAATTCTATATATTATTTTAGTAGCTACAGAACAAAAAATTTTAAAAACACAAGAAATTAATTTTAATAACTTATCTGATTGAGCCAAATCTATCCCAGATGTTACCACTTCAGCATGTAACCAACATCCAAAAATTAGGGGCGCCTGGCTGGCTCAGTCGGTGGAGCATGCGACTCCTGATCTTAGGGTTGTGAGCTTGAGCCCCATGTTGGGTGTAGAGATTACGTAAAAGTTAAAAAAAAAAATCCTTGGGATCCCTAGGTGGCGCAGCGGTTTGGCGCCTGCCTTCGGCCTAGGGCACTATCCTGGGGACCCGGGATCGAATCCCACATCGGGCTCCCAGTGCATGGAGCCTGCTTCTCCCTCTGCCTGTGTCTCTGCCTCTCTCTCTCTCTCTCTCTGTGACTATCATAAATAAATTTAAAAAATTAAAAAAAAAATCCTTAACAAAATTCAAAAATTATTGCTCTATTTAATATTCTTTTTGCGTCCGTGCAAAATATTCAAAATCCAGTGCATGTTTTACATTTCAGCCCATCTCAGTTGGGACTAGTCACATTTCAAGTGCTCAAGAGCCACACAGGGCTTGGAGCTACCATTCTGGACGGTGCCACCTTAAAATGTCAGCTCCAGGAGCCCAGGGATCTCTCTTTTGTGCATGGCTATATTCTCAGTGTCTAAACAAAGGCCTGGCACACAGTAGGTGTTCAGTAAGTACTTGCTGAATGATTCAATGACAAAGTTTCTGCGGCAGGCTGAGGATGGCTGCCCAAAAGATATCCCTGTCCTAATTTCTGGAATCCAGGAACCGTTACCTTATTTGGAAAAGGGTCTTTGCAAATATTATTAATTTAAGGATTTTACAATGGGGAGACTATTCTAGATTATCTGGGGGAGGGCTCTAAATGCAATCACAGGTGTTCTTATAGAAGGAAGGCCAGAGGGAGTGCAGGCCCGATACTCTCCTAGCTCCTCCAGAAGGAGTGGAGCCTTGTCCACACCTTAACTTCACCCCAGTGATACCAATTGCAGACTTCTGGCCTCCAGAGCTGTAGGAGAAATTTCTGCTGTCTTAAGCCAGAGTCTATAGTCATTTGTCACAGCAACCACAGGAAACTTAATAATTAGTGATTCATTACTTAATATAAAAAAGAGAAAAATGGAGTAGAATTCATATCCAACCCAGGCTCACTCTAACAACGAGGGACATGCATCTAACTGATACAGGAATGAACTAGAAAACTAGGAAAACCCCTTGAGTCCATTTCCCAAAGAGATGTCCTACCACTAAAATTTCACATTTTGATTTCATAATGATTGAAATTCTGTAATATTAGATATCAAATAAAAAAGGTACCAGAAAAAAAAAAAAAGGTACCAGAAGAGAGTTTTTTTGCAATTGTTTTTCAAAACCAAAAAAGCTTTGCGCCAGGCAGCAAAGCAGGAAGCAGGGATGGGGGAACTGCAGGATGTGGCCTCTGATCTTCTGTTCAGACAGAACTGAGTGGGCTCGCTGGATCCTAGGAGACGTGAGGAGACCATCGTCTTCTTCAAGAACCTTCAGGGCAAGCAGGGCACCAAGAATTTCTTTGTGTCTTTCTATTATGCATTTATATATCATTTTTTATAATTGTAAAAATCAAGTAATACCAAATTTACCCTCTTAACTATTTTTAGCTAGATCTCTGTTTTTTTTTTTTTTGGTTTTTTGTTTGTTTGTTTGTTTGTTTGTTTTTCTAGATCTCTGTTTTATGTGGAATCATAGAGTCTCTTGGTGAGCTGGCATATTTCACTAAGCCTTATGTCCTCAAGGTTCATCCACGTTGTAGCATGTTATAGGATTTCTGTCTTTTTAAAGACTGAATAATGGGCAGCCTGGGTGGCTTAGCGGTTTAGAGCCGCCTTTGGCCCAGGGTGTAATCCTGGAGACCTGAGATCGAGTCCCACGTTGGGTTCCCTGCATGGAGCCTGCTTCTCCCTCTGCCTGTGTCTCTGCCTCTGTGTGTGTGTGTGTGTGTCACATGAATAAACAAATAAAATATTTTAAAATAAATAAATAAAAGACCGAATAATAGTCTATTGTATGTATATACTACATTTTGTTCATCCAATCATCTTTCTATAGAGAGTTGGGTTGCTTCCACCCATTGGTTATTGTGAATAACACCCCGATGAACGACCCGATGCAAACATTTTTTCAAGATTCTTCTCTCATTTCTATTAGATACATACCCAGAAGTAGAATGGCCAGATCATATGGTAATTTTGTGTCTAATTTTTTGAGGAATCTTAGACTGTTTTCCATTGGACCTGTCCCATTTACATGCCCACCAATGAACCACAGAGTTCTGATTTCTCCACGTCCTTGGGAACACTTTTTTTTTTTTTTTTAATGGTAGCCATCCTAAGGAGCATGAGATGGTATCTCATTGTAGTTTTGATTTGCATTGGTGAGATGAACATCCTTTCATGCACTCATTGGCCATTCATATATCTTCTTTGGAGAAATATCTATTCAAGCCCTTTGCCTATTTTTAAATTGGGTTATTTTGGGCTTTTGTTGTTGAGTTGTAGACGTTCTTTATTTATATTCTGGATGTGTATGTCTTGTGGGCAGTCCCAGTTTCTGGATTTCCTCAGTAGATTCCAGTCCTGTAGTTACGGGAAGTATACCCTGAAGGTAGACACTGTGTCCTTCTCCGCACATCCCATTAGGGGCCCTATGACCAGCGATGTGAACTGCGCCCATGGAGTTAAAGGCTGTATTAGTTTGATTAAGGTGCCATAGAAGAAAACCACAGAGTGGATAAAGAACAGAAATTTGGTTTCTCACAGTTCTGGAGGCCACAAGTCCAAGATCAGGACCTCGGCAGGTTTGGTTTCCTCTGAGGCTTCTCTCCTTGGCTTGTAAATGGCCGTTCTCTCCTTTTGTCTTCACATGGCCTTCCCTTTGTGCCTCTCTGCATCCTAATCTCTTCTTTCAAAAAGTTTTAAGCATTTACTTATTTATGTATTAAATTGAAGTACAGTTGACACCCAGTGTTACATTAGTTCTCAATCTCTTCCTGTAAGGACACCCTTCATAGTGCACAAGGGCCACCCATGTGATTTCATTTTAACTTAATCACTTCTTTATTTATTTTTTTCTTTCTAAGATTTTGTTTATTTGAGTGAGGGAGAGCCAGAGAGACAGAACAAGTTGGGGAGAGGACAGGAGGGGCAGGGAGACTGCGTGCTGAGTGGGGAGCCCCACATGGGGCTTGATCCCAGAACCCTGAGATCATGACCTGAGCTGAAGGCAGATATTTAACCAACTGTGCCACCCAGGTGCCCCTAACTTAGTCACCCTTTTAAAGGCCCTTGCTCCAGACTTAATCATATTCTAAGAAACTGAGGGTTAGTTAGGACTTCAACCTATGAATTTGGAGGGGAGGGTCACAATTCTGTCCATGACTGGAGGTGACTGTCAGATTCCCCCCACCTTTTTTTTTTTAAGATTTGATTTATTTACTCATGAGAGGCACAGACACAGGCAGAGGAAGAAAGCAGGCTCCATGCAGGGAGCCCGACATGGCACTCGATCCCGGATCTCCAGGATCACACCCCAGGCCAAAGGCGGTGCTAAACTACTGAGCCACCGGTGCTGCCAGGATCTCCTCCTTTTGAATTATGGTGTCATCTGTGGGTGGTGCCCTGAGACCCTGTGAAGAACCTGTCCCTGACTGCCTTTCACCCAGTGCTCTTGGTACCTTTTCTTGGTTTTTGCTGAGTCATTGGGTTTATTCATACTACGTGTTCTATTTATGGCAAGTGATAGTGGTTTTCCACCTCCTAGTGTGAAGTGATATTTCCTGGGTTTTCTTTTTAAGATTATTTATTTATTTATTTATTTGAGAGTGAGCATAAGTGGGGAGGGGCAGAGGGAAAGGGAGAAGCAGACTCCTTCCTGAGCAGGGAGCCCAACGTGGGTCTCGATCCCAGGACCCTGGGACCATGACCCGAGCTGAAGGCAGATGCTTAACCAACAGAGCCATCCAGATGCCCCCTGACATTTCTTATTTAAATAAACGTGTTGAGTGTAAAAAAAAAAAAAAAAAAAAATCTGAGCTGATTTCAAGAAAAGTATCCAGTAGCTAAGTATACGAGTGATGCGTGGATATGTGGCAAAGTATGTGAAAGTGAAACGCAAAAGGTGGGTGTTTGGGATATTGCTGGCTGAGGACTATGGGGTCACACCCAGCATCTTGTTCACTCTGGAGCTCTGGGTTTTGTGCTGGATGCCTCCTCTTGTGGTCCCATTCCCATGGTGTCCCAAACTGGCCAGAGCATCTCCCCCAATCCTGCTCCTCCTTCTAGTACCCATTACAGGGGGCCCTCATGATCTCCCCAGTCCCTAGGCTAGAGCCCTGAGCCCTGGACACCTGCCTCCCCCATTCTCATGCTCCCCCATTCTCCCCTTCCATGGCCTCATCCTGGTCCAGCCCAACCTCCACTGCCTCCTGGTTCACAGTCCAGGGGATCCCCTCCAATCCCCCACTCACATGGCAGCAGAAGGAAATTTTATTTTATTTTATGTTAAGAGTTTACTTTTAAGTGATCTCTGTACCCAACATGGGGCTTAGACTCACAACCCCGAGATCAAGAATCTCACACTCCACCTCCTGAGCCAGCCAGGTGCCCTGCAGTTCTAATTTTGGTGGAGTCCAATTTAGTGTTCTTTTGCTGCCTGTTCTTTTGGTGCCACATCCAAGAAATCATTGCCAAATCCTATGTCATGAAGCTTTCCCCTATTTTTTCTTCTAAGGGTCTTATAGTTTGACTTCTGACATTTAGGTCTTTGGTTCATTTTAGGTTCATTTTTGTATGTGGTGTTGGATAAGGGTCTTGACTCTTTTGCATGCGGATATCCATTGAATTTTCCCAGCACCATCATTTAAAAGACTGCCTTCCTCCCATTGAATGAGCTGGGCACGCTTGTCAAAAATCATCCAATCTTAGGGGTGCCTGGGTGGCGCAGACAGTTAAGTGAGCTGCTCCTGGTTTTGACTGGGCTCATGATTTCAGGGTCTTGAGATCAAGCCCTGCTTGGGGCTTCATGCTCAGCATGGAGTCGGCTTGGGATTCTCTGTCCCTCTACCTCTCACCCTCTCACTTGTGCTCTCTCTCTCTTTCTCAAATAAATGAATAAACCTTTATTTAAAAAAAATCATTTCACCTTATACGCAAAGGTTTATTTTTGGAATTTGTGTTTTTAACAAGTTGCTGCTGAGAACCATTGATATATATATAGCAGATTAAAAATAAAACAGGAAGGGAGGCTGTACTTTTTGAGAAGTCACAGAGAGGGTGACACCTGAACAAAACTTTGCCAGAAGCATGAGTCACAGGCATGAGAGTCAGGGGCATGCAAGTCAGAGGCACACATTAGGGGAAGATGTTCCAGGCAGAGAAAAGCCAGGCAAAAGCCCTGCAGTGGGTGCGTGCCTGGCAGGTGGGGGAACAGTGAGGAGGCAAGAATTCTTGAGACGTCCTTGGTGCAAAAAGGTGGTTTTATAAAAGCACAGGGACAGGACCTGTGGGCAGGAAGAGCTGCACTGGGGTCGTGAGGAGTGGCCCCTTATATACTTTCAAGTTGGGAGGGGATTAGGGAGAGCACAAACCTCCAAGGTATTTTGGAAGCAAGGTTTCCAGGACCCTGAGGGGGCTGGCTATTGTTAGGAAAAGATCATTTATTACTGTTTGGTAAAAACTCAATCGCGAGACCCTTCAGATCTCTATCAGCGGGTCATATGCTTGGAGGATGGTTGCCAACATGTATCTTCAGGGGTAGAGATAAAGGAAGTGTCCAACAGAACTTTTATATGTTAAAGGAGACTTACAGGATCCTGGGGGGTTGGGATAATGCGAAGCTAAGGTTGCCTTTTGCCTTTATTTTATTTTTTTTAATTTTTATTTATTTATGATAGTCACACAGAGAGAGAGACGCAGAGACACAGGCAGAGGGAGAAGCAGGCTCCATGCAGGGAGCCCGACGTGGGATTCGATCCCGGGTCTCCAGGATGGCGCCCTGGGCCGAAGGCAGGGGCCAAACCGCTGCGCCACCCAGGGATCCCTGCCTTTTGCCTTTAGCAGAGGATTCACATCAAGGCAGCAGAGTTCCTAGAAGAATGTCACTCTGCCTGTTTCAAGGACTTGTCAGGGGACAGGAAATAATAAGGAAATTTAATTTTTTTTTCTTTTGACTTGGTTTCCCACATCAAAAACGAGGCACTGCATGACACCCATTGAGGAACACTGTGTGTTTTGCCTATATATTCTCTGGCCACCCCAACGTGATAATGCCTAATGCCTCAGGGCTTGCGTGCCTGTTTTAGGACATCATCCAGAGGATGTGACCGCCGGTTGACCCATGAGCTGGACTCAGGCCATCAGAGGCTCCTCCCTCCCTCCCCTGACCATGGAATGTCTTTCTGCCCACTGTTCCCACACCCGGGGCTGCTCCAAGGACATAGCCCCGCCAGAGGAAGGTGTTGTTGAGACCATCTGGCTCTATATAAACTTTAAAATTCTGGTGGGTGTGTGGGAGACCCATTCATCTTGTGGCGCCCGAGACAAGCCTTGTAAATAAGTTCCCTTGCTTATTAAACCTGCCACCTACCAATCTGGAACAGTCTGGCTCTTTCTTTGGTCCCTCCTTGTCCTCTGTGTATGGGGCCAGTTGGCAAACTGGCAATTAAGGAATCAGCTAGGAGACCAAAGAAATGGGCCTTCGGAAAGGCACACCTGCAAGGAAACTCTCCAGTTGGCCATAGGCCTCTGGGTGCAGAAGGGAGCCCCAGGAGTTAGATGTTTGGGGACTCCCACACAAGTATGGGGACACCCCCAAGATGCTGGCCATTTTGATGCACCTGAGGAACTACACAAGGCACACACTGCAGGGCAGGGAAGCGCATGGCTATGACAGGGGGTGTCCCCTACTGGGGGCAGTTTGGCCGGCCACCCCAGGCTGCAGCTTGACCTAGGGAATCGGAAGAACTGAATTCAGGAAAAGGACATGCGGTTTCCATTACTCTGCTAGCTTCAGGGCTCACAGCACAGTGGGAGAACGTAACAATAAGTTGCAGACCTTATCATGCCCTTTTGCAAAGCTAGGAGGGCACAAATAGCCCCAGATTAAGATCCGAGCGCCTGTATGAAGCCTGATTAGGACGCTAACAGGTACAGTCCCTGCGAAAGCGATGAGGATGCCCTAGTGCCTGACAATGAGATGGACCGCGGGCCCCATGCTGTCGGAGCCTTGATACAAAGGAAAAATTAATTTTAAAAAAATTATATTTGAGAGAGAAAGAGAGAAAGCATGAGCAGGGGAAGGAGCAGAGAGAGGGGCAGGCTCCCCACTGAGCAGGAGCCCAATGCAGGGCTCCATGCAGGACTCGATCCCAGGACCCTGAGATCCTTACCTGAGCCCAAGGCAGGCAGACACTTAACCGACTGAGCTACCCAGGCAGCCCCAAAGGAAAAATTTAAATAGCGATCACCCTAGACCGCTGATAATGAAGAAATATGTCCCAAAACTCCTAGGAGAAAACTAGCATTTTTTCTGTCCCTTGAAGATGTCAATCTTATGCCTTTGAAATATAAACACTGCCCATGATAGCCTGAAACTGAGGAGGGAAACGGGGGGGAAGAGGGTTTTCAGAATATAGACTGCTGAGGGCGCCTGGCAGGCTGGGTTGGTGGAGCTAAATTCTTGATCTTGGGGTTATAGGTTCAAGCTCTACCTTGGGTGTCAAGATTTCTTAAAAATAAAATAAAAATAAAATAAAATAATAAAATAAAATAAAATAAAATAAAATAAAATAAACAGATGGGGGTGTCTGGGTGGCTGAGTCGGTTAAGTGTCTGCCTTCGGCTCAGGTCATGATCCCAGAATCCTGGGATTGAGTCCTGCATCAGGCTCCCTGCTCAGCGGGGAGTCTGCTTCTCCCTCTCTCTCTGCCCCTTTCCCTCTATTCATGTTCTCGCTTGCTCTGCTCTGCTCTCTCAAATAAATAAATAAATAAATAAATAATCTTTAAAAAAATAAAATAGAAGGGATCCCTGGGTGGCTCAGTGGTTTAGTGCCTGCCTTTGGCCCAGATCCTGGGCCCAGGATCGAGTCCCACATCCGGCTCCTGGCGTGGAGCCTGCTTCTCCCTCTGCCTGTGTCTCTGCCTCTCTCTCTCTCTCTCTCTCTCTCTCTCTCTATCATGAATAAATAAATAAAATCATTTAAAAAGTAGAATTAAATAAAATACAGACTGCTGTAGAAGTTCCCTCACAGAAAATTTAGTCCACAACTTCCAGAAGATTACAGGTCAAGGGCTAAAGGTTTGGAATGAAAGCGTGGGGTCTCTGCGTCTGCCTGTATGTTTATGCACATCTGTAGATGTATGTTATGGATATGTGATGTTTTTCTACCTCCAGGGGTATTGCCAAAATTAATTTGTAAAAGAGCTCTATTTAATTGGCTTAAAGAAAAATACGCTTTAGTATTAGCAGTGTACTTACATAAAAGTAAAGTGTGATTTTCTTTCATCTGCTAAAAGGACAGTTTTCTTGGACCATTGGTCTGTTCTTGATGAGATTATGAGAGGCTTTTCCAGACGTAGGTAATCTGCCTAGAAAACAGATTCCGTTTTATCAAAACAACCTCCCATGCTCCCTGTCATCTTTATCAGGTCTTTGGTTGCTTAAGAAAACTGATTCTTCTCTATTAAAAGAGCTAAGTATTTTTACAACTATGGGACTTACTGTATTGGCCTGTGAAGTCTTTCATTGTCTCTCTGGTTAAATGAATAACTAAGGATTGTTTCGCAGTGACCTATGATCCTATTTAATCAAGTGTTTTAAAACCTTTTGATATTTTTGACAAACTTCCCCCCAAATCATATCTAAAGCAAGGCTTGTTAACCTCAAACTAACTCTGGGATTTTCCAGACAAAATATCAAAGGACGTGTTCTCTCTCCTTATAAAAGGGAGCTATTAAACTAATTAGGTTTATTTTATGTTTTAAATTACATGGGAGGGGGACGCGGCTGGCTCTGTCAGTAGAGCATGTGACTCTTGATCTTGGGGTTCTGGTATAGAGATTACTTAAAAATAAAATCTTTAGCTCTCTCTCTCTCTCTCTGTCTGTCTCTAATAAATAAATAAAATCTTAAAATAAATAAATAAAATAAAATCTTTCGGGGCACCTGGGTGACTCAGTCAGTTAAATGTCTGACTCTTGATTTTGGCTCAGGTAATGATCTCGGGGTCATGGGATCAAGCCCTGCATAGGGCTCCATACTCAGCAGGGACCCCTCCCTCAACTCTTGGGTGTGCATTCTCTCTTTCAAAAAAATTTTAAAATCTTGAGGCACCTGGGTGACTCAGTCAGTTAAGCATCTGCCTTTGCTCAGGGCATGATCCCAGAGTCCTAGGATTGAGCCCCGCATCTAGCTCTCTGCTGGATGAGGAGCCTGCTTCTCCCTCTGCTTCTGCCTGCCTCTTTGCCTGCTTGTGTTCTTTCTCTCTCTGTCAAATAAATAAATAAAATCTTTAAAAAATTTTTTAATATTAAAAAATAATAAAAATAAATTACATGAGAAACAATGCAAATAAGAAGTGATGCTAAACCTTTTTTATATTCTTATGAAATTTCTAAAAATCTGATATGTCCTAGTATAGTGTTATCAGTTTATTTTAAAATGTAGGTCACAGGGCAGCCCGGGTGGCTCAGTGGTTTAGCGCCGCCTTCAGTCCAGGGTGTGATCCTGGGGACCTGGGATCGAGTCCCATGTTAGGCTCCCTGCATGGAGCCTGCTTCTCCCTCTGCTTGGGTCTCTGCCTCTCTCTGTGTCTCTCATAACTAACTAAATAAAATCTTTAAAAAAATAAATAGATAAAATGTAGGTCACAGAAACAACCAAATTTCTTTGTCAATTGCATTATAACTCTCATCAGATCTTTACCAGTGCTTCTTTTAAGGTTTCTTATCATTTACAGTTACTGTTTTGCTCCGATGCTTTGGTGAAAGTGTTCCTGAAAAAATACTTTGTTTTTTGTTTTTTGTTTTTTTTTTTCAAGGATATTCTTTGGAAAGACTCTAACCAGTACAGGGGGATGTTGTTGTTGGTTGGTTGGTTGGTTGGTTTAAATTTTTTTAAAGGGATCCCTGGGTGGCGCAGCGGTTTGGCGCCTGCCTTTGGCCCAGGGCGTGATCCTGGAGACCTGGGATCGAATCCCACGTCGGGCTCCCGGTGCATGGAGCCTGCTTCTCCCTCTGCCTATGTCTCTGCCTCTCTCTCTCTCTCTCTGTGACTATCATAAATAAATAAAATCTTTAAAAAAAATAAAAAAAAATTCATGAGAGACACAGAGAAAGAGAGAGGCAGAGACCCAGGCAGAGGGAGAAGCAGGCTCCACGCAGGGAGCCTGACATGGGACTTGATCCCGGGTCTCCAGGACTCCTAGGCTGAAGGCAGCACTAAACGGCTGCACCACCTGGGCTGCCCTGTTTTTTAATTTTTTTTTAAGATTTTATTTATTTATTCATGAGATACACAGAGAGAGAGGCAGAGATATAGGCAGAGGGAGAAGCAGGCTCCCCGAGGGGAGCCTGATGCGAGACTCAAACTGGATACCAGGACCCTAGGATCATGCCCTGAGCCTAAGGCAGATGCTTAACCACTGAGCCACCCAGGTGTCCCTGTTGTTTGTTTTTTAAAGTAGGTTCCACGTGGAGCCCAACACAGGGTGTGAACTCACAACCCTGAGTTCAAGACCTGACCTGCGATCAAGAGTCAGATGTTTAACCAACTGAGTCACACAGGTGCCCTGCCTGGCAAGTGCAGGTTTCCGATAAGTATGATCAATTTGCCTTTATGTGGGAGGGACAATGGACCTCAGCTACCTCCAGAGCCCCCAAATATGTCATGAGATGGTAGCCAGAGATCTGTTCCTGTTTTCCTTCACACCAGGAAAATGGGCCCATTACACTGATATAATGTTAACACGAGAAGACTTGCCTCTGCTGCAGGACTCCGTGTAGACTTCGCTGGAACATCTGCAAGGGAAAGGATGGGTGGTGAACCCACAGAAAATTCAAGGCCCAGGCACCACTGAAACATTTCAGGGAGTTATTTTAAGATGCACATTGTCACACAAGCTGTGATTGTTGAGATGCCAGCTATCTGACCGGTAAGAACATGAAAGAGGTGCTAGCCTCTGTGGGGTGTTGGGGTTTCTCGAGGGATCTATTCCCCCCTGGCACAATGCCTCCATTCCTTGTACCACCTGGTAAAGAAAGGGCACAAGGGGGCTCAGGATCAGAGCAGGAGGCCACCTTCGAGAAGTCAAAAATGCTGGTGGGGCAGAGTAAAGCTTGGGCATCTCCCAAAGGCTACCGTTTGTGTTAGATGATCCAGGGCTCCAGAAGGTATGGCTTGGGCACTATGGCAAAGACAACAGAAGGAGACAGTACCCTTAGGATTTGGGTCCCAGCTCTGGAAGGGGGCGGAAACCCGATATAGCCCCACAGAGCAATAGCTCCCAGCAGTGTACACAGCGTTCCTCCGAGGAGAGCCTCTCATGAAGGAATGGAGTATCGTCTTGATAAGAACTTCCTGTCTTATCAAAGGGAAAGTTGAGGATATGTCTCATCGACCCACTTCTGTCATAACTCAGACTCCCACTTTGACTAAGTGGCATGCCTATTTGCAGCAGAGAAGCGCGCTGTCCGCCGCCCCACTGTCTCTAGAAGGGCAGGTGCTACTAGGGCCTGCAGAGTGTGTAAATCCTGCAAATGCACCACGCCTGTTCCCGCCGGTGGCCCCCACAGAGGGGGTGGGCGAAACTCCTGCTGGTGCCTGGAAACGCGAACAAACAGCGGTAGCCAGTGGGCTGAACTCGGAGCGGTTTGGCTGATGATCACTCCTGAGCCTTGGCTGCTCCCCTTTTGCCCTGACAGCTGGGCCGCTCTAAAGGGATGAGCCCTGTGGCTCGGACAACAGGGAGCCGAGGTGTGGATAGATGATCATGAATAAGTCATGTGGGGTCAGGATATGCGGAAAGACATTTGGGGTTACCTGTAAGAGCCTGAGGTGTCCTCGTCTTCCCATTCAGTGGCTTATAAGACACTGACACTCCTTGGCAAGCGAGAAGCATAGAAAGAGTGACCACCGGAGCGCCCAGGTGGAGGGCCTATTGCCAGGGGGGCCAGACTGCCTTTGAAATACAGTGACTTGGGACACCTGGGTGGCTCAGCGGTTGGGCTTCTGCCTTCGGCTCAGAGCGTGATCCCGGGATCTGGGATCGGGTCCCACATTGGGCTCCCTGTGAGGAGCCTGCTTCTCCCTCTGCCTGTGTCTCTGCCTCTCTCTCTCTCTGTGTCTCTCATGAATGAATAAATAAATCTTAAAAAAAAAAAAGAAAAAATGAAAGAAAGAAAGACAGTGACTCGCTTAATGCTGTAAAATCATGTCCTGTGTGTCCTCAATAATGCCCAAAGTAAGGGCCAAAGGAGTCTGGGGTCATCCACCAGAGTTTCCAACTACTGAGGGATTGGCCAACAGATTATATTGACCTCCTTCCTCTGTGTGAGGGTTCTAAAGTCCTTTGTGTGGACACAGCATCTGGCCTAACCCAAACTTTCCCTTATCACTGTGCAAACCAGGGGGCCACCAACAGGGAGATTAGAGAAGCTCGGTAGCATGTACAGATACCCTCGTAGGCTAACCAATGATCAGGAGTCACGTTTCGAAGAGCATGATATACAAGATAGAGCAAAAGAGCAGGACATTGAATGGAGGTCCCCTCTCCCTTATAACCCACAAGCAGCAGGGTTAGTGGAAAGGAAAAGTGGAATATTAGAGCAGCAGATTAGGTTACTAACAGGTAAAGCCACCCGGGCTGGATGGACTGCAGTACCCTCCCAGGCTTTAATACTTTTTATTTTATTTTATTTTACTTTATTTTATTTTACTTTATTTTATTTTACTTTATTTTATTTTATTTTATTTTATTTTATTTTATTTTATTTTATTTTATTTTACAGAGAAAGAGAGCACAAGCAAGGGGAGTGGCAGGCAGAGGGAGAAGGAGAAGCAGGTTCTCTGCTGAGCAGGGAGCCTGACACAGGGCTCGATCCCAGGAACCTGAGCTAAAGGCAGATGCTTAACCAACTGAGCCACCCAGGTGCCCTGTTTTGTTTTTTATAGATTCATTTATTTTTATTTGAGAGAGAGAGAGTGAGCACATGAGCAGGGGAGGAAGAGCTGAGGAGAGAGAACTTCAAGCAGACTCCATACCCAACACAGAGCCCGACATGGGGCTCGATCCCAGGACCCTGAGATCATGACCTGAGCTGTAATCAAGAGTTAGATGCTTAACTGACTGGGCCACCAAGGTGCCCCATTGCATTTGAGTGAATGATCACCCAGGAGGACTTTTTGCCCCAAATGCCAGACTGGACATCCCCGCTGAGATACCCAACAGGGCATGGAAGTCATGGGAAACAGCCATTGCCCCAACTCCCAATGCAGATCAACATGCTTTGCTACTGAGAACACCAAGCCCCGTCACACCTGAGACAGGCATTATCTACTGGAATTTGCAATAAGCCAGCCCCCCAGGATGGGGGAGTTACTCCACACCCCTGAGCGAGTGGGAATTACCCAGTCTCCACTGAGTCCCATCGTCCTGCTGCAAACGGGACTTGTTGAAATGCATTATACCTGGAATGGGACACACACGATTCACTGAGAGAGGGGAGGAAGTGGGGGTCCTGGTCAGGCATGTGCAGCCCCCAATCCCCAGTCCATCTCCTCACACCTGACTGGCCTGCCGTGCCCTCCCCACCCCAGCCAGGTCAAGTTCCTAAAACTGCCAATCTCCCTCTTCTTGAGGCCAGGTAGGCACATTCTTTTCACTGGAACCATGGTTTGGCTCTATCTTTGTTCCCCCCTGTTGGCCTGGAGGACATTATGGCACACATAGAAGCCCTTGCTCAAGTAGCCCAGGAAGCCCTGAGTGATAGTCAACAGAGCCCACCTTTACGCTACACCAAAACCCCTCCAATGAAGAAAGCTGTCCCCCCAAAATAGCACAGCTCTGGGCATTATCACTACTTGGCAAGGACACCCGTGTCATTACCCAAACACAATGTTGTGCACTCCCACCTGATGAGGCAGCTAATGCATCATCTTTATTAAATGATACAGGGATACAAGTGAATATTTTGAGCAATCTCCCCCACCCCCGGGGACTTAATACATCAGTGGCTCAGATCATGGGACTCTTTTTTTTTTTTTTTTTTTTTTTAGATATTATTTATTTATTCATGAGAGACGCAGAGAGAAAGAGAGAAAGAGGCAGAGACAGAAGCAGGCTCCACGCAGGGAGCCTGATGTGGGACTCGATCCCGGGTCTCCAAGATCACGCCCCGAGCTGAAGGCAGGCGCTAAACCGCTGAGCCACCCAGGCGTCCCTGATCATGGGACTCTTGGTAGAAAAACTGTTAGTTATTTTAGGAATCATTGTCTTCATCTGTGTTCTCTCTTCCACATGTCCTATTGCTGCTGTACTACCCGCCTCCGATGAGCCACCAAACGAGCCACCGCTGCGCCAGTGGAACTCCATGCCGGCCGCTCAGGGCGCATTGTGCAAGGGGGTGTGTAAGATTGAAAGAGCTGGCCAGGGGGGAGGAGTACTGGGGGACATCATCCAGAGGACGTGACTGCTTGTTGACCCACGAGCTGGACTCAGGCCATCAGAGGCTCCTCCCTCCGTCCCCTGACCATGGAATGTCCTTCTGCCCACCGTTCCCACACGGGGGGCTGCTCCAAGGACATAGCCCCGCCAGAGGAAGATGATGTCACCATCGGGCTGGTAACCGAGCCCAGTTAAGGCCTCCATATACACTTTAAGATTCTGGTGGGTGGGTGGGGAGACCCATTCACCTTGCAGCGCCCAAGACAAGCCTTGTATGTAAGCTCCCTTGCTTATTAAACCTTCCACCCACTGACCTGGAGCGGTCTGGCTCTTTCTTCGATCTCTCCTCGTCTTCTGTGTACAGGGGTCAGTTTGCAAACCAGCAATGCCACAACCTCGGGCAGTAAAGATTGCATGATCCCCATTCCCTTTTTATAGGGTGAGACTCAGAGATAAGAGGCCCTGCCTGGGGGCAGCCCTGGTGGCTCAGTGGTTTAGCGCACCGTTCCCAGGATCGAGTCCCCAGTCGGGCTCCCTGCGTGGAGCCTGCTTCTCCATCTCCTTCTGTCTCTGCCTCTCTCTCTGTATCTCTCATAAATAGATAAAATCTTTAAAAAAAAAAAAAAAAAAAAAAAAAAAAAGAGGCCCTGCCTGAGGCCACACAGTTAGGAAATGGGGCAATCGGGATTTGGATCCCAGTCCATCTATCTCCTGTCTCCTGAGCGCCTGTGTGATCCCAATCTCTAAACCCCCACTGAGAGAGGATGAAGTCAAACCTCAGCTCCCTGAGGACAGGAGTTTTGTGTGCCTTGTTCACAGCTTAATTCACAGTGCCTAGAACGGGGCCTGGCACAGAGTAGTGCCTAATAAATGCGTGTCAAGTGACGCCCGAGTGGTTCAATGCTTGAGCATCTGCCTTTGGGTCAGGGCGTCATCCCAGGGTCACGGAATCAAGTCCCACATCAGGCTCCTCACGGGGAGCCTGCTTCTCCCTCTGCATGTGTCTCATGAAGAAATAAATAAAATCTTAAAAAAAAATACTTGTTAAATGAAGAAGTAGACAAATTAAAATACTCAATTTTCAACCAGTCTATTATTATTATTATGAAATAAGTGACATATGGTACAACCACTTTGGAAAATAGCTTGTCAGATTCTTTTTTAAAATTTTTTTCTTTTTTTTTTTAATTTTTTTTTTAATTTTTTTTTTTTTTCACAGAAAGAGAGTGAGAGTGAGCAAGCTTGGGGGTGGGGGGAGGAGCAGAGGGAGGGAGAGAGAAACCCAAGCAGACTCCACGCTGAGCACTGAGCTCAGAGCCCTATGTGGGGTTCGGTCTCACAGCCTATGAGACCATGACCCGAACTGAAGCCAAGAGTCAGGCACCCAACTGACTGGACCATCCAGGTGTCCCTTTAACTTTAAGTGATCTCTACACCCAACATGGGGTTCGAACTCACAACCCCGAGATCAAGAGTCACATGCTCTACCAGCTGAGCCAGCCAGGCGCTCCGAGCTTGGCAGCCTCTTAAAAATTTGAATATAGGGGGACTTGGGTGGCTCAGTCGATTAAGCTTCCGACTCTTTTCGGCTTAGGTCATGATCTCAGGGTCATGGGATGGAGCCCCGCATTGGGCTTCCCACTCAGTGGGGAGTCTGCTTGTCTCCCTCTCCCTCTGCCCCTCCCCATATACTCTCTCTCTCTCTCAAATAAATAAATTTTTAAGTTAAAAATATACCTACTGTATATGATTCAAGCCTTCCATTCCTAGGTGCATAGAAGTGGTGCTAGAGAAATGAATGCATATGTTCACACAGAGACTTGGACACCAGCATTCACAGCACTTCTGCTTGTGATTGCCAAAAACTGGAAAGAAGGCCAACGTCCACCAACAGATGACTTGATAGACCAATCATGGCGACTCGATAAACCGTCCCATGCAATGGCCCTATTCAACATGGACAAATTGCAAAACAACAATGTTGAAGGAAAAAAAGCCAGACATGAGAATCCATACTATATTATTTCATTCTGGAAAATGCAGACTAACTGATGGTGGCAGAAAGCAAGCAGATTAGGGGTTGTGCAGAGAGACGAGGGATGAAGAGGCCAGGGATGGAGAAATTCAGGAATGATGGATAGGTTCATTCTCAGTCTCATGATCTTGATTGCAGCGGTGGCCTCCTAGGCTTACGCAAGCGAAACTCCTCAACTGAGGTACTTTAAATATGTGCATATGTTTGCTTTCTTTATGTCACTTGTGCTTCAGTAGAGCTGGGGGGAGGGGTGTCCCAGCTGTGGAATGCAACTGAGAGTTTTCCTCTACTGGACTTGCTTAGCACACTGGCCCCCGAGGGCATCTGAACTTTCATTCTGAAGCTCAATAGACCGTGAAGCTATTTCCGCTTAGAGCCCTGAAGAGGCTTTAAAAAGAAAAGAAAGCTGACCTATTTCTGCTCTCAAGCCTGTCACATTTCTCTCCTGAGACCCTGAACCACAGGGGACCAAATTCTTGAATGGGGGAAGAGAAAATTGAGAATATCCAGGGGGAACAAAAGGAAGCCCAGCAGATGGGAACATAAGCTAGCTACCCCCAACCCCAGACACAAGGGAAAAGGCGGAGTGGGTGGTGACGAGGCAGGAGGAGGGGGTGGACGTGGTGGGAAGGTGACTGTGGTTCTCTCAGGAAGCAAGAAGGAGGTCACTGCTGAGAGTGAGGATGAGGAAGGAGCTCTTGGAGGTTTGAAGAGATGGTCTGATAGGTCACCTGGGACAATCCAGGGAGCAGGGACTCCGGCGAATTTGCTGAGCAGCGCCAGGGGGTCCACTCCAAATCAGTGGGCATGAATTTAAGGCGAGGCCAGTTAGCATGGGTGTGTACTTTCCTCTGCCCACATTCAGCTGCACACATGAAAGCATGCGATAGGTGGGACGTTCAATTTAATAAGGAATGTGGTGTTGCCAGATGAGTATGGTGAAGTGGGAAGGTGTGTAGTAAATGTGTGAGGGGGTGATCATAATGGTTGGTCAAGGAGTTTGATCTGTGTGAAGACATGAGGGCGCTGAGGGGTAGAGGAAAGGTGTAGGGTCAGTGAATTGTTGGAGTTAAGGTTTTGGAGGGAATGAATAGAAAGACAAGATACAGTGGGCAGTGAGTGAGATGCATGAAGCTGAGATTCCAAGAGGCTGTGCTTACTGAGACAAGGTCTAGGCATAACCACTGGGGGGAGAGGCTGAGGGGAAGATCAAATTGTTGAAGAAGGGGATCCCTGGGTGGTGCAGCGGTTTAGCGCCTGCCTTTGTCCCAGGGCGCGATCCTGGAGACCCGGGATCGAGTCCCACGTCGGGCTCCCGGTGCATGGAGCCTGTTTCTCCCTCTGCCTGTGTCTCTGCCTCTCTCTCTCTCACTGTGTGCCTATCATAAATAAATAAAAATTTAAAAAAAAAAATTGTTGAAGAAGAGATCTAGGAACCCAAGAGGCCAAGGATGGTCCGAGGGTCACCCACCTGGGTATGGAAATCACTGAGAACGATGAGAGAGGCAGCATGAGAGACAATGAGCCAGGAGCTAAAGTCCTGGATGAGTGAGTTGTAGTGGTCATCAACCGATGAATGCAAATGCTCTATGTCCATGCAGTGGAATATTATTTGGCCACAAGAAGGGATGAAGGACATCCTATAACCTGGGTGAATCTTGAACACAGCTGGTCACCTATTTTGTGATTCCATTTATATGAAATATCCAGAATAGGCAAATCTATAAACAGAAAGTATGTTAAGGGTTGGGGGCTGAAGGCAGGTGATTGGTAAAGGATGTGGAGTTTCTTTTGGGGGTGATGAGAAAGTTCTGGAATTAGACAGTGGCGATCATCGCACAACCTTGTGAATAAAAACCAGTAAGTTGTATACTTTAAAGGAATGAATATATCTCAATAAAGTTGTTACTTTAAAAAATCTGGGAACACCTGGATGGCTCAGTCAGCTAAGCACTTGCCTTTGGCTCAGATCATGATCCCAGGGTTCTGAGATTGAGCCCCATGTTGGTCTCCCTATTCAGTGGGGTGTCTGCTTCTCCCTCTCCCTCTGCCCTCCTCCTCACTCATGCTCCTGCTCTCTCTCTCTCTCTCTTGAGCACAGAAGCACTCACTGTCTCTCTCCCTCAAATAAATAAATAAAATCTTAAAAAAACTTTTTAAATTAAATCTGTGTAGTCATTCTGGTTTTGTTTTTTTTTTCATTTTTTAAAAGATTTTATTTATTTGTTCATGAGGGACACAGAGAGAGGCAGAGACCTAGGCAGAGGTAGAAGCACACTTCCCTGTGGGAAGCCCAATGCGGAAACTCCATTCTAGGACTCTGGGATCACGACCTGAGCCAAAGGGAGATGCTCAATCACTGAACCACCCAGGTGTCCCAGTTTTTTTCATTTTTGACCAAAACACTTTCATTTACAACATTATTTGTTTTGTTTTGTTTTGTTTTTAGAAGGCTCCATTCCCAGTGTGGAGCCCAACTCCGGGCTTGAACTTACAGCCCTGGGATCAAGACCTGAGTTGTGATCAAGAGTTAGATGCTAACTGACTGAGTTATCCAGGTAACCCTTCATTTACAACTTTACTGCAAATATGAAGTTTGTAATTTCTTGAAATTCTCACCTGGCTCTTGGAAAGAGTTGAGTCTTCATCATCAGGAAGGATTCCTCATTCTGCAGATTATCCATTGGAAAGGACCTGGATACAAAAGGGCTCCAGCATGGCCTCGGAGTCCTACCAAAAGCACCAGAGAATCCAGAACCACATAGATGGACTGAAGAACGTGGCCCAGATCACCTGGGATGTGGTCAGCTGAGGAAACTGTACGGGAGCTCGATATGCACACCATCCCTGGCATGACCGATTCCACTGCCTCTAGCTGCTCATGCTGTGTCCTCTGAGCTAGTGACCTCCAACGTGAACCAAAGGCACCAGCCACATCAGAGTCAAAGTGCCATCCCCTGGTCACTCTGGGATTTATACTCACTCATGGTTCCTTTTTCAGGCCAAAGTCCTCATCCCCACCATCTTCCACTGCGTGCTGCAAACCTGCCCTGATTGCCTCTCTGAGCCTCTCTCACACACGCCACCACTTGTCCTACTCAGCCACACTTCCTTTCTCACTTGAAGGCTTTTGCATTTGCTGCTCCCTCTGCCTGGAATGTTTTTATCTCTGCAATTCCAATGGCATGTGAACACACACATGCACGTGTGCGGGATGGACTCACTATAATTTTTTTTTTTTTACGATTTTATTTATTTGACAGAGAGAGCACAAGCAGGGAGAGGGGCAGGCAGAGGGAAAGGGAGAAGAGGCTCCCTGCTGAGCACAATGAGGGACTCCATCCCAGGACCCTGAGATCATGACCTGAGCCAAAGGCAGACACTTAACCAACTGAGCCACCCAGGTGCCCTAGACTCACTTTCAGCATGATAAATAGAAAGCAAATGTAAATTAGAACCAGCTTTTATTGCTTAGGTTGTTTTAAAAAATGCAAATGTAAAAAAAATGTTGCAGTGTTTTTGAGATGGTGGGCAAACAGGCATTTTTACATGGTGATGATGGGAACTCAAATTATTACAGTGTTAATAGAGGATAGTTTGGTGAAATCTTACAAAAAGTAAAATGTATCAATTAGTAACTACTTTAGCAATCAGCAACAAAAAGATAACTAAAGAGGGATCCCTGGGTGGCTCAGCCCTTTAGTGCCTGCCTTCAGGCCCAGGGCATGATCCTGGAGACCCGGAATCAAGTCTCGCATCCGGTTCCTGCATGGAGCCTGCTTCTCCCTCTGCCTGTGTGTCTCTCTGTGTCTCTCATGAATAAATAAATAAAATCTTTAAAAAAAAAAAAAAAGAACCAGACCCTCTCCAATATTGCCAGTGGGGACAGAGAGTACACTTAGGTTTTGTTCCCTTTTTTTTTTAATAAATTTTTTTTAATTTTTATTTATTCATAATAGTCACAGAGAGAGAGCAAGAGCGAGAGAGGCAGAGATACAGGAAGAGGGAGAAGCAGGCTCCATGCACTGGGAGCCCGACGTGGGACTCGATCCCGGGTCTCCAGGATCGCGCCCCGGGCCAAAGGCAGGCGCTAAACCGCTGCGCCAACCCAGGGATCCCTCCTTTTTTTTTTTTTTTAAGATTTTATTTGATGCAGAGAGAGAACACAAGTAGGGGGAGTGGCAGACAGAAGGAGGGGGAGAAGCAGGCTCCTGGCTGAGCAGGAGCCCGAAGCTGGACTCGATCCCAGGACTCCGGGATCATGACCTGAGCTGAAGGCAGATGCTTAACCAACTGAGTCACCCAGGAGCCCCTGGCTGCTGTTGTTAAGATTTATGTATTTATTTGAGAGAAAGTGTGTGCCCATGAGCAGGAGGAGGGGCAGAGGGAGAGGGAAAGAGAGAGAGAGAGAGAGAGAGAGAGAGAGAGAGAGAGAATCCTTCATCAGTCTTCCTAATGAGCTCAGAGCCTGTTTAAAGTTCTCTCTCTCCCTCTCCCTCTGCCCCTCTGGAACGGAATGTGGATGAGCAGGGAGGACGTCCACTACAAATTACTTTATACTGTTTGACATTTGTACCATGTTCATGGGTTATCCAATCAATATTTTTTTCAAGATTTTATTTATTCATGAGACACACAGAGAGAGGCAGAGACATAGGCAGAGGGAGAAGCAGGCTCCCTGCAGGGGGCCTGATGCAGGACTTGATCCCAGGACCTGAGCCAAAGGCAGACACTCAACCACTGAACCACCCACGTGCCCCTCAATATATTTTTTTAAGATTTTATATTTTAAAAGGTTTTTACTTATTTGAGTGAGAGAAAAAGAGTGCGCTCACATGCATGAGCTGGGGGGAGAGAGAGAAGCAGGCTCCCAGATGAGCAGGGAGCCCAATGTGGGGCTTAATCCCAGGACCCCGGGATCATGACCTGAGCTGAAGGAAGACTGCTCAACCAACAGCCCCCAAGCACCCCTTATGATTTTATTTTTAAGTGATCTCCACACCCAACATGGGGCTCAAACTCACAACCACTGAAATGATCTACCAACTGAACCCCTTAATATTTTCTTTAAAGATTTTATTTATTAGAGAGAGAGTGAGAGAGAGAGAGAGAGAGAGAGAGCACGAGCAGGGGGAGGGGCAGAGGGAGAAGCAGGCTCCCAGCTGAGCAGGGAGCCAATGCAAGGCTTGATCCCAGGACCCCGAGGTCATGACCTAAGCTGAAGTCAAACCTTAACTGACTGAGCCACCCAGCCGCCCTGCCCCTTAATTTTTTTTAATTAAAGAAATTTTAGGGATGGGGGCAGCCTGAGTGGCTCACCGGTTTAGCGCCGCCTTCAGCCCTGGGCCTGATCCTGGAGTCCTGGGATCGAGTCCCGTGTCGGGCTCCCTGCATGGAGCCTCCTTCTCCCCCTACCTATGTCTTTGCCTCTCTCTCTGTGTGTGTCTCTCATGAATAAATAAATAAAATAAAATAAAATAAAAAGAAATCTTAGGGACGTCTGGACTCCAACTCTTGATTTTGGCTCAGGTCATGAGATCAAGCCCTCTGTCACGCTCTCAGCAGAGTCTGCTTGTCCCTCTCCCTCTGCTCCTGCTTGCACTCCACCCCCACCCCCAAATAAATAAATAAATAAATTAATTAATTAATGTTAAAAAAGAAAAAGGATACCAGCCAAGGGAACCCCAACCTCCAGCTGTAGGGGTTTGAGAGCAGTTATGCATGTCCCCTAAGATCACTGATGTACATAACTGGTCCTGGGAGCCCATGGGACAGGTCTGCCTCAAAGGGAGAGAGAGAGAGCTTCTCTCTCTCCCCCCAGCTCATGCATGTGAGCGCACTCTTTTTCTCTCACTCAAATAAGTAAAAACCTTTTAAAATATAAAATCTTAAAAAAATATATTGAGGGGCACGTGGGTGGTTCAGTGGTTGAGTGTCTGCCTTTGGCTCAGGTCCTGGGATCAAGTCCTGCATCAGGCCCCCTGCAGGGAGCCTGCTTCTCCCTCTGCCTATGTCTCTGCCTCTCTCTGTGTGTCTCATGAATAAATAAAATCTTGAAAAAAATATTGATTGGATAACCCATGAACATGGTACAAATGTCAAAAAAAAAAAAAAAAAGCAGCATCTCACAGTGGATAGAACACCAGAAGGAGCTGGTGACCTTGGCCATCACTATGAGCCTCGCAGTTAGGATTTTGAATCATGGGGAACTTTCGCCCCTCAGCCTGTCCTGTGGGCTCTGCTTTCCAAACAGATTCAGAACTCACCCACTTCCACCCCTCCATGGCACCCACCCTGATCCCATCCACCTTCTTCTCCAGACTGTCCCCCTGAATCAGCCTCCTCACTGTCTTCCTGGCTCCCACCCCACCTCCTACAGTCTGTTTCCCACACCCACAGCAGGCAGCCCCAGTCCTCCTGTGAATACCTGAGCCAGATGGTGGTCCTCCTCTGCTGGGAAGCCTCCAGGGGCTCCACCTCAGAGTAAAAGTGAAAGTCCTCCCCAAGCCTGTGAGGCCCCTCAGTACCCTCTCAACTGGACTGGCCTTCTCCCACCTCTGGCAGCATCGCTTATCATTTACCATTCCCCTCATCCTACGCCAGCCACAAAGCCAGTTCCTGCAACACACCAGGCACATTTTCACCTCAGGGCCTTTGCACTGGCTGTTCCCTCTGCTTGGAATGGATGTCTTCTAGTATCCACATGATTTCCTCGCCCCTCCTCAGGTCTTTGCAACAATGTCACCTTCTCAGCAATACTTCCTCTGAATAGGCTTTCAAGCAAACTGCCTGCATAAACTCTGACCTCTCCTTCTTCTTTTTAAGATTTTATTTATTCATAAGAGACACACAGAGAGAGGCAGAGACCTGGGCAGAGGGAGAAGCGGGCTCCCTACAGGGAACTCAATGCGGTGCTTGACCCCAGGACTCTGGGATCATGACCTGAGCCAAAGGCTGACACTTAACCTGCCTAGCCACCCAGGCACCCGTTTTAATTTCTGAATAACAGTTCTCACCATCTGATACAATGTTTTCCTTAAGCATTTCTCTAGAATGTAACCCCCAGGAAGGAGGGAAGTTTCCATATCTTCCTCACCATTTTATCCCAGGTGTCCCCACTAGTGTTGCCTCAATAAGCACCCATTGAGTGAATGAACCGCCCTAGGGTAGAACCTTAGAATGACTGAAACATACCTACTTCCACCCCCAAAAGAGCCCAGACTAGTGGACTAATTAAACAAACAAGTAGATGTTTTCACATGGCAATAAGTGCAAAAAGGGAGAAGAAATGAGGAGCCAGGATTATAACAGCATATGGGAGTAACTAGACTGACAAGGCCAGGAAGTGGCATTTGAGCCATGGTCTGTCTGAGGAGGAGCAAAGCCCTAGGAGAGTATTTTAGGCAGGAGGAGGAGCCGGTGCAGTCAGGAATGGGCTCTGGGCATTTAATGGAACAGAAGGAAGTCATTGTACCAGGTCAAGGACAGGTGGAAAACGGGTACACAGGGATGGATCTACAGGGGTCAGATGGCATCTTGCGGTTGTTAAGGAGGGTAAGACCTAGTCGGGTCATCTTTTGGCGTATTTCAACTGGTTTTTCCCTTCTCTGGGCCTCACTTTTACCTTATCTGAGAAATGGGGGTAGGCCTGGGGTCCCCCCGCTTCCAGACATTCTCAGCATCTCTCAAGACCACCCTAGAAGGCAGATGCTATTCCCTTCTCCTTCCTATTGGATGAGGGAAAAACGGCTAACTCACTTTCCAAGACCCCAGAGCTAGTAAGTGCATGCTCCATACTTGAACCGGGTGTCTGGCCCGGAGCCCGCGCCCTTAACCTGCACTGCATATTGCAGCCCCCATAACCACAAACCGGGACTGCAGTGCGGGGGCGCAGACAGATCCCGCTACGGCCACTTACAAGCTGCGGGATCCTCGATTCGCCGCTTGCGTCCCCTGAGCCCATTCCCCCATCCGTACAACGTGCACCCCAACATTAACCTCCACGAACACAGCACTTGGCTGCCTGGGAGGAATGAGGCGTGACCGCCAAGCCTCTGCGTGACTTCCCGAGATGGCGAGGGGGGAGGTGGAGTGAGGAGTTGGGGTGTTTGGGGAAAAGGGACGCGGAGCCCTAACGCGACGGCGCACCAGTCTTTCCATTCCCTTCTGGCGTTGTTTCCTCCATTCAAACGCAGAGCAACTCTCGATCTCCCCCCCCCCGTTTTTTTTTCCCAGGCTGAAAAGAGGTCGTGGTCCCTTTAAGGCCCGCCCCTCCCTCCCCCAAAACTTCCCAGTGTCTGCTCTTTTCGATCCCGGACGGCCGGCCAGGCTCGCCGCCGAGCTGGTAGGGGCTGGGGGCGAGGGGTCGGGGCGGGGGGCGGGGGGCGGGGGGGAGGCGCCGCCCGCCGCCGGAGCGCAGGGGGTGGGGGAGGGGCGGAGGCCGGGAGCCTGGCGGTGCGGGGAACGCGACGGCCCGGCCGCCCGCCGAGGGTGTGAGCGGGCGGGCGACCCGGAACGCGCGGCGCCGAGGACGGTTCCGCCGCGTCCCGGCAGCGCGCGTCGGCGCGAGGGGCGTACGGGCCGGGCGCGGGGGCGGGGAGGGGAGGGGCCCCTCTCCCCCCTCCCCCCTCCCCCCACCGCATTCCTCTGACGTCGGGACCTCGCGACCCCGCCCTTCGGTGGGACCCGCCCCGCCTCCCTCCGTCGCCACGATCACGTGTTGGAGGCGCCGCCCCCCCCCCCCCCCCCTTTTCGGTGTTCCGCCGGCCTTTTGGGATTTTCCCGGTGTGACCGGGAACTGATTGAGATCGCCGGCAGCCCGCTCCCAACTTTCTCATCTCCCCAAATCTGCGGGCCCGTCGGTCCTGTCCCACTCTCGTAGCTCACTGACCCCATTTCAAACTTAGTTTCCACGAGGGCTCCTATTATTTTAGGAACCCCCTTTCCTTTCACCGGAGGGAAGATTCCGAAGCGTCCTTGGGGGGGCGCCCCTATTTCCCACGATTCTGTCCTCTCTAAGCTCAGGATCTCCCGTCCCACCTCCGAGAGACAGCCCCCTAACGCGGGCTCCTGGCTCGACCCCCCACCCCGCCCCTAGGTCCCGGCTCTTGGGAACGGCGTTGGACCCCGGAGCCGGAGGGAGGGGGAATCTTCAGGGTTGCCCTACCCTGTCCCCAAGGAAGGAGGGCCCGGACACCTAGAACACCGGGACTCCCCTTTGGTGCACGGTGCCTGGTGCTTGCTAGGGGGCCAGCGTCACTACGGCTTGGGCCGGGACCGCCGCTCCCTTACCCACACAGGACTTCCGCGCGGGAAAAGGGACAGTCACCAGCCTGTGACGAGCCACAGAGATCAGGACCGGGGCAGGCGCGTGAAAGCCACTGGCCTGGGTGGTCGGGAGTTATCACGGGGACGAGTAGGGACAGGGACCTCTTTCAGAGTAGCGACTGCCGCACGGACAGCGCGAGTGATTGCCGGCAGGAGGGGTTTGTAGCTGGAAGGGCCTACGCGGGCAAAGGTCGAAAGGGGCGTGAAGGGTCCTCCCTTTGTGCAAACTGAAAGGCGCTATTCTGGCTGAATGTAGAGGCGGAGCGGATGCGTGAGATGACGCCGGCCAACTTGACAGGGTCCGAAGACAGTCGGCAGCTGCAAATGGTTTTCTCCCGAAAGGGTTAAGTTTGGGTTATTAAAATTCCTCCGGTCTCGTGAAGGATCGAGGTGGGGAGGGAAAAGGTACAGCGGTGGGGACGCTGCACTGGCAGCTGCCCCCGTCTCGGGCTGGCCCTCGGCGCCACACACAGCATGTCAATAAATACTCGGGGTACCCCAGGCCTTGGCTCGTTTATAGGGTCGCCCCGCCTCCGGAGACGCCTGGAAGCCTATGGGCGCTCGCGCCCTCGCCCCCGATCCCGTCCTAGACTGCGCCAAAGAACGCCCGTCGGCCTGGGGAGGGCTTCCTTTCTGCACCCAATCAGAGACCACCGGTGGTCGTAGCGTCCAAGCGAGGGGACCCTTCCCCCTCGTCATTGACTAATCGGGTAGAGACGCAGGAGATGGGCATCTGCAGTAACCACTGGAGAGAGGCCAGAGGGAGGGCTTTCCTTTTCTCCTTGCGGAGTGGCGCGGGAAGGGGGGAGTCGTGACTGGAACACTAAGGCTTTTCGGTTTGATGGACCAGTGAGGGAGCCAATCAAAGTGGGAAGAAGGCGGGGCTCCCCAGGCGAATGGGGAGCGTTCTTCCTATCAGGGGCTCCACGGGAGGCCGGGCCGTGCCAGAAATCCGACCTATCAAATTGGAGTTTATTTTAAGGCGGCGGGGTCGGGCGAATGACTGGCAGAAAGCACTCGCCTATAAGGAGTGTCCCAGACAAACGAGGGCGGGCCCGGCTGCAGAACGGCGTGGGCTGTACCCAATAGGCGCGCGAGGCGTGCGGAGGCTTCCCCTCCCCCCTTGGCGGGACCAGTGGCTCCCCCTATCGGGTGGGGGCGGCGGGTGACGGGCGTGTCCCTCCCCCAATGAGAGGCGGGGGGAGGCGGGTTCTGCGCCGCCATGTCGCGGAGGCTGCTGCCCCGGGCGGAGAAGCGGCGTCGGCGGCTGGAGCAGAGGCAGCAGCCGGACGAGCAGCGGAGGCGGTCGGGAGCGATGGTGAAGATGGCGGCGGCGGGCGGCGGAGGCGGCGGTGGCCGCTACTACGGCGGCGGCAGTGAGGGCGGCCGAGCCCCTAAGCGGCTCAAGACGGACAACGCTGGCGACCAGCACGGAGGCGGTGGCGGCGGCGGTGGAGGAGCCGGGGCGGCGGGCGGCGGCGGCGGGGTGAGGCCAGGGCCCTAGGCGCCGGGGACGGCCGTGAAGGGAGGGAAAAATTTCCACCTTGAGGGTATTCATTTGCGGGGGGGCGCCTCTGCGCACGCGCCCAAGGCCCTCACGCCGTGACGGGGTGGGGGAGGGGCAGGCATTGGGCAAACGGCGGGGTTTGCGCGAGGACAGGCGCTTGCGCGTGCGCGCTAGTCAGAGCGGAGGGGGGGTGTGGGAGGCGGAGGAAGGAGCTCGCGCTGCGGGTGGCGCAATGCGCAGGCGCCGCGGGCTGGAGTGTGGGGGCCGGGCACGCGGCCGGGCCGTTTCTTTTCCTTTATCGTTTAATTCACTGCCCTCCTGCGCAAGCGCACTACTTGTGCTTGGGCCTCGTGGGCGGGTGGGGGGAGCACCGCGTGAGCGGGAACGGGTGGGCGGTGGCCTTTTCCGCACTTGAGTGGGGAATTTTGCCCGATTGCTATTAAATCTTTATCGCGTCATGGTTCGTGTCGACACAGAAGTTGATCTACTTTGAGCATGTTCCCCGAGAACAGACTGTGTCCCCGTTTTTGTGGGCTGTGAAAACCAGAAGAAAGGCTTGCGAAAGGTCTTTTGAGCCGTGTGGGAATTGAACTAAGCTTTGGAACCATCACAAGTTTGCTTAAAAGTACCGGGGCTTAAGTGGGTGCGTTTGGTTTGATGAACCAGAATGTTCCATGAGGGTGGGCGTTTTGGGAGGTTTTCGACGTCTTTGGCCTCCTAGTTGGGAAGGACCACCGTTTGTTCCTCCTGGCTTGGAGCCCATTCCCTCCTCCCTCCCAAGTTCACGAAGTCCTCTCCCGTTCAGCCATTTGCAGGATTTTCCAGGGTTTGGTGGTGACCTGTAGCTGTGATTTCTAGTGTTTCAATTTCTCCCAGGCCTTGTTGCACACATTTTGGAAGTACTTAAGCTAAATCTTTAACACTTCTGTGTGAGTTACAGGGTGGTATTACAATTCGGGACTCCAAGGGCTGAGGGAAGTTTGTTCAGATCATATAGCTATGGGGGCGGGGCTGGGATTAGAATTTATGGGCTATGGAACTCTAAACTGCTGAGCTGGTAACCATCAGGCGGGTGTGCCTCCTGTGGTTTGTGTGGTTCATTCCTGAAATAGAATCCAATTCTGCCCCTGTTCCATGGGCTTCTGCTTGGTGGCTCTTAGGAGGTTGGGCCCAGAGCCCAGGAGACATGGAGAAAGTTACTTTCTTCCTGATTCCCAGAGGCGTCTCCCTCTGTGTGGGTGGAAAGATAGTTCTTGCAAGGGAGCTGTCTTGAGTTTTAGTGGTGTGGGTTGGAGTTTTTTTTCTTTCTGAAAGACTTTTCATATCTTGTTTTTCCTTAGTCTGGCCTAGGCAGTATTTTCCAACACAGATTTGGATGGGTGATTAAAGGCTAGAAGTGGTTGAGTCGGCCCTGGCTTTCACAGCTTCTGGGGCATGGGTGTTTTACTGTGTGACTGGTCCTGGGGGTGAATGGTGGGGAACCGTAATGCTTGACTGGGCTTGTTCCACTAGGGAAAGGTCAAAGTTGCATTCCAAGAGAATGTTGTGATTCATTCAGACTGCAGCAGAAAACTGTTTGAGTTCTTCCTGCTAGTTCTGTGCCCTTCCTATCTCAGTTGTTTCCCGGTTTCCTTGACCAGTGGGTAGAGAAAAATTCTAGGAGGAATGTAAGATATGGGGCATGTCTTATCTTACATTTTGCCTTCCTCAGAAGCTACAGCAAGAGGGGATCCCTGGGTGGCTCAGCGGTTTAGCGCCTGCCTTCCGCCCAGGGTGTGATCCTGGAGTTCCGGGATCGAGTCCCACATCGGGCTCCCTGCATGGAGCCTGCTTCTCTCTCTGCCTGTGTCTCTACCTCGCTCTCCCTTTCTCTGTGTATCTCATGAATGAATAAATTATCTTTAAAAGAAGAAGAAGCTACAGCAAGAGGCAGTGGCAAGTGGTCACGCACTCAGGCCCTGTGCTCTGCAGGCCTAAAATCCTTTTGAGGTGATTGGTTTGTATTGCCATCCCTTGTTGTCCGTGCTGTTTGACATTTAAGTGTCTTATCTGATTGGGTTCCCAACAACACAGAGGACAGTGGGCCTGCATCTTGTACAGCAGGAAATGAAGTTATGATTTTGCTTCCTTTCATAGGAGAACTACGATGACCCACACAAAACCCCTGCCTCCCCGGTTGTTCACATCAGGGGCTTGATTGACGGCGTGGTGGAAGCTGACCTTGTGGAGGCCTTGCAGGAATTTGGACCCATCAGGTACTCCATTCAGAGGCCACGGGTTGGACATAGAAGTTGGTGTCCTTTGTGTCCTTGGGTTTTGGTTGGAAGTGACATGACCAGTTTGACCCAGGGTTCTTTGGCTAGGTCCTGGGGCTTCTCCACTCTTGGGTTTAGCCCTTACACTTTGGGTGAGGTGGCAAGTTCCATGTCTTCCCACCCCCCATTTGTAGCTTCTAGTCCACATTCTCTCACTCACGTAGCAAGCGTTTTTGTCACATGTTAGGCACTGGGAATAGAGTAGCAAATGAAACTGTTTGGGGGCCCCTTCCAGATAGCTTCCCATCCAGAGTGATTAGCACTGTGAGAGGAAAGCCCAGGAGCCTGCGGGAGGCATCTGACTCAGCCAGGGGAGGAGGATTCTCGAAGGCAGGCTCCCCAGAGGAGGTGATGCCTACGTCTCTTTGCATGTTGTGCCACTTAGGGTGCAGGATGTTCAGGTCAGGAAACCATGGTGGGGGTACAGAGGAGTCCAGAGGGATGAGTCTGTTCAGGGAATATCTGGAATGCCACTTTCTTGTCCATATTCTCCTGCAAGAGCTGAAATATATGTGTTCTTTCTGCCAGCTATGTGGTAGTAATGCCTAAAAAGAGACAAGCGTTGGTGGAGTTTGAAGACGTGCTGGGGGCTTGCAACGCTGTGAACTACGCAGCTGACAACCAAATCTACATTGCTGGCCACCCGGCTTTTGTCAATTACTCTACCAGCCAGAAGATCTCCCGGCCCGGGGACTCAGATGACTCCCGGAGCGTCAACAGCGTGCTTCTCTTTACCATCTTGAACCCGATCTATTCCATTACCACGGTATGTGCCAACGAGCCGCCTTACAGATGCTTTTGTGAGCCTCTCTTCTTCCCTTCCTCTCCCCTGAGCCAGATTGACCTGCCAGTGCCTTTTCATCTTGCCTATATGCTTTCTACAGGATGTTCTTTACACTATCTGCAACCCTTGTGGTCCTGTCCAGAGAATTGTTATTTTCCGGAAGAATGGAGTCCAGGCCATGGTGGAATATCCTTCGATGGGAAAGGGGGTGTTCTCAGAGTTGGGGGTGCTCTCAAGGCTCGGCAGGAGTCCATCCTTTCAACCAGCATGGAGCTCCTGATGCCTGCCATGTGCCTGGTTTCTTCACAGAGCCCCTGGTCTGATGGGAGGGATCGTTAAAGAATGGGGCATGTAGTGTGAAAGCTCAGAGTCTAGGGTGCCATGGGGGTGGGGGGTGGTGTTGTCCAGGTTTAGTCAAAGCACATGGCACAGGAGAGAGGAGTGGGCAAAGGAAAAGTGGCTTGGCCTGGGATGGTGGCAGAGGGAGGTGCTGTCACCTGTGGGTCTTGGGTTGTGAGTGTAGATGACAGGAACTCCAGACAGTGACTGCCCACCTGGGGCAGCACTTCAGCGCGTCTCCTGCAAGCGGCTAGTGACCAGGCAGTGAGCTAAGTGCACATGCAGTATATGGTTTTTGGGGATTCCCTCGTCGTCCTCCCGTGAAGCCCTTCCCAAAGCACACCCATCTCGGGGCTTTCCTTAACTTTACGCACATTTGACTCTGTGCAGAGTGCCCAGCGGGCCAAGGCCTCGCTCAATGGGGCTGATATTTACTCGGGTTGTTGCACTCTGAAGATTGAATATGCGAAGGTAGGTCTGGGAAGTGACTGCCCCTTGTCACCTTCCTGGTGAACTGGGGCCTGGCTAATTTCAAGCTTTGTCTTGTCCCTGCAGCCCACACGCTTGAATGTGTTCAAGAACGATCAGGATACTTGGGACTACACAAATCCCAATCTCAGTGGACAAGGTAATCCTGATGGCCACTTTGTTCTAAACACACCCGCCTTGCCTTCACTCGACTAGTGCACTCCATAGACCCGGGCTCAGGGTTATGTAATGCCATTGGGCTCCCTGTGGACATGGGAGGGCCTGGGGCGGTGGGGTGGTCAGCTCTTGGAAAAGACGCTCTAGTGGGAGAGGCTGAATGAGGGGACCTCTAGGTTCTAGCTGCTGCTGGGGGCCCTTTGATGTGCCTGAGGGTGTAGAGCCAGGGCAGAGGCTTGGACGGGGTGGGGGAGCAGGGCCTCGTTGAGCACAGGGCGAGGCAATGGCTTACATAAACCAGCAGCAGCTCCCAGATGGATTCTGCTGCTTCCCTTCTAGGAGCCTGCCTAGGGTCACTGACTCTCCATCCTCACTGGGCCAGGAATGGTTCTCTTGCTCTCCACTATCGAGAGGGTCTGCTGGGGGAAGGGCGGGGGCAGAGTGGGGGAGGCAATGAGGGCTCCCGGGCCCTTGGAGGAGAGCCTTTGAGCAAGTTGACTTTGTGGAGGTGAGACACCCTGGATTGGAGCAGGGCGGACATGCCTCACCTCCCTTGTAGCGGGGACTCAACATCTCTACAGGGGGCCCAAACGGACAACCCCCTTCCTAGAATCTGTCAAGAATGGTTTGCCTTGGATAGGAGGGAGAGGTGGAGGATTGCCTTTGAAACAGCGGCACCCCCTCAGCAAGACCGTCCATCTCTGTCTATCTTGGTCTGATACGTCGGACTAGGCCACGGGCTGAGGGAGGAGGCCGGTTGCTGACCTCTCAACGGGCCCTGGGAGGCCAAAGGCCCCCATTCCTAGGTGGGCCTGTCTTGCTCGCCCTCACAGCTGGGAAGCAGTGGGCAGGGTGGGCTAGATTCTTCCCCAGGACCCTCACAGTGGGCACTGTGGGCCTGGCTGCCCCTCCAGAGGTCAGAGGCAAATTGGTGACCGAGTGAATGTACCAGAGCGGGCAATGGCATTACATGACCGCTAACAGAAACATGGCAACCAACCATTTCTTCTCCAAGGAACATAATAGAAGATGTGCAGACCGGCAGGGGCTAGTGGCAGGGGCTGGCTGTGCATTGGTTTTGATGCCTCTCAGCTCTGGCCGCCCCGAGGCTGGGGGGCAAAAACGAGAGCTGATGAGGTGGCCTGGAGTGAGGGCGGTGCTTCGCCACCCCTCGGGAACCATACTTCAGCGGCTCTGCCTCTGCACATTGCTCACCAACACACAGGGTAGAAACCACTAGCTCTTCCTGGAGAGAACAGAACACGCAGCCTCCACCACGTCCCCAGAAACAGCCGCAGACTTGAGCTCACTACATCAAGAACACCACACCGCGCTCCAAGGAACAGCTACAAGCACAGAGACAGAGGCAGACAGAGACAAAGAGAGAAAGAGACGCAACATGGCAGCAGACACTGCTTTTTTACTAAACATTAAAAAAAAGTCAAAATCCAAGCAAACTCGAACCCGAGAATGTACACAGAAGTAGGAAACACAGAGAACAGAGCTCTCCCAGCCAGCCAGCGGCGCTCTTTTCGGAGAACGTTTCATAGACCGAAGTAGATTCCATGGGCCTCCAAGACAATAGGATCCTCTCTCCATTCCTCGCCATATGGGTTGTTTTTTGGTTTTTGGTTTTTTTAAGTCCTTTGGTTTGGGGAGGGCCTTTTTTTTGTTCTTTTCTGTTTCGATATTTTTATTTTTTCCGCAGTCATCGGCTGCCAACATAATCTGCACCAACTGGAGATCAGAAAACAAAAAAAAAAAAAACTTAAACCACAACAAAAAAAAAAAATCAAAAAAACCAAACAGACCTAAAACCAGACAGCCAAACAGCTCAGAGGTACACAGTTACCTGCTGGTGGGTAACCGGGCGCGCTCCCAAGGCCAAAAGCGCGGGCATAGTGGGGCCACTGGCACACTTCATAACCAGGAGACACGCACACGGAGCGCTACACAGCCAGAAGCACCGCACCACCGCACTGCAGCACACAATGTGAGGAGGTGACAACATGGAGGGACACTACCCACTTCATACACCTTTATTTTCCACTTTCTGGTATCTTCTGAGGACAGAACATCTGTGAGCCATTTTTGATTTAATCAAAACATTGACTTTTAAAAAACAATTCTTAAAAGAAAAATTGTAGCGGATGTGTACCGTAACTTGTATTTATGACTGTAAAACCATGTGATGCAGGGTCGCAGTGTATGTTTGATGGGACGCCATCTTTCAGAACTGTGCTAACTCACTGTTGAAGCGTCCAATGGTAAGAGAAAATACAGATTTGTTTTTTGTGACAAATGGACATTGTACTCTGTACTTCTGCTGTAAGTAGCCCTTTTCCATCTTTGTAATGACTGATTGTTGAAAACAAAACCCAGGCCGGGTGGCAGGAAAGGGCAGTGGTCTCGAGCCCTGGGTTTTGGAGTCAGCCAGACCTGGGTTCAAATCCTGGCTCGGCCACTAACTTGCTTTGTAACCTTGGGCCAAAGTGTCTTTTAACTACTCAGTTAAAAGTTGAGTGCTCAGGTTCCTTATCTGTAAAACGGGGGTAAACTAGTACCTACCTCATAGGGTTGTTGTGAGGAATTTCAGAAGCGGTGATGTCTGTAAAGCGCTTAGCAACAGTGTCTGCCACTCAAGCGCTAAATTCATGTAGCGACTATGAATTGCAGCTGGGGTCTGGGGTGGATCTGCGCCATTGTCGGGGTCTGAGAATGTTGATGCCTTGTACATGACTGCTCAATTGAACTGGTTCTGTTGTTGCCCTGCTTGTCCTTTCCTACAGTCCCCCTCTCCTCGGGTTGGATGTAACTTGGTGGGGGAGGGGATGGAGTGGGAGGGGGTATCAGGGTTGACAAAAGAAAGGGCCTAGAAAGTGGGGCCTAGAGCTCCTAGAACCTTGGAACTTTGGGAGCCAGATTTTATCTTTCTGTCCTGCTTTATCTTGGTGGTTTTCTTGCTCAAGCTCCTCTCCCTTTATTGGGAGTTATTTTAGAAATCTGTTCTTGGCTCCATAATATAACAGCTTCTGTAGCATCTGCAGTTTCCCCAGAGGGCCCAAGAGCTGGCCTTCCCATTTGGGCCAGGGCAGGAGAAAGCCCAGAAGCTGGCCTCATCCTTCCCAGAGAAAGGAAATCTGCTGTTTGGCATGGGCAGGGGAAGAGAAGCGGGCTCCGTCCTTGAGAATGGGCTTCATGCCCACCCTGGGTCAGGCCACAGGAAGGAGGCCCCAGCAGCTCCAGTGAGGAAGGGAGGGTTTGCTTAAGGCTTGCAGGAACTGAAGGGCTTTGAGGTTAGCCTCTAGTCAGGAGGGTGACCCTCTTTGTTCCAAGTTAGTCTCTGACTGCTTTCTCTGTCCACAGGTGACCCTGGCAGCAACCCTAACAAACGCCAGAGACAGCCCCCTCTCCTGGGAGATCACCCCGCAGAATATGGTGAGGGCAGGGGGTTCCCCTCCGTGGACTCCCGTGGCTCATGTGCCCCTGCCCGCCGCCCGCCGCGCAAATTCTCACCCGTCCTCCCTCTCTTTCCTTCCCACCCCCCAGGAGGGCCCCACGGTGGGTACCACAGCCATTACCATGATGAGGGCTACGGGCCCCCCCCACCTCACTACGAAGGGAGAAGGATGGGCCCACCAGTGGGGGGTCACCGTCGGGGCCCAAGTCGCTACGGCCCCCAGTATGGGCACCCCCCACCCCCTCCCCCACCACCCGAGTATGGCCCCCACGCCGACAGCCCTGTGCTCATGGTCTATGGCTTGGATCAATCTAAGATGAACTGTGATCGGGTCTTCAATGTCTTCTGCTTGTATGGCAATGTGGAGAAGGTGAGCCTCTGTCAGGTCCGTTGCTTCCCTTACAGACCTAGCTGGCTGAACCTCAGACGTCCCGGTGGGGGAAGGAGCCTGGCTGGGAGCAGGCTGATGCAGAGAGGGTGGCTCGCTGAAGCAGGCGGCCAGCTGCAGACATTTGGTTTGTCCTCACCATCGGAGTTGTGTTTTTTAACCGGGGGTGTTAACCAGGACTTCTTCGTGTGGAAGTATTAACGTTACACGAATGTTTATGACTTAAAAAACTATTGTGGCCGAAGATCATCGTGTGAGGATTTTCTTCAGAAAACTTATGATGATCTGGCAACGCTGGCCTTCCTGCTGTGCCTGTAGGAAAGGTGGCTGTGCACCTCTGACCGGGTGGCTTTTCTCGAACCCAGCTGAGTCCTGAAAGCGTCTAAAGAGCTCCTGGCCCCTGGCTTAGCCCGGGGCTCACGGCAGTGACAGCTAGCACAGGTCAAACGTTCGTGGCATTGAAAGGGCTTGAAGCGTAGCAACTTGCCCGTCCTAGAATCCTTGATGAGAAGTCAGGGCAGCGGAGGCACGGAGGGTAAATAACTTGCCCAGGTTCACAGACCTTTACGTAGAAGCCGGATTTCAGGCTACAGAAGCTGGCTTTAGCGCCTCTGGCATGGGTTCTCACGGTTGTCGGTACTGTCACCCACGGCAGTGTGTCCCATTGTGGCCCGCCCTCCGTAGACCGTGTGCGTCTGTGAACAGACGACAGAAGTAGCTGCTGTGTTTTCTCCCTGTGCCCCCGGCTTTTGTTGGTCTCCGTTAAGCAGTGCACGCATGGGTTACGTCCTGAGGTGACAACACTGCCCGTTGCGCTGAGCCCTTACTGTGGGCCAGATGCTCTTCTCTCTGCTCCGGGTTCCTCTTTCACAAGTGAGGAAATGGAAGCCTCGCTCCAGAGCCAGGAGTTCCTTGCTTTTAACTAGTTCAGATGTGGTGGGAGAAGGGTCTCTCAGAGCTGGGCAGCAGTGCTGATCACGGTTGCTCTCCTTAAGGTGAAATTCATGAAAAGCAAGCCGGGGGCCGCCATGGTGGAGATGGCTGATGGCTATGCTGTGGACCGGGCCATCACTCACCTCAACAACAACTTCATGTTCGGCCAGAAGCTGAACGTCTGGTAGGTTCTGTGTTTCCTCAGGCTTGGGAGCGTTGGAGAGGGACCAAGGAAAGAAGGGAAGTGGAATGGGGCAACTCTAGCAAGGGCCCAGCAGGAGCATAGCGCAACTGGGTGCTTGTTCAGACAGGAGTTGGGTGTGGCGGGCAGGCTCCCCAGCCTTCAGCTGAAGCAGGGGGAGAGAGCTGGCCTCGCCTCAGCTGTGGCGCGCAATGTCCCTGAGGCGCACAGTGTTTCAGATGGGAACGGGGCCAGTGTGGAGGGCTTGGGGTCTAACAGAGCTCCCCTCCCCTGGCACAGTGTCTCCAAGCAACCGGCCATCATGCCCGGGCAGTCTTACGGGCTAGAGGACGGGTCCTGCAGTTATAAAGACTTCAGCGAATCCAGGAACAATCGGTTCTCTACTCCGGAGCAGGCAGCCAAGAATCGCATCCAGCACCCTAGCAACGTGCTACACTTCTTCAATGCACCTCTGGAGGTGACCGAGGAGAACTTCTTCGAGGTGGGTGTGGCGGAGGTGGTCCCTCACCACCGCCATCTGGGTGGGCTTTTTTTTTTTTTTTTTTTTTTTTTTTTTGTCTTTCAACCAGTTCCTATTGAGCCCCGGCCCTGCCAGGCCCTGGGTTGGATCCCAGGGCTGCAGCAGGGACCAGGATGGAGTGGCTGAGAAGGGCATCAAACCTCTAGCAATGGTGGAGTTTGCTGTACTGTTTTATTATTGACAAGCGAGAATGGCTCCATCTTTGCTGAAAAAGGTTTCTCCGTGTCTGGGTGATAGAGGGGTGATCAGAGTCCAGTCTCAGAGCGTCTACGTAGTCAGGCCCTCCCGTGCTTAGATAACATCAGAAGGGAGGCTCTTGTTAAGGCCTCATCGGAGGAAACTGGAACACTGAGGGGGGAGGTTGGCTGACTGGCAGGGTTGGACTTCAGACCTTGCTCTGGCCCGGGGTGTTGGACATGAGTTCAGCAAACACTGCCAGTACACCAGGTGAGAATTTCAGAAAGCAGTTTCTACTGTAATGATGGTAGTTAGCAGTAGTGAGAACATAGTTAAGAGTGGTGTTTCTAAGCCTTTTTTTAATCATGGGGATACCTTAGAGTATGTTGTGTGATCAGAGGTTAAAAACTGTCCAGGAAGGGGGATCCCTGGTGGCTCAGTGTTTTGGCGCATGCCTTCAACCCAGGGCATGATCCTGGAGTCCTGGGATTGAGTCCCACAGGCTCACTGTGTGGAGCCTGCCCCCCACCCCAATGAATAAGTAAGTAAAATCTTAAAAAAAAAAAATGTCCAGGAAAATGTAAGTACTCTGTCATGGGCGGCTTGAGTCCTGCCATGTGATGTTCCTGTTTCTGAATCCATTTGCTGTGTCTTGCAGATCTGCGATGAGCTGGGAGTGAAACGGCCATCTTCTGTGAAAGTATTCTCAGGCAAAAGTGAGTAAAGTGTCCCCACCTTTCCCTGTTCCTTGGCTGTAGGTCGGTGGCCCCCTGCTTCCTGCTCAGGTTGGCCTAAAACTTTTGCATTTTGATCAGGTGAACGCAGCTCCTCTGGGCTGCTGGAGTGGGAATCCAAGAGCGATGCCCTGGAGACTTTGGGCTTCCTGAATCATTACCAGATGAAAAACCCAAGTGAGTATCTGTGTGTCCTGTAGTCATCCCCCTGGTGGCCTAATGGTGGTCTGGCTTCAAGCCAGAGCTGTCCTCCTGCTATCAACATAGGACCCCAGAGATCTCTTCACTGTTGCTGACATGGGCAGGCGGTACCTGGTCACCAGGAGATTAGCCTGATGGTCCCCATGGGAGGGAGGGCTAGCCTGGCTGCTTGCCACCACCCACTGCCAGCCTGAGGGTTACTGAGACTCCTCCTCCAGGGACTGGCATTCTGTGCGTCAGAAGCTGCCAGTAAACACTCAACACTGTCTGTCGCAGAGGCTGGCTCAGATAGTACCCAGGAAGGGGCTGTTCTGGCAGCAGGGAACACCTGCCTACTTAGGCCCTGGGCCAGCTGAGGAGCTGGGAATGGGATTGTCCATGGAGTTGAAGGGGAGGGGAAGTGCCTTCACTATTGGGCTTGTTTGCGAGGTTCATGGTGGGCAGTGACCAGGGACCGGTTAGATCCCTGTGGTCAAACTGCAGAAATGGAGGGGAGCCCAGCTAAACCTCTCTTTGTTCTCCTTTGCAGATGGTCCATACCCTTACACTCTGAAGTTGTGTTTCTCCACTGCTCAGCACGCCTCCTAATAGGTGCCCAGGAAGAGTCCCATCTGAGCAGGAAAACATTTTTCCTTTATGCTGTTTGTTTTGTTTTTTTGTTTTTTTTTTTTTTCTTTTTTTTTCCTTTGCAAAAGTTCCTGTATTCCTTTTTTTAAATGCTAGGTTAGTGGGCTTAACCATAACGGAAACGCTGGAAGTCTGGAGGGGGAGGGGAAGGGGACCTGATATCTCCCAAGATTAACCTTCACTTTTTAAAGAATTATTGTACATGTGATTTTTTTTTCCTGTTCATACATTTGTGCTGCCCGTGTACTCTTAGCACATTTCAATAAAATTGTTTGGAAAATAAACATCGTGCTTACTGGGATCCTAGGGTGTGTCTGCTTCCCTCCCACCTGGTCTCTTGAGGAGGAGCAGGCAGGCCAGGACACAGCACAGCTGCAGGCCCTTGGGAGATACAGGCCCAGCCGGCGGGCCGGGCCAGGCCAGGCCAGGCCGTCGCAGCCCTGGGAATGCTGCTGGCAATTAAGCAGTCTTGAAAATCTTGGGAGGTCTGGTGGTGTTCTTCATGGACCCTGCCCAAGCAAGCTGAATCTAGTTGGAGAGTCACTTAAAAGGTAAATGGTGCTGAAAATACTAAAAACCTCAAGAGATTAAAGAAAAAAGCCTTAATCCTGTCAAGTAAATACTTTTGTGAGGTTTTATTTTCCAACCTTATAATAAAAAGTGAAATTCTGCTTCCCAGCCCCTTTAACAATTTTTGATGTGCTTCCCACCACAAAGTTTTACTTTTAACAAAACCCTTTATACTATACAGTGTTTTGTATCACCTACAGAGCTTTCTCCTTATCTTTACCCCTGCAGTGTGTCATGGGGATGTGTCCTAATTTCCCTGGTCCTAAAGGGAAAATCTAGTTTCTTGCTATTGTAAACCATTGCTATATGCATGCAAATACCTCAAGCCAACTTCCCCATACTCCTCTGGAGGTAAGTTCTTAACACTGGAATTGCTGACTTAAAAGATACTTCCTGGGTGGCTCAGGCTCAGTCTGATGGTTGAGCATCAGACCCGATCTCAGGTCTTGGTTTCAAGGGTCATGAGTTCAAGCCTGGCGTTGGGTTCCACACTGGATGCAGAGTCTACTTTAGAAAGCTAACAATTGCAATGTGATAGAACTCTTGAGATTGTGGTAAATGGGAACATGTGTATATGGTTGGAGTGGGGCGTGGGGGAGGGAGGGCTGTAGGTGGAAGGAACCTACTTTAAAGACCTTGATTCATGCTGGAAGGAAGAAATAGTCTGCAGAGAACAAGTGCAAAGGTCAGCTCATTGTGCCTTTTTGATGCATATGCACCTGGAAGCTCACTTTGGCGCCTGGTGAGCTCAGTCAGTGGAGCATGCTACTCTTGATCTCAGGCTTGTGAGTTCGATTTCTTAAAAACAATCTTAGAAAAGAAAACCCACTTTGGTAATTTGTTGTGAAGTCATTTAAACTGATTATTAACATCTGAAGTCACATGGCATTTATGGAACGAACAAACTGCTTCACCAGGGTTTCAAACAACCTTTGCAAAGGAGAAACTACAGTTGCCTTGCAGCCATAAACTTCTAAGTCCTCTAGGATTTGTTTTCAAGTAAATCATGGGGGTAAGAATGTTTTCCCGTTTTGTCTCCCAGCACCCAGTCTTGTTTTGTTTTAAGATTTTATTTATTCAATGAGAGAGAGAGGCAGAGATACAGGCAGAGGGAGAAGCAGTCTCCATGCCGGGAGCCCGATGCGGGACTCGATCCCGGGACTCCAGGATCGCGCCCTGGGCCAAAGGCAGGCGCTAAGCCGCTGAGCCACCCAGGGATCCCCCAGCACCCAGTTTTATCCCTTGTCAGTTTTGAAGATCCTCTGTGTATGTATTGTACTCCATGCACAAACAGCCATATATAACCATCTTTTTTACACCAGCCAATCATGCTAATTCTATTCGGGTGCCTGGCTGGCTCAATTGGTCAAGCATATGACTCTATCTCCAGGTTGTGAGTTTGAACCCCATGCTGGGTATAGAGATTACTTTAAAACATCCTAAAGAGGGGCCACCCAGGTGGCTCAGTCTGTTAAACATCTTCAGCTCAGGTCATGATCCCGGGGTCTTGAGATCCAGCATCTGGCTCCCTGCTCAGTGGGGAGTCTGCTGCTCCCTCTCTCCTGTTTGTGCTATCACACACTTGCTCTCAAATAAAATCATAAGAAATAAATTCTAAAGAAATTTAAAATTGTTTCCTATCCTGGCGTCTGCACAGTGGCTTCAGAGCTTCCCATTATATAGATAACCATAAACAGTTCTCTGTTGATGGAAGTTTTCCAATAACCATAAACAGTTCTCTGTTGATGGAAGTTTGCCAAAAGAGCTTAACCCGTCTATGACACATTTAAGAAGGCAAGGTATTTCCTACAATTCCATTTGCCTGGAGGCTTCTGTCTTGGTGCACAATTCCCTAAAGAGCATGCTTAAGCAATTTTATGGCACTTTTGAGGTTCTTGGGTAACTGGCTTTTTCTGAGGAGTTTTATTTTTTAAAGAAATTATTTTAAGCACATGAACTTCAGAGCCGCATAGATGCCCTCTTTGGCACTCCTGAAGCCCAGATACCTTCAACTAGTGACTTTCCCTCCCCCAAGCTCCAATTTCCTCAGGGCACAATCAAAAATAATGCGAACTCTTGGTGGTGTGCGAGTTCAAACAGATTGCAAAGCGCGCAATGTTGGCTCCTCTATATTTTCATTCTCTTACAAGGGTAAGCTCAGTACTAGATAACTTTTTTTTTCCCCAGTTAACAAGTTCCCAGTGCATGATGACAAAATTGCAAGGCTGCAGTTACTCTGCCATTATGTCCTTGAACATTTCAACAGTCCCCGGTGTCTCCCACCATTATGCAACAGCGCTGGGCTGAAACGTGCAGCAGCAACAATACGCCAGGTTCCCACTGGGGCAAAGGGCGCATTACTAAACGCCTGTTTCCGGTTGCCCTTAATAAAGATGGCGGAGGTATGGGCGCCAGCGCCATCAGGCTGCGGCATCGGTGCCCTCGCCAAACATGGTGGCGTCGTACCCGCCCCCTTGGCTTTTTCCTGTCTGTCGGGCTAGTTCCGCTAGCTCCTGGGTTGCGATGGCGGCAGCGATGGCGGCTTCTCGCAGTCTCCGAGATCTGCTAATGCGGCGTGAGTCACCTCGACCTCTGGAGTCCGTTGCTCCGTCGTGCCGTCATAAGCGCCATTGGATGGGGAGGCCTGTCGCGGGTGCCGGGCTGAGCACCTTAAACACAGGGGGTGCATATGCTCCCAACCAAAGAGCGCCCTAATTCTGTAAGCCTGTGCCTTACAATTGGGTCGCTTCGCGTTCCCCATGTAGGGTCAGCCCCACGATCAAGGGTCTGAAGAAGTCCTCTCACTGAGGCCACTGATAAGTGCCCTCCTAATCTGAAAGTTTGTATCCTCCTAAACAGGTTTCTTAGGGACCCGTGTTCCCCAGTCTAACATCACTGAAAGGAAATGGGGCCCTTCTGCTCTTGAAGGCACTGTGTCCCCAACCTGGGGTCCTCACCTCAAAGCCTCTTCTTTTCCTTTATCTCCCCAGGACTGGTGGCGCCCACCCCGCAGGGCCTCAGCCTTTGCCTTCGCCCCTTGAGCTCTGCTGCGCAAGATGAGGCCTCCACAGCAGCCCCCAGAGAAGCACCAGGCCACAGCTATGAGTCCCTTCGGGTGACAGCTGCCCAGAAGCACATCCTGCACGTGCAGCTGAACCGGCCTGAGAAGAGGAATGCCATGAACAAGGCCTTCTGGAGGTAGGGCCTGCGGATCATGGAGGCCTGCCTGCAGGAGGAGGCAGGGGCTGAGGGAGTGGGCAGGAGTGGGGTGTGGGGGACAGAGTTCAGGAGGGCACGGGATACCCTTCCAAGACACAGCCCTTCTCTCCTTGCCCCGCCCAGAGAGATGGTGGAGTGCTTCAACAAGATAGCACAAGACCCTGACTGTCGGGCTGTGGTGATCTCTGGTGCAGGAAAAGTATTCACTGCAGGTACCAGCTGCTCTCCACCCTCACCCCTGCCAGTCTCCCCTGCTCCTGGCATTAGAGCAGTGCTTCCTAACTAGGGTTCCAGCTTCTAACTTCCACTTGTATCTTTTTCTTTCTTTAATTTAAAACATTCAAATACCACGGGGGGCCTGGGTGGCTCAGTGGTTGAGCATCTGCCTTCAGCTCAGGTCATGACCCGGGGTCCTGGGATCGAGTCCCACATCGGGCTCCCTGCAGGGAACCTGCTTCTCCCTCTGCCTATGTCTCTGCCTCTCTCTGTCTTTCATGAATGAATGAATGAATAAATAGATAAATAAATAAATAAAATCTTTATTTTATTTTTTTAATAAATCTTTTTTTTTTAATTTTTACTTATTTATGATAGTCACCGGGGGGGGGGGGGTGGCGGGGCAGAGACATAGGCAGAGGGAGAAGCAGGCTCCATGCACCGGGAGCCTGACGTGGGATTCGATCCCAGGTCTCCAGGATCGCGCCCTGGGCCAAAGGCAGGCGTTAAACCACTGCGCCACCCAGGGATCCCAAATAAAATCTTTAAAATAAAAATAAAACATTCAAATACCAAAATGAGTCCAATAGAACATGACTGAATGATGAGCTTTGAAGTCTGATTTGTGGCCTTGACCAAGGCCCTTAACTTATCAGTCTGTTTTTGTTTGTTTTTTAATGTCACTAAAGTGTATTATAATAACATGCTTTCAACACACACGCACTGATTTCCAGTTACATGTCTGTTAGGACTTTTAATTGTCCCACGCATCTGTTCTTCAGGCTGGATAATTTCCATTGACCAAATTCCCTGAATCCTTTGTCATCCTAATTCTACTGTGAAGCCTATCCAGTGATTTTTAAAATTTTAGATACTGTGGTTTTTGGTTCACAAATTTTCACTGGGTTCTTTTTTTATATTTGCTGTTTCTCTACTGTAGCTTGTTATTGATCACAAGCATGTTCTTTGCACTGTTGCTCCTAGTTCTAACCACTGCTTTAAAACTCTTGTCTCCTGGTTCCAACATCTGGGTCACATTGGGGTCAGTCTATGTTCATTATCTTTTCTCTTGAAAGACTGAGTCTCATTCTCCTGTTTGTTTGCATTTGGAATAAATTCTGGGTTGTATCCTGGATATTGGGATATGGAAAGACGATGTGGAAACTCTGGGTCCTATTCTCTACCTCTGGAGACTTGAATTTCCTGTTCTAGCAGCTTAGTTGGAATCAGTTTTTAGATCTCTTGCTGGGCTGCATGCATGGTTCATGGGTCAGCAAGAGATTTGGGCAGAGATGGTCCATAGAATTTGGGGCTCCTTTCTCTGGCTCGCTTTTTTCTGGAATATCCCCCCTCACTTTCCAGCAGCTACGGTTACCCTGGACTCTGTTTTCTGGTTCTTCAGGCACAACTTCCAGCCTCCCCTTAGTCTAGAAACTTTAAAAATAGCTAACTCTCGGGGTGCCTAGGTGACACAGTCGATTAAGGGTATGACTCTTGGTTTCAGCTCAGGTCCTGATATCAGGACCGCAAACTTGAGCCCCGCTCAGACTCCAAACCCAGTGTGGAGTCAGCTTGAGATTCTCTCTCCCTCTGCCCCTCTCGCTCATGTTCTTTCTCTCTCCCACTCTCAAACAAATAAATAAATCTTTAAAAAAAATTTTTTTTTAAAGAACTCCAACTAATTCTCACGGTGCTAGTCCCTTCTTTTAAGTGACAAATTCCTCCAGAATCTACCCTGTGCCATCAGGTGGTGGTTTATATCTTGTCGACCCAAAACATGCTAGTTGTCCTATGTGGGCAGCTTCCATTCCAGAAGTGAAGCAGTAGGTGGGTACATTGCTCTCTGCACAGGGCCCAGCCTGCTGCTGGGGACACAGTGGTGACCGAGGCAGCCCCGGGCCCTGGCATCACGGAGTGGCCAGCTCAGTGGGGAAGACAGACAGTAAACAGGCTATTTCTCGTTGTCTCCCCTCTTAACATCTTTACGTGTCCCCTCTCTTCATTCTCCTCTCGTTGATCTTTTTTTTTTTTTTTTTTTTTTTTTTTTTAAATTTATGATAGTCACAGAGAGAGAGAGAGAGGCAGAGACACAGGCAGAAGGAGAAACAGGCTCCATGCACCGGGAGCCCGACATGGGATTCGATCCCGGGTCTCCAGGATCACACCCTGGGCCAAAGGCAGGCGCTAAACCGCTGCGCCACCCAGGGATCCCTCGTTGATCTGTTTGGATGACAGACACCACAGCGCAAGCCCCTTCCTGGGGGCCCTGGACCTAGAAACAGGAAGGTAGCCCCTGGTTCTCAGCCCTCCTCTTCACGGAGCTCGTGCCAGAGAAACGAAAGACTAGGCTTCATCAGTGGCTGTGTCAGGCCTGGGGCCATCATCTCAGTTCCTAACTGGCTGAAGCCATCTGCTCTCATTTTCAACAGCAAGACTTGCAAGGCCAGAAAGAAGAAACTCAATGTAATTAGTAGTTCCTATGATAGAATAGAACCACTAATTAAATAAATAAATAAATAAATAAATAAATAAATAAATAAATAAATAAAAGGAGGGAAGTAGCCCACACGTCTTTAACATCTGCAGAGTGTCTGGACCTGTCCACATATTAATTAATTCTCCCCAGAACCCTTCCAGATAAGTGCAATTATCGTCCCCCATTTTATGTGTGAAGCAACTGAGGCCCAGAGAGAGGAAGAAACTTGCCCGGTTCTCACAGTGGAAAATGGCAGAGCTAGGATTTTTTTTGTTTTTTGTTTTTTGGTTTTTTTTAGAGAGAGAGTAAGTGTGAGAGCAGGAGGGGGTGGGCAGAGGGAGAGAGAGAACCTTAAGCAGACTGGGCAGGGAGCCCAACGTGGGGCTTAATCTCCGGACCCTGAGATCATGCCCTGAGCCGAAATCAAGAGTCAGATCCTTAAACCGATCACCAAGGCACCCCTAAAACGCCACCAAGTCACCCCTAAAACGTGTAGACCTTTTATTGATGGAGCCGTTATTATTTAGAATAACAAATAACAGAGTAAGGTTTATGAATGAGATCTGGAGCACTTCGAGGTTCCCAGGGGAGCCAGATGGGGGGCTTGTCTGCAATGAGCAGTTCTTAGGTGGGAGGAGGACACCTCGTACCATGGTCTGGTCCTTTATTTCAAGCGTTTGCAGAAGCCCAGGTGTGCAGGTCCGGGCGGTGTGGGTAAACCAGAAAAGCCAGGGATAGGAGGTGTTGCAAGTTTCCAGGCTGGGCTTGTTCTGGGAGCCAGCGTGGGTTCTGTTGAGTCACACAGGCTTCACAGACCCGCTGTGAAAGCCAGGAGATGCCGGCGGGCACTTCTGGCCTCCGCTGAAATGGGGCACATGAGGTAACTGTGATGCCCTGTGACAGGGCAGGCCCAGGGCGAAGCGCCTCTGGGGCTCTGTCTCCTCCAGGCCTGGCCTCTCTATCACCTCTGGGGAGGGTTTTACCCTCATTTTGTGGAGAAGAAGCCTGAGGCCCTGAGAATGAAGTGGCCTGGCCGAGGTCACACGGGAGTCCTGTCTTACCTGTATTTACCTTGCACAAATTCAGCTATACCCTGAACCAAAAATCCTCAAGTCTCTCTTATTTCTTTATTTTTAGAGATTTTATTTATATACTTGAGAGAGGAAGTGCGAGCGTCTAAATGGGGCCAAGGGGCAGAGGGGGAGGGAGAGAGAATCTCAAGCAGACTTCCATTGAGCAGGGAGCCCATGTGGGCTCAATCCCAGGACTCTGGGATCACGACCTGAGCTGAAGGCAGATGCTTAAGGACTGAGTCACCTAGGTGCTCCAGGTCCCTCTTATTTAAACAAGCCCTGGGGGCCACAAACACCCCCCCCCCACCGCCAAGTGTCAGGGGTGTGGCCAGATATGGGAGCGGTTTTTCAGTTTTATCAAATAACTTTGTTCAGAGCCAAAAGGATGAGAATGATTAACCCCAGGAGGAAGAAAGCAAGGGATGATTTTGCTTAGAACCATCTCATAGCAAAGTCTTACTCAGAGTAAGTCAAAGTCCACCGCCTGGCCAGTGAGGCCCCACGCACCTGGTTGCCCACTTCCTCCATGCTGTTCACACAGATCAGGAGCATTCCTACCACAGGGCCTTTGCACTGGCTCTTCCTGACATTTGGAGCTCTAATCCCAGATATCCCTAGAGCTCCCTCCCTCTCCTTCTTCAGATCTCTATTCAACAGTCACATTGTCAGGAGCACCTAGGTGGCTCAGTCAGTTAAGCATCAGACTCATCGTGATTTTGGCTCAGGTCATGATCCCAAGAGTTGTAAGATCGAGCCCGTGTCAGGCATTGCCCTGAGTATAGAGCCTGGTTAAGATTCTCTCTCCCTCTCTCCCTCTGCTCCTCCTCTCCTCCACGCTACCCCCACTCCCTCTCGTGCACCCCTGCTCAATGAGGGTGGGCATTGCTGTCTGTAGTTCACTTATTGAGCACTTGCTGTATACTAGACTCTGTTTAGGCATGCAAATGCAGTAGTGGGCAGAAAGACAAAACTCCCCTCCTGGAGCTCACATCCTAGAGAGGGAGACAGGCCCTAAGTGCGAGAAGCCCACAATTATGTGATAACAGGGATGTAAAGGGTGATAGGAATGCTACTTAGGGTAGCGGAGTAGGCCTCTCTGAGGAGCTGTGGCCTGAACAGAATGATGCGGTCAGTCTTCTTTTTTAAAAAAAGATTTTATTTATTTATTCACAAGAGACACAGAGAGAGGGGCAGAGACACAGGTAGAAGGAGAAGCAGGCTTCCTGCGGGGAGCCCGATGCAGGACTCAATCCCAGGTCCCCGGATCAGGACCTGAGCCAAAGGCAGATGCTCAACTACTGAGCCACCCAGACACCTCTGGAGTCAGTCTTCTGACCACCACAGAGGGAGGGACTATCCTAGGCAGAGACCTGTAGGTAGGAAAACAAAAGTCCCGGGAAGGGACTATGTGATGTTGTTGAAACAGCTGTCGGAGGCCTCTGTGCCCAAAGGAACAGGCTGGAAACGATGTCCATGAGGGCTGGTAAGGTTTTGGCACATACCTTGTATTTTCTTCCAAGTAAGTGCGATGGGTGGGAAGAAGAGAAGACCCTGATGTGCTCACAAGTTCGCTTGGCTGCTGTGGGGAAAAGTCAGGGCAGGGGTGGGAGTGGGGAGACCAGGGGAAACAATTTTCGGCAGAGCAGGGGTCCTGGAGAATGATTAGTGGAGGAAAGGTCAGATTTGGGATCGTCTTGCAGTTGGAGCCACAAAAATTGCTCCATCTCTTGAATCTTCCTGAGGAAAGTCATCACCGTTGACTCATGCCAAAAACCCTTGTCTCCTAAGCCACCTGACACGATGGTGAAAAGCGTGACCTCTGGAACCAGTGCATGGTTCTGGGCTTACCCCGTGCCACTACTCACAAGCCAGTGTGACCTTGGGCAAGTGGCTTAAACTCCATGTACCTTAGTTTACCCTCCCCCCAGTAAAATGGAGATAGTAATAGGACCCACTTCATAGGGTTGTTGTGAGAATAAAGTGAATCATGACCCTATAAATGCTAGCTTTTATTTATTTCACACCTAAGATGCAGTCCCTTGCTAGGTCCTGTGTCAAGTGGCTTTCTCCCATGGTGGTTTGGGGGTTCGAATCTGCTAAAGCTAAGTTCTGACCTCTAGTGGGGGTAATGCTGGGGTGGGGCAAGTGGGAAGGGTGGTGCCTGGGAGGTTCCAGGGTCCTCCTCACGCCTCCCCACCAGGTATCGACCTTATGGACATGGCTTCAGAAATCCTTCAGCCCCAAGGAGATGATGTGGCCCGCATCAGCTGGAACCTCCGTAACCTCATCACCAGATACCAAGAGACCTTCAGTGTCATCGAGAAGGTTCTCTGGGGGGCTGGCGGGGTACCCCTCCCCAACCCTGTCCATCTCCTCTGGACCAGCCCTGACACCACCCTTTCTGTTCCCTTGCAGTGTCCGAAGCCAGTGATCGCTGCCATCCATGGGGCCTGCATCGGTGCGGGTGAGTCAGCCACCCACCACCCATCCGGGCCCTCGCCCTGGCGGGGTGCCTGTTGGCTGCTGCCTCTCCGCCTCAGCCAGTGACCTCCAGCCTCAGATCAATCTCTAGTTAAACGATGCCCAGAGGCACAACGCACCACCTGGGAGGAGGGGTCGGTGCTTGCGGTTGTTTAACCCCCCTGGCCTCCACCTTGCAGGTGTGGACCTCATCACTGCCTGTGACATCCGCTACTGTGCCCAGGATGCTTTCTTCCAGGTGAAGGTGAGCCTTCCTGAGCTTCCGGTTCCTGGAATCCTGCTCAGAGGTGGGCGATGATTGGCAGGGCAGGAGCCAAGCAGCCACAGAGCAGGTTAAGAGGGTGGGAGTGAGAGTGAGGGTGAGAAGGGAGGGCTTCGTGGAAGAGTTAAACAGAATTGAACCTTAAGAAGTAACACCTTGGGGGCGCCTGGGTGGCTCAGTGGGTTAAGCATCTGACTCTTGATGTCAGCTCAGGTCATGATTTCAGGGTGGTGAGATCGAGCCCCATGCATTGGGCTCCATGTTCAGTGGGGAGTGTGCTTGGGAGTCTCCCCTCCCTTTGCCTTTTCCCCTGCTCTCTCTCTCAAATAAATAAGTAAATCTTAAAAAAAAAAAAAAAAAAGTCACACTTTGGCCATGAAGGAAGTCAAGGGTAGGCCATGCTGTCCACATGGGGTTTGGAGTAAGTAAAGGTATGGGGGTGGGGGTGAGGCTGGGGTTGCTGCTGGGATCAGTGCTGGAGAGGACCCGAGCCACGATGGAGCCCATAGAGGCAGGAAGGGGGTCAGATGGACAGGGTTTGAGGGCTTCCATCTGGAGATAGATGTGGCCGACCCAGAGGAGCTGGGAGGGCAGAGGAACTGGGAGGTGGGCTGGGTTCTAGGCTGAAGGAAACTACATGGGCAAAAGCAGGTGGATGGCAATGAAATGGGGTGTTGTGGGGGCAGTTTCTGAGGTGGGTGTGGAGTGGGACCTCTGCCATATATGCAGAATTTTGCTGCCACTGAGGTTGCATGGTGGGGGGCAGTAAAGCCACAGACCAAGGACTGACATGATGCCCCCCCGCCTCCCCCCAGGAAGTGGACATAGGTCTGGCGGCAGATGTGGGAACGCTGCAGCGACTACCCAAAATCATCGGAAACCAGAGGTGGGTGGAGGAGCCAGGGAGGGGACCGCAGGGCGTGTCCTGGGCCCAGGATGACTGCCGTCCCCCTGATACACCCTGTCCTCTTGCAGTCTGGTCAACGAGCTGGCCTTCACTTGCCGCACAATGATGGCTGATGAGGCCCTGGCCAGTGGGCTGGTCAGGTAGGAGCCGCGGCCTGCGCTGGTTGACAGCTCAGGGGCAACCGGGGCCGGGCGCTTCCCGGCGGGTGTGCATCCTCGCAGATTCCCGGGGCTTCCTCTCTCAGCGTGGTCAGTTCTTCAGTCTGCGCTCCAGCGGCTGCTCTGATTGTTTCATTTCACGGCGGATTTTCTGCCTTCTACTGTGATTGGCCACTTATGCATCCATGGGAGAAAGCCCTTCGGGCGCCTGGGTGGCTCAGTCCCTGACCGACTGCCTTCCGCTGGGGTCATGATCCTACTAGGATCCTGGGATCGAGTCCCCGGTGGGGCTCCCTGCTCAGCAGGCAGTCTGCTTCTCCCTCTCTCTCTGCCGCTCCCCCCTGCTCATGCTCCCTCTCTCTCTCAAATAAAAATCTTTGAAAAAATCTTAAGAGAAACAGCCCTTTGCGGCTGGCCGCTTCTCCCCCTCTGCCCCACTTACGGGTTCCCCTCATCGGCAGCCGGGTGTTCCCAGACAAGGAGGGCATGCTTGATGCAGCCTTCACCCTGGCGGCCGAGATTTCCACCAAGAGCCCCGTGGCAGTGCAGAGCACCAAGATCAACCTCATCTACTCGCGCAACCATCCGGTGACCGAGGGCCTCAACTACATGGTAAGGCTCTGCGTCCAACCAATCACAGCCCTCCTCTGATCCCATAGCAACCAGTCAGGTCCCAGCAGCCCTCTGCAGGCCTTGTCCTCTGCTTGGTGCGCTGCTGCCTCCTCCCTGCTTTTCATTGGTCCGACTCCAGCCTTCCCCTACCCTCTTCATCCAGGCGACCTGGAACATGAGCATGCTGCAAACCCAGGACATCATTAAGTCGGTCCAGGCTGCCATGGAGAAGAAGGAACTGAAGAGCATCACCTTCTCTAAGCTCTGAGAGCCGCTGCGGCCCGGGGCCTGGCCTGGGGCCTGGACTTCTCTTACCTCCCGCCCATTTCCTCATGGGCAGAGAAGGAGGATTAGTGAAGATGGTCACCAGTGCCTTCTCCCTTGGTCTCCCTGTTTCTGACATTATGACACCGATCCTTATGCCCAGGGACTGACTTACCATCACCCGAACAATAAAGCAACTTAATGAACTTGGTGTCTGTATTGGAAAGAGAGGGGAAGCCGAAAGGAGCCAGGATGGCCCTGCGGGCTCCAAGCTCCAGATGGAGATTTGACCAATGGGAATGGGAAGGCGATGCCCATTCAGAGCTGGCAGCGGGCAGGCCAGGCCCGGCAGAACGCCTGGCGGGCACGAGCAAGCAAAAGTCACATGGCTGCCTCTGGGCTGGAAGGCTCCAGATGGCCTCCCTGCTGCTCCAGACTCGAGGGCGGTGTGCGCCCTGCCTGGCACCCACTCACTGCACAGCCTGCTGGATCTGACGCTGGCATCTGGCTAGAGTTCCATTGCTACCCAATCTTGGCCAACTGCCTCATTTTTCTTTTATTTTTTCTTTTATTTTTTTTTTTAATTTTTATTTATTTATGATAGGCACACAGTGAGAGAGAGAGAGGCAGAGACACAGGCAGAGGGAGAAGCAGGCTCCATGCACCGGGAGCCCGACGTGGGATTCGATCCAGGATCTCCAGGATCGCGCCCTGGGCCAAAGGCAGGCGCTAAACCGCTGCGCCACCCAGGGATCCCTATTTTTTATTTTAAGTAGGCCCCACGCATGAGGTGGGGCTTGAACTCACCACCCTGACAGTAAGGGGGTCCCATGCTCTACCAACGGAGTCAGCCAGACGTCCCTGCCTCATTTCTTTAAACTTAAGGTTTCCAAAAAAAAAAAAAAACTTACGGTTTTCATGTCCCTATATAATCCCAACCTCCTGGGTTTATGTTTGAAATGAGTGCAAGAAGCCAATGATCACTTTAGTGCCTTCTATACTCAAGTAGTCCTGTTCTGAGCAATTATTAGCTTAGTAATTCCTTTCAAGGCTTCTAGGAGGTTGATACTATTAAAATCCCATTTTACAGATGGGCAAATGAGGAAATTGAGGTTGAGGCACTGACCCAAGACTAAACAGTCAGGAAGTGGCCCAGGAAAGATCTGAACCCCTAAGATCTGGCTCCAGAAATCATCTTTTAAGCCACTATAGATAGTCTAATGTACATGGGTTGGGCGTGCAATAAATGTAGGTGCTTTTGTAGTTCCTAGGGGTGTCCAGAGCACCCAGTTCCTCCCTCCTTTCACTTGCTAACATTGCCCATCTGTCATGGGCCACTCCTGCAGTCTTGCCCTGCCCAACCATCCTGATCTCACCCTCCCTCTGCTAACAAAGGTCTGGGTAGGCTTTTATGGGCTCTGATAAGGCTCTGGCAGGACCAAAGTTCACTAGCACTTCCTCTTTGTAGAAAGGCCTAAAGGAGGGGTCTCTGACCTGAGTCCCCCCAGCCCGGCCCAGACAATCCAGGTTCTGGCTGGTTACCAGTGAGGCTAGCAAGAGAAGGGACACAGAGGGTACCCTAGAAAAAGATGTGAGCCTGGGATACCCAGAAGAGGGACCCGTGGATCCTGCCCTGCCAGCCACTCCCTTTTCCTCAGGTATAAGAGCCACCCACTACCTGCCATCTACCACCATTCCCTGCTCCTGCATCTCTTCTCGCTGGACGAGCCACCAGCCCAGCCTCTCAAGATGGCCTATGTCCCTGCACCCGGCTACCAGCCCACCTACAATCCGGTGAGACAGTGACCCAGGATCTAACTGCAGGTTCTGGCTTAGCTCCACCCTGACCCCCACACACCAGTTACTCTCCCCCTGATCCTCGGAGGCACCCACCCCACCCTCAAATCTGATGTAGCCAATTCTGACTCTGAAGCTTGACTTAACTCCCACCCTGACATTCAGGCTATTTATGTCTATCCCTGACTCTTGGCTCTCTCCACCTTCCTGCTGATCCCTCACCCATGATGTCCTCTCCCTTGCTAATGAGAGTGGGGGGACTTCTCCATGAGGGGTAAAGCCTCACCAGTTCCCTTCCACAGACTCTGCCCTACAACAAGCCCATCCCCGGAGGTCTCAGTGTGGGGATGTCTGTGTACATCCAAGGAATTACCAGTGAGCACATGAGGAGGTAAGACATTCCCCCACACCAGGCTAGGAGGGGGCTGCAGAGAGGGGCTTCCACTCTAATGCAGGAGCCCTTCTCTTCCTCACCCTGCTCGGGAAAGGGGCTCTGGGCCACTGTACCCGATGGCCAAAGACCTGCTCTAGCCTGGGATGTCCGGGGCTTGGTGACCAGGAGCAGGGTGCATGGGGGCCTGGAAGAGGTCAGGGAGCAGCCCAGGAGTTGGATGTTGGATTGGACGGGTGTGACAGCATGAATTCAGCCCACAGGCTCAGAGCCGGGCCAGCTCTGTCACTGACAGCTTTCCCGCCGACTGGGAAAGCTCCTGTCCCTCTCCGTGCTTTACTTTCCCATCTGTAAGATGCGATTGTTTTGAGGATTCAATGTGTGAAACATGTAGTACTGGAAAGTAAGGACTAAAATAAGTCTTAGCATTTTTTTGTGGCCTTAAATTGGTGATGACAATTGAACTGAACTCAAGGCACTGTTGTTTTTTTATTCATTGTTTCTTTGCTCACTAAGTGCCCACTATGTGCCTAGGCACTGGGGGCAGAGCAGTCAGCAGGACAAAGACCTTTGCCCACGTGGAGCAAACATCCTAGTAGAGAGGAGAGAGGAAAGATGAAAATTACATTTGCAGGGTCCAGTTGTTCTAAGCACAATGGAGACAAATAGGGAAAGGAGATGGGGACTGGATGTGGGGCAGGGCGGGGTGTGGCATTGTCCCTTTAAATAGAGGAGGAACGGGATCCCTGGGTGGCACAGCGGTTTGGCGCCTGCCTTTGGCCCAGGGCCCGATCCTGGGGACCCTGGATCGAATCCCACGTCGGGCTCCCGGTGCATGGAGCCTGCTTCTCCCTCTGCCTGTGTCTCTGCCTCTCTCTCTCTCTCTGTGTGACTATCATAAATAAATAAAAATTTAAATAGAGGAGGAATGCCTCTTTGGGGAGGGAACACTTCAGCGAAGAACCAAAGGAGGGGAGAGAGGGAGCCAGTAGATAGAAAGAGTACAGCTAGTGCGAAGGCCCTGACGGGGGTGTGTGTTTGCCCAGTTGGAATAACTTCAGGGATGCGGGCATGAGGGTAGTGCTCTGACCCACGTGTTCACTGCGCACCCCCGCGGCTGCAGGTGGGGAGTGGCCTGTGGGGCAGGGAGGGAGCAGAGAGACCTGAACCCACCCATGTAGGGTTCCTAGGACAGTGTCTGACCCGTGGTGAACGCAGAAATGCAGGAGTCTCAGTCTCAGTTGCAAACTTGGGAGAGGCTGGGGGCACGGCGGCCTGGTAGGGAAAGGGAGTGAGGGAATGCGCTGCGGTGGGAATCTGCCCCTGGACTTCAGGACCACTACCCACCCCTCCTCTCTTGGGTCAACAGTGCCTAATGTGTTGTCCCCTTTTTGTCGTGGCGCCCTACCCCCCTCCCGCCCAGTTCAGGGACCTGTTCTGGGACCTTGGAACAGGGTAGGTCAGAGAGGGCTTCCCGGAGGAGGGTCCTCTGCTTGGGCAGGCGGGATCCTGCAGGGGGACGGCCCTTCCTGTCTCTTGGCCAGGTTCTGCGTGAACTTCGTGGCGGGGGCGCACCCGGGCTCCGACATTGCCTTCCACTTCAATCCCCGCTTTGATGGCTGGGACAAGGTGGTGTTCAACTCGCATCTGGGCGGCAAGTGGGGCAGCGAGGAGAAGAAGAGAAGCATGCCCTTCCGCAAGGGCACCCACTTCGAGCTGGTGTTCATGGTCCTGGCGGAGCACTACAAGGTCTGAGCTCGGGGCGGGGCCTCCGTTCGTCCCGCCCCGCCCCGCCCCCTCCCCGCGGAGCCCTATGAGGTCTGAGCTCAGGGGCGGGGCCTCCGTTCGTCCCGCCCCGCCCCCGCCCTGCTTCCCTCCCCCGCCACCCTTCCCACCTCCCTTTTTTCTTTTCCTCCCTTCCTGCCTGTGAAAACATTTTTCTCCAAAAAAACAAAAATTTCCCCTCTCGTTTCTCATTCCTATTCCTCCACCATGAACGGCCAAGATTGCATGTGTCTCACCTTGTTCCTCTGTGTTCTTGCAAAATGTGTATTTTTGCTATTTTTTTTTTAAGATTTTATTTATTTATTTGAGAGAGAGAAGGGGACGCCTGGTGGCTCAGCGGTTGGGCACGTCTGCCTTCGGCTCAGGGCTCAGGGCATGGTCGTGGAGTACCCGGATCCAGTTCCTCATCGGGATTCCTGCATGGAGCTTGCTTCTCCCTCTGCCTGTGTCTCTGCCTCTTTCTTTCTTTGTCTCTCATGAATAATTAAATGAAATCTTAAAAAGAGAGAGAGAGAGAGAGAGAGAGAGAGAGAGAGCGCACCAGCTTGGGGGCGAGGGCAGAGAGAGAGAGAGAACCCAGCAGGGAGCCCAAGGTGAGGCTGGTCCCAGGACTGAGCCCAAGGTAGACACTTAACCGTCGCCCGAACCACCCAGGTGCCCCTAATTTTCCTATTTCTTATGGCGAACTCTGAACACACAGAGAAGGAAACTTCGGTGGTCATGAGCTCCAGGTCCCTCTGCTGTCATCCTTCTCTCACATTTCCCCTCCCATCCAATTTAAGAGCAAATCCCAAATCTATCATGTTATTCATACATTTTTTATTTTCAGGAGCACAGTCACGATGCCATTACCACACCCAAAACATTGGCCATTCTTTTCAGGGCCCCCGCATCTAGTCAGCGGTCCTGTCATCCCATAAATACCTTGATGTTTGTTGTTTTCTACACTTGGAATCAGGCTCTGGATAAGTCCCACACGTGATTGATTCCTACCATGCCAGCATTTTAAAAATGTGTGACCTGTGTACCCAAGAGTGTGGGCCTCCTTGCATCCCTGCTCTGGGTTGCCTGCATCCCTGCCTCTGGTTCCCCTCAATGACACTCCAGCGACATCCTTGTATACATTCCCTTCTGCGGGACGATGCAGGGAGTCTCCTGGAGGGGGATCATGGGGTTAGAGAACCTACCTGGACTTTATTTGCCCTCATACAGGCACCCGGATTCCTGGCCTTAGCAGCAGAGGTTAACGTCATTGTTTGCAGTGGCAAAGGACTGGCAAGGACTCAGGTCTGGGCTTTGCCACTTCCCAGTGTGTGACCTTGGGCTGGTCACTCTACCACCTGGAGACTCTGCTTTCTTTTTTTTTTTTTTTTTTTTTTTGAGACTCTGCTTTCTTGAACAATGGGGACAATCCCCTGTCCCACCTTATGGGGCTAAAGAGAGAATCACCAGGTTGCTATCACCACGCAGTGTTTAGTGTGTGAGAAGCACCCAGTCCTTCGGAGCTGCTGTCAGCCCCATGCCCGCTGCTTAGCACTCTAAGTAGAGCTGTAATGACACGAAAGACACTTAGATATGATAACAAGGCAAGACTCTACACAGGATTTCCAGAACGCCTTTGACATGCCTATCTGGGGGGGGTTTAATGTTCCCAATAAGCCCAGACCAGAGCCAGCCTCCATTCTACAGACGGGGAAACAGAGGCTCAGGGAGCTGAAGTGACTTATCTTCTGTGTGGTCGGTCAGACAACCAACACGTCAGAGCCAGACTCAGCCCTGACCTATTTGGTGCCCAAACCAGGACTCAGACTTGATTCTTTCCTTACTGCTATCCTGAGTAATATCTCCATTCTCTTCCGTCCTCCAATCTGTGAGCTTTTTTTTTTTTTTTTAAGATTTTATTTATTTATTCATGAGAGACACAGAGAGAGAGAGGCAGAGACACGGGCAGAGGGAGAAGCAGGCTCCCTGTGAGGAGCCCGATCTGGGACTTGATCTCAGGACCCTGGGATCACCACCTGAGCCAAAGGCTCAACCACTGAGCCACCCAGGTGCCCCAGACTCCAAGATTCCTGACTGTGGCCATCCATCACCTCCAAGACTGGACTCCCAAGTTAAAATGATCACTGCTCCCTACTTCCTGTTTCTGCCTTCCCAAGGTCACGGGTGCTGATTCTGCCCTTTCCTCTGCCCTCCAGGTGGTCGTAAATGGAAATCCCTTCTATGAGTTCGGGCACCGGCTGCCCCTACAGCTGGTCACCCACCTGCAAGTGGAAGGGGACGTGGAGCTTCAATCGATCAATTTCATTGGCGGCACCCAGCCCCTGGGTCAGGTGTGTGGTGTCTCCCTCCCTGTGTGCCCTCTCCCCTCCGTCATTCATTCCCACCTTCGTCTATTTCCGGGGCACCTGCTCAGGGGCAGCCCCTTTGCTAGCTGGGCCACAGACCCCAAGGCAACCAACAGTCCACTCGGAAGGCAGACATTCCACTGGATGGTGTTGGGTGCAAGCGGTTAGGGCAGGTTTGGGGAGTCTAAAGGGAGGGCTTCCTGGAGGAGGAGGAAGGTGGGAAGCTGAGTCAGGAGGCATAGATCAGAAGGCTCGAAAGCCACAGGGATAGCAGATGAGTTCACGAGAAGTTGCCTCACCTAATCACGGAGAAACCCACTTCAATTCGCAATGAGCTCCCGCTCCACACCCACGGGCAGAAAGGCACATGATACCCACTGCTGGCGAGGCTGGGGGCCAGCCCCCCGCCCCTGGAAATGACCGGGCGGCCTCTGTGACCACTGGGCAGACATGCACCCGGCCACCTAGGAACCCCAATCCCAGGCCCTCAGTGGACAGCCAGCCACCAGAACAGCCCCGGGAGCACTTAGAGACGCCCAAACCCTGGACTCCCACCCTGTCCTTCAGCTGAGGGCTCTACACCCCCCAACCTGTAAGGCCCCCACCTCCATGGACAGGGGAGCCCTCTGGTGACCCTAGGCGCCCCGGTTTATAGATTTGGGAACCGAGTTTAAATAACTTGCCACAGGTCACAGAGCTGGCAGGTGGCAGAGCCACAGATCACACACAAGCAGGGTGTGTGTGTGCGCTCAGCGGGGCCCCTCTGCCTCCCAGATGAAGGAACAGCAGGAATGTCTTCATCCAACAGGAGGCCCCAGGCCTACGAGTGCTCACCTGTACTATCGACACTCATCCTCACCCAGCATTTGTTTTTGTTTTTGTTTTAAGATTTATTTATTTATTCATGATAGACATAGAGAGAGAGACACAGGCAGAGGGAGAAGCAGGCTCCATGCCGGGAACCCAACACGGGACTCAATCCCGGGACTCCTGGATCGCGCCCTGGGCCAAAGGCAGGCGCTGAACCGCTGAGCCACCCAGGGATCCCCCTCATCCAGCATTTGAACGAGAGAAAGGACAATAAGGCTTTTTTTTTTTTTTTTTATGAGAGACACAGAGAGAGAGAGGGGCAGAGACACAGGCAGAGGGAGAAGCAGGCTCCATGCAGGGAGCCCGACGGGGGAATCGATCCCGGGGCTCCAGGATCATGACCTGAGCCAAAGGCAGATGCTCAACCGCTGAGCCACCCAGGGATCCCACAATAAGGCTATTTTTGAAGGGCCTTCAGAACAGCAGGCTGAAAATAGAAGTCAAGGCAGAAAGGCGGCTCTCAGTGATGTAGGGCTGGGCCTTCCTGCTGCGCCTGCGTGGAGGCACCGACAAGAGAGACCCAGAGACAGACAGGGAGACGGAGCCTGAGGCCCAGGATCAGCGCCCCACGCAGGCTGAAAGCCTCAGGCTGATGGGGGAGAGACAGGGCTCCCCAGAGCCCCAGCGGCGAGCACCCAGGGTGCTGAGCAGGGCTGCCTGTGGTGTGGGCTGGGGAGATGTTCTGAGGAGCACAGGCTTTATAGAAGCTTCCAGGTGGAGGGGCAGCAGGGAGATGGGCGATGAGGGGCTCCCTGGCAGGGGGAAGCAGGATAAGGGAGAGTACAAGAATAGCATTTGCCAGGCTTGCCCCAAAGGGGTGGAGTGAGTGTCACTGTGCACTGGAGTTCTCTAAATATGGCAAGTTCAGCTCCATTAATAAGCCACCTAGTGCCGCTCTTTGACCTCAGAGTTCCCTTAGATGGTGGTGGTGGGGCTACCCTGGGCAGGCATCCTTGACACCTTCCAGGGCCTAGTTTTGGGGTCTCCCTCATTGCCTGCCTGCCTTCATACATTGCCTTTGTGTCTACAGACACACATGGGAATTCTGGCTTACCCAGGAAGTCCCTACTGATGGCTGAGGGGTTTCTCCTTGTGGCAGGGGTTTGGTGGTGTGAGGAGGTCTTGGGGCAGCCGAAGGACCCCCAGACTTCCTCATCATTCGTGCCTTCCATCCGTCTGTGTAGGGTCCTGGACACACCCAGCAGCAGCCAAGTAGCCTGCCTGTAAGTGGGAAGGTTGTGGGACCACCTGGTGGGGGGGTGGTGGCGAGAAGTGGGACGGAGTCAAGGAGGTTGGGCCCCAGTCGTACCAGTCCAGCACCCAGAGATATGCCTGCATGTTGTTGGTGTGGCGTAAATATGTGTCGAATGTTACAGAGTAATCTCTCTCCTTCCTCACTTCACAGACCATGGAGGGACCCCCAGTCTTCAACCCGGTAAAGTGTTCTATGGGGCTTAGGGATCTGTGGTGGGTAGTTTGTGGGGAAGTGGGAACCAATGGGGGGGGTTGGGAGGTAGCGAGAGGGTGGAGTTGGTGGCCAGAGCGGGGAGGGGATGGAGATTGGGGACATTTCTTAGGAGTGGGCACCCATCTCTGAAAATGTGTCCCTGCCTGGCTTCTGGTGACCTGAGGATGACAGGACCTCATGTTCTCTTCCCCCAGCCTGTGCCATTTAGGAAGAGATTGCAAGGAGGGCTTACAGTCCGAAGAACAGTCATAATCAAGGGCTTCGTACCCTTCACAAGCAAAAGGTACCCAATCTAGACCAAGGTGGGAGTCCTCGGCCCCCTTCCTCCCTCAGACCCAGGAGTCTGGGCCCCCATCACCTCCCTGGGAGAACCAGTGCTGACCCCCCATCTGACTCCCACCTCCTTTACTCTCTGCCTTCAGCTTTGTCATCAACTTCATGGTGGAATCCTCCGGGGACCTGGCTCTGCACATTAACCCTCGTCTGACCGAGGGTCTTGTGGTTCGGAACAGCTGTCTGAACGGTTCATGGGGATCTGAGGACAGGAAGCTTTCCTACAACCCATTTATTCCTGGGCAATTCTTTGATGTGAGTCTGGGGTCTCCTTCCCACTCCTCTTCTCTCCAGAGCCTCTGTCCCGGCCCTGGCCTCAAGCCTGCCCTCTCCCTGCAGCTGTCCATTCGCTGTGGCATGGATCGTTTCAAGGTTTACGCCAACGGCCAGCATCTCTTCGACTTTTCCCATCGCCTTTTGGCCCTCCAGAACGTGGACATGCTGGAGATTAACGGTGATGTCACCTTGTCCTATATCCAAGTCTAACCTATTCCCAGGGCCATAACCCTTGGGAACACAGAGGGAAAGATTCCATAGGACTCCTTCCTAAGGCCCTAATAAAATGCCTGTGGGTGTCTCATGAATGTCCATGACTCCATTCACCTCCCTCACTGTTCCTTCCTTCCTTGATTTGGTCATACACTGTCCATTCAGCCATCCAATCATCTGTGCATCCATCCTCCCATCACAATAAATCTAGGAATATCTGAGACACAGATCTTGGGTTTTATGTGTATCAGCTCATTCAGTCCTCACAAAAACACCAGGAGAAAGGAACTATTATTATCATCCCTCTGGAAAAGATGAGGAAACAGGCAAATTAAAATAAGGCAAATCACCCACCAGTGGCAAAATGAGGATTCAAATCAAGGTGGTCTGGCTCCACACTTACTTAATTGTTCTACAGCCCATTTTCCCATCCATACATGCACCCAGCTCTCCATTCATCCATTTCAAAGCCCATCAAAGTCTCCAAACATCCATCTAAGCATATGTTCATCCATCCATCTAAACATCCAACCAGGGGCACCTGGCTAGCTTGGTTGGTGGAGCGTGCAACCCTTGAGTGTAGAGATTAATTTTTTTAAACCTAAAACATAAAAAAAAATAAAAGGGACTCCTGGGTGGCTCAGCAGTTGTGCATCTGCCTCGGCTCAGGGCATGATCCCTATCCAGGGATTGAGTCCCACATCGGGCTCTCTGTGAGGAGCCTGCTGCTCTCTCTGCCTATGTCTCTGCTTCTCTCTGTGTTCCTCATGAATAAATAAATAAAATCTTTTTAAAAATATCCACTGTCCATCCATTCACCTGTGTATCTAGCTCTCCACCTATCCAGCTATTTGTCCATTCGTTTGCTGTCCAACCTTTCAACCATTCATCTGGCCATCCATCCATTCAAATATCTAACCATGAGAAGCCTAGGTGGCTCAGTAGTTGAGCATCTGCCTTTGGCTCAGGGCATGATCCTGGAGTCCAGGGATCCTGGACATTGGGCTTCCTGCAGGGAGCCTACTTCTCCCTCTGCCTGTGTCTCTGCCTCTCTCTCTCATGAATGAATAAATAAAACCTTAAAAACAACAATAACAACAAATATCTAACCATTCATGTATTTACTCATCCATCTGTCTTTCCATTCAGCTGTCCTTACATCCAGCTCTCATTCACGTATTCATCTCTTCATTCTTCCGTTTGTCCATGCAAATCTCTGTCTTCCATCACATCTATCCATCCCTCCTCCATATGCCCATTCATCCCTCTGTTCAGCCATCCATTTCCTTATTCTCTATCCTGTCATCCATCCATCTCTTTAGGAACTACACTTCCATCCATTTCCAACTGTCTGTGCATTTATCTCTCATTTCATCTCTCCCTCCTTCCATAACCATCTGCCATCCATTCAATTATCTTCTTACAATGTCATTCTTTTTAAGATCTTATTTATTTATTCATGAAATACAGACAGAGAGAGAGAGAAAGGCAGAGACACAGGCAGAGGGAGAAGCAGGCTCCATGCAGGGAACCCAATATGGGACTTGATCCCCAGACTCCGGGATCAGGCCCTGAGCCAAAGGCAGACGCTCAACCACTGGGTGACCCAGGCCTCCCATAGTCATTCTTGTTGATTTAATCATGTGTTGATTTATTTACACTTTAATTCACCCATTCATTCTTTTTTTTTTTTAATTTATTTTATTTTTTTTAAATTTTTTTTTTTAAATTTATTTATTTATGATAGGCACACAGTGAGAGAGAGAGAGGCAGAGACACAGGCAGAGGGAGAAGCAGGCTCCATGCACCGGGAGCCCGATGTGGGATTCGATCCTGGGTCTCCAGGATCGCGCCCTGGGCCAAAGGCAGGCGCCAAACCGCTGCGCCACCCAGGGATCCCTATTTTATTTTTTTTAAAGATTTTATTTATTTATTCATGATAGTCACACACACACACAGGAGAGAGAGAGAGAGAGAGAGAGAGAGGCAGAGACACAGGCAGAGGGAGAAGCAGGCTCCATGCACCGGGAGCCCAACGTGGGATTCGATCCCGGGTCTCCAGGATTGCGCCCTGGGCCAAAGGCAGGCGCCAAACCGCTGCGCCACCCAGGGATCCCCATTCATTTCTTTATTCATTCACTCACTCACTCACTTATTCACATAGCCATTATTCAGGCATTTCTCGGTGTCTATTCCTTCCTTCCTTCATTCATTCAGTTTAATTTCTCATTTATTCTTCTAATCTAATTCTCAAACTTGGATGTCATCTGGGGAGCTTTTAAAAAATATTGATACCTGACCCCAACCCAGACCATTATTAAGTTAAGCCATATAAATATGCCATTTTTTTGTAGACTAAAAGTCACTAATTTCATATGTTCTAGCCTAGTAATTCAGTAGTGGGTCCTAGGGATCAATATTTTTCTTAAACTCTACAGATGATTCTGCCTCTTTGGCAAACACTGGTCAAGGATGTACTGTAGGCCCTCAGACCTGGAATGGATGCTGAGGAGATTGGGAAAGGATGAGGGCTGACCTGGGCAGCCTCCAGTCTGAGATGTTCTTTTCCTCCTTCTTGGCCACACGGGAGGGGAGACTACTCTCTTTTGCCCCTGGGATGGCAGTGGAGAGACAAATCAGTAGCAGAGCCTGGAGGGGCCAGCCTGGAGCTCCTCCCAGAAAAGCTGGAGGGGTCATGTGTAGTTTTCTATCACTGCTGCAACATGTTTGAAGAAATAATGGCTGCAAACTTACCAAAAACTCATGAAAGGCATTAATTTATAGATCCAAGAAGCTCAATGAACTACAAGTAGGATAGACACAAAGAGATCCACACCTAGATCCATCATAGACAAAACTGCTGGAATAAAATAAAAGACACAGAAAATCTTGAAAGCAGGAAGTGAAAAACAGCTCATCACATAGAGGGGAACAGCAGTACAATTAACAGCTAACTTTTGTAGAAACAGTGAAGGTCAGAAAGTAATTGAATGATTCAAAGTGCTGCTAAGAAAAATAAAACTGTTAACAAAAAATTCTATATTCAACAAAATGTATTTCAAAATGAAAGCAAAATAAAGACATTCTCAGGTGAACAAAAGCTCCGAATTCATTGCTAGTAGAACTGCTCTCTAGGAAGTCGTTCACACCAAAAGAAACTGACCTCAAGCAAAAACTTAAATCCACAGGAAGAAACGAAGAGCCTCAGGAAGTACAAGTATGCAGATAAATATTTTTTAAGTCAATAAATATATTTTTCTGTTTACTTATTTTTTATTTCTTTATAGTTTTTGGTTTATTTTTCTTAGTAATCTCTACATCCAATGTGGGGCTCCAACTCATGACCCCAATATCAAGAGTTGCATGCATGTTCTTCTGACTGAGGCAGCCAGGTGCTCCTCTTCTGATTTCTTTTAAAAATTATTGTATAAAATTAAGACTATAATACACTATGTTGTAGAGTATATCACATATCTGTATGTGATATATTTGAAAATAATAGCATACAGTGGGGTGGGAAATAGAGATATATGGAGCAAAGGTCCTATATTCCACTGGAATTAAGGCAGTATTAACTTAAATTTGACTGTGGTAAGTGGGACGCCTGGCTGGCTCAGTCAGTAAAACATGCAACTTGATCTTGGGGATGTGAGTTTGAGCCCCACGCTGGGTGCAAAGATTACTTAAAAATGAAATCTTTATTTTTTATTTTTAAAAATTTTTTTTGAAATCTTTATTTTTTAAATAAAATCTGTATTTTTAAAAAGAAAACATTTAAAAATAAGTAAGTAAGTAAATAAATAAATAAATAAATAAATAAATAAATAAATACAGTTGACTGTGGTAAGTTCAGATGTGTTTTGTAACCCCTGGATGACCACTTAAAAACCAGCTTTCAAAAAAATACTGCTAAAAAAAATCAGTAGAGGAATTTGAATTGTTCACTGAAAATTGTTTAACACCAAAGAAGATAGTGAAGGATGTTTTTTTTTTAAGATTTTATGCATCCATTCATGAGAGACACAGAGAGAGAGTCAGAGACATAGGCAGAGGGAGAAGCAGGCTCCCTGCAGGAAGCCTGATGCGGAACTCAATCCCAGGACCCCAGGATCATGTCCTGAGCCAAAGGCTGATGCTCAACTACTGAGCCACTCAGGCTCCTGTTAGTGAAGGATTAACAGAGTAAAAACGAATAGCAAAAAAGGTAACCAGGAAGCCAATTATATCAACGATTACATCAAATGTAAATGAAATAAACATTCCAATCAAAAGGCAGAGACTTGCCATAGTCAGCAACCAAGGTGGCCTCCAAGGGTGCTCACACCCCTGAGAACTCCCCTCCTAAGCTGTACCTGGCTTGATGTGTTTAACTAACAATACGGCAGAAAGTTAGATTGTAAGAGACACTTCCGCTTCTCTCACTCCTGGATCGCTCCTCTTGGAGGAGTCTCACTTCTGGAACAGT